>NC_136302.1:4413686-4741975 GCF_964198595.1 Lampetra fluviatilis
GCAAGCAGCCGTCCTCAGGTGAAGACCAGAGCTGTCGGAAAGACAGCGTCCTAATGAACACTGCTAAGCCTTGACAAAGGAGTTTACAATATGCTAAATTCCTCTGTTGATATGTAAACTCCTTTGTCAAGGCGCTCTCCTCCTCCCACCCAGCTTAAAATAAGCTGCCAAGCTTAGCAGTATTCATTAGGACGCTGTCTTTCCGACAGCTTTGTTCCTTCACCTGAGGACGGCTGCTTGCGTTGTGGCCGAAACGTCGTGAAAATTATATTTTATTATGTTTTATATTTATTCTTTTATTATTTCCCTTCTACGTGACTTTACCGAAATAACCAAGAATATGAATCCCTGCAGTCACGAAAGCTTTAAATCGAAAGTTGCACCATGTACAAAACTGGCACATTGTGACGGGTATTGTAAGATCTGATCATGTCCGTCCAACGCTCGCCGAGGTGCATTTGCTTCCGTTTACCGAAATAATACATTATAAGGTCACACTCATTACACACAAAGTGCTTGCCACAAATTAACCACAATACCTTGCTGATCTCGTCAAGGAGCATAAACCATTACGTGAACTCCGGTCATCCTGGCAGTGGCAAGATAAAAAAAATTGCTCTAAAAAAATGCGTACAAATGTTTTATATCCTTACAGCCCTGCGTTACTTCACTCTCACTTCTAAAGATCGCGTTTTGTGATACCGCGAAGTGTATTACGGGAGCAGTCCTTATGGACGGAGGAAGGGAATTCCTTAATCGCGGAGACTGGCTGCAAAAAGTTATCTCTGCCGTAGAACAAAGTCTGATCTTTGGAGTAATGAGTAGACCAACAAAATCTGCAGTTGTACTGCACTTCAATACTCACACGCCTATGCGTCCTGCTTTCACTAACCGACACTGACCAGCATGATGAAGCATGGCGAAGTTTGGTTATGTAACCCGCATTGTGTCCTCATCTAGCAGTAAAGGGCTGTACATGTACAATTATCGGCTACAGATAAACATTTTAAATATATATCAAAACAAACATAAAATGTTATATGCATGCCCCTCTACTTTCCACTGCAACATAATTGGCTGCAATAGGACCTCTTTAAAAAACATCTATTAATGATTTAAAATCCAAGAAATTTACTTTTTTATCTATGCCAGTCGCTGAAGTGTACACTTGTATAAATTATGACTGTTATGTTTATTAAATGAGCATTAAATACCACAGATGATATTTAGACAAATAGTGTGGAGATTTTGAGTAAATGCCCATCAAAAGGTATGCAGATGACAATACAACTTATAAAACTCAATAAGCACACCGCATTATTTATTATTCTTGCCCATAAAAATAAACAATTCCCAAGAGCAAAGGAGTGTTAGTATTAATATAAACAAATAAGATGATTAATAGCTCATGAAACATTACATTCATTTCATTTTGTTTATATGAATTACTATTCTTAAGTATATAATTGTAATTTTGTGATATTTTAATGATAATTAATGCCCTAATTTAAAAAGGATACATTTAAGGCGTGCATTTCATGTTTCGCGATGTAAAATCAAATGGCATAACGATTTATAGTTTAAATAAATGGCTATGTATATCCATTACGAAAGCATAACTTATGATTACATTAACCTACATTACTTAACCTGGTTTTTCATATTTTAGTCATCATACATAAATCATTCACAGTTTATATAGGCTCAGATAAAAAAAAATCCTTACCTGAAAATAACAGCAAAAATATTGCAGCAAAACATTGCCATTTCAACTTCATTCTCGATCTTGAGACCATTATCTACAATACAATTGTTTGTGAAATATGGGGTATATTACCCCACTTACAGATGCTTTAGATATTTCTTTTGGTAAAGCTGCTCGTTCCAGGAGGACAACCTCTCTCGTTGATCCTGTGGCTTTATTTAAACAGAAGCAAACCAGCCCAGTGTATCTATTTGCTTTTACACAAGTTTGACTTCACTTTTCGAAACCGGTCTTTGCGTGTACACACCAGTGTGCATTCCTTCATGTTTGTTATGGCATGACAGGGTCATTGAAATATTGTGAGAAAGGAAGTTCTTTCAGAAATATTTGAAAAACAAATTACAACTTGTTTAATTCCCAAACGAATCCATGTACTTAGTTGTAATAAAGGTGCATATATTTGCAGTTAAAATATTTTGTTTATTCATCTTGAGTTTATTATATGTGATAATCACAATCATATTTAACAACGTGACATGTTATCATGTGGACTTTGCTCCTGAGTTGTAGGAAGCCATCTAAGAACCTGCTACACATGCTGATTTAATCACTCCATCTCCTTGGTGGATGCTCTCTCTCAGACACGTTCCATCCCTTGGCTTCCGCTCTTCCACTATTCGTGACCATCCCGTACATCATCCCTTCTTGTGATATCTAATACTCAAACTCACTTTTCTTATTGGTTGAATGGTGTCTTTAGTCTGAGTGTATTCTTTCATCCACATGTTTTGCTTTTCCATCTTTTAATGTATTACCATTCGTGTATCTCTCCATTCATAGAATTTCATTGAGTTGCATTCATTTGTTGATGACCATGTTTCTGACCGTTTTTTTTCCAGCAAATCGTATGCACTGATCAAACAACGTTCCTATGGAGGCCTATTTGTACGTTGCTATTCATTATCAAGCACATCATTCCAAAATAACGTCTACCTGGTCTCATCTGATTGTTTCATGGTAGTTAGCCCAGTGAAGAGTGTCTAATTCTGTTCACGTGGACACGAGAATGCCAAACATACTGCATATACTATAATACAGAGATGTGGAACATGTACATCAATCAGATTTGGTGATTAATGCTTTACCTAAAATGAATTTGGGAGTTGGATCACAAGGAGCACAAGACATACGTATTGTATAATAATAATAACATGAATGTAATGTATTTATCCATGTCTCATGGAGTCGCAATACTCGTTTTGTTCTCAGGACGGCAAATCTTTTTGAAAATATTTCCTGTAAAACTCTGGGTTCCACTTCTCATTTCCAAAGCAACATTATCCAGAAAAATCCAGTTGTAGAAAAGGGTCAGAACTCGCACAAAGGTAAAGATCCCCCATTTGGCTGTAAACACCACAACGGGCACAGTGATATTTGACACTGAACGTGAGAGGGTTGTGTGTCTCACAATTAACTTTTTTCGTCTTTCTGTTGCTGAACGAGCTAGGTAATTCGGTCCCTCTGCCCCAGCCAAGTAGGCACAGCAAGCTAGAACAAGAAAGCATATATGGGGAGAGGATGAGGGAAAGATAACTAACATAATGGCATAAAGAGGGGCAAGGAAAAGTTGAAGGGGGAAGGGAGAAGGAAGGGGAATGGTGGGAAAGGGGGAGGGGGACAAGTGCTGTTATGTAGCACCTGCTCAGGGCATCGTGGTTACATAAGGGCATGGAGTGGCCAGTATCAATCCCAGGCGGCTTTATCCTCTTCAGTTGCAATGATTACACACCATACCAGGTAATCATCTATATTAAAATGCGGATTTAACTTCGATGAGACTGTGGTTTGGTTTAGTTACCCCTTGTTAGCCACTTTTATGAATCAAACTCAGGTCACCGGGTTTGGAGTGCAGTGTTCTAACCACTGTGCCACTCCTGACCAAACAAAAACAGATGTTTGTATGCGAGTTTATTGACTGGATGAAGTGATGGAGTAGGCATAATGAAGACGAAATTTTTTAGATCACAGTAGAAATATTTGTGCTTGTGTAGTGGCGTAAAAGGGGTCAGAATGGCATTCGCGCCAACTACTGCCACAAGAGTGGAAATGCACGTCGGGAGTCTCTCTCTGCCACCAGAATAGGGTTGACATGGAAACGGGCCATAGGTGGCATAGGTCTGGTGAGGGTCAGAGAAAGAGCAAGTGAAGATGTGCTCCTCTGTGTGAACCCGAGAGGGCGCGTGACCGGGACAGGGTAGCGAGGGGGACCGAAAGGGGGCTCGGAGGACACGTGATGAGGACCGAGAAGCTTCGGGAGAGATCCAGAAGGGGGGCGTGGCCAAGGGCGGGGCAAGGCCACACTCAGCGGAATAAAGCTGGGGTGCTGGGAGCGATCGTGGCTCTCTGGGGGAAGTCGACGTGTTCTACGGTCTTCGGTCCTCGCTCTTCAGTCTTCGCTCTGGGTCGTCAGCCATATACTAGACAGAATGATCAGCAGTATGTTACTGACCGACCTTGTTATGTAATTGTCCTGTAAGGGTCTAGTTAGAATGTGTTGGGCTGAGTAAATAAACGTGTTGCCTCCAAGTTCAAGTGTGTGCCTCCCTGAAGATCACTACATTTGGCGTCAGAAGTAAAAACTAAATATTGCTACATAATAGTTCTAGGTTGAGCGATGTTAACTAGACGGAAGCAACTCACCAGGACTTCTTCAGATGAAGAGGACGACGAAGGGGTGATCCCCCAGACAGCCCCGGGTGCTGCAGCCCCGAGATGGAGGTCGAGGAGGCTCTGCCAGAGGAGCAGAGTGCGGACCAGCTGCCCGCCGCGACGCCGGTGTTGGAGGGAGAGCGCCGACCTCAGGATGGCAGCATCGCCGACCTGTTGGCCGCTGGTGAAGGGCGTGGGTGGGCCGGAGACGCGGGGACTCCCGCGTGCGGGAAACCCAGGAATTGCGGTTCATGCAAGCGACCGCCATTTTATCAAGCGGCCGGGACGGGGTTCCCACCGAAACAAATCTCTCGCCGAAGCAGCAGTCCGAGGTGCCAGCCCTGAAGAAAAGGCTTCCCTTTGTCAGGGAGTTAACAGCTGTGGGGGGTGATTGGGCAGTGTTCCACCGGCGCTTCACGGTCACCTGCACCATGGCGGGGTGGACGGATTCGGAGGCGCTGCGGGCGCTGCCGACCACGTTGGATGATGACGCCTTGGCGGCGTTCTTCGCCATTCCGACAGAGGACCGGACCATGCTGCAGGAATCTCTCACGCAGTTGGCGGGAATTTTCGACCCACCATCTAACATGCACCACAGGTTCGCTGCACACAGGTGGGGGGAGGCCAGGACGCAGCGCGCTTGTGTCGCTGGCACAGGCCGCATACCCTAAGATAGACATGGAGTTGGATTCCTTGGTCTTGAAACACATGCTGGGGCTGGCACAAGAGCTTGGTGTTGTTTTGCCAGCTACGGAAGATGACGATTTGTCCTCCTTGAAGATTGCGTGGTGCCTGCAGGCGCACTTTAACTTGAAGTGGCGTGCGTGGGTGGCAGCGTGCGTTAGACTCCCTGAGACGTTGGGAGCACCTGCAGATGTGGAGCCTCCGCAGGTTTGTGCATCGTTCGATGGCGACGGATGCAGAAAAGGTGACACGGGATGGAAACAAGGGCGAGACCTGCAAAGGGGAACCTTCTCTTGTCGTTTGCTTCAGGTGCGGCCTGCCGGGACACATTTCCAAGGGATGCCGCGCCGACCGACGGACACTCTCTCCACGGCGTCATCGTCTTCCACCGAGCCAACCATGTTAATCGGGGTTTGGCGGGCGAAGGGTGGCCACGGCGAAATGTTCAGTTGTCGGCCTTGGGCCACCAAATCATTGCCGCGGCAGCGGGATCATCACCCGTCATTGGTACCATTTAGGGGGTGGAAGTGCGGATGCTCATCGACACCGGAGCATCCGCGACCATCATTTCTGAAATAGTCTTTAATGTATTGCCGTAGACGTTGTGTGCTCTTCTCCCCGTTACTATTCCATGTTTTTCTGTGAATGGGCGTTCCCTTGGTGTTATCAGACAAATTTCGGCGACCGTGTGCATTGGCGACATCAAGGTGACGGGGCTGGTACTTGTTTCTAGGTCCCTGGCTGTACCGTGTTTACTGGGAACTGATATTTTGGGTCAAATGCCCCTGAAGATCCTTGTGGATCAGGGATGCATTAAACCGGCAACGGGCCACGATTGGCGTTTTTGTCCTCCCCGACACGGTTGTGCATGGCTTACACCACGGTCCAAGTGCTGGTGAGTAGGACTGTCCAGATTCCCCCCGGCGCACAAGTGCTCGTGCTTTTGCGACTGCGGAAGCAGCTCGATCGGGAAACGACCGGGTGTGGGATTTTGTTAGTCCCCTCAAACAAAGTGGTTCGGGGTTTGACGCTCGTGGGTACGCAGACCCTGGTGACCAACAATCAGGAACCTTTCATCCAGGTCCTGAACGCTGGTCTGAACACATCTGTTGTTCAGGCGACAGATATGTTCAGACCAGCGTCAAACCCCGAACATGCATCTGCCGCATATGGCAACGAGAAAGTTGGCGGAAATGTAGGGTTTGTTGCTGCAGTGGAGCAGGGGGAAGGTAGTGACGAGTCATGGATAGATGCACTCTGCTCGGATAGCTCTGATTTGTTGGAGACGCAGAGGGACGAGTTGCGTGCTCATTTAAGCGAATTTTCGAATGGCTTCAGATAAAGTTACTTTTATATCGGTTGCATGCCGGTGCATCACCACATTGATACGGGGAACACCGCCCCCATTCATCAGACCCTTTATAGGCTGAGCCCCAGAGAGAAGGACCACGTTCATCAGGCGGTCGACAAGATGTTGGCCGCTGACATAATTTCCCCATAAAACAGTCTGTGGGGGGCTCCTATTGTTCTTGTGAAGAAACAGGATGGCAGTTTGAGATTCTGCATCGATTTCCGCAAACTAAACAAGGTGTCCATTTCTGATGCGTATCCGCTCCCACAGATGGATGACTCTTTAGATGCTCTATCAGGGGTGCTGTTCTTCTCCACCCTTGATTTGTTGTCTGGGTTTTGGAAGTTGCCTTTGGATGACATTTTGAAACCCAAAACTGCATTCCATACACCGCATAGTTCTGGTGAGGGTCGGAGTCAAGTGAGGACATGCTACTCTGTGTTAACGAGAGAGGGCACGTGACCGGGACAGGGTAGCGAGTGGGCCTGAAAGGGGGCTCGGGGGAGAAGCTTCGGGAGAGATCCAGAAGGGGGGCGTGGCCAATGGCGGGGCTCTCTGGGGGAAGTCGACGTGTCCTACGGTCTTCGGTCCTCGCTCTTCGGTCTTCGCTCTGGGTCGTTGGCCGTATACTAGACGGAATGGTCGGCAGAATGTTACTGACTGACCTTGTTATGTAATTGCCCTGTTTCGTAGCAGTCCCTGTTGGGCTGAGTAAATAAACGTGTTGCCTCCAAGTTCAAGTGTGTGCCTCCATGACGAACACTACACTTGTATAAATATCTAACTGATGGACAACTCTTCAATCAAAATTACAATTGTGTGAGTTCAAGCCATGATTGGGGTTCCACACAGTCCATCGTCTGTATTGTATGGGGGTCAATGCAATCGGCATCACTTGGAGGGACTGCCCTCTACCATTTGAGTATTGCCCTTATCTTTATTGCTGGCTAATAATGGATATAAGCACTGTCCAATGCAGGTTTGAGTAGGGAAACCAACTGAATAATTATATTCACCTGCAAAGCGCTAGATGGTTTCTGTCAGCAAGCAAACGTACCCTTAATCAGCTGCAAATACCGACAGGCATCTTTTAAAAAATGGTTCGTATCAAGTATCCACGTTGTTTGACAAGTTTGGTCCTTAAAACATGATAAATAAGTTTCGGTGCTTCAAACAACATTCAATACTTCTCACAAAACCTTACCACCCGGATTCACAATAACTGGTGACAGATGGGTCTATTTGCACTATACCCTGAATAAATAGTCTTCCAAAAAGGTTTAAAGCAAAATATTAAATTAAGAGGATTAAGTAGCAAAATACCTATTGAAAGGGAGAGACTGGCAAGTTTACGGCGACATGTAATGAGATAACAAGACACTGAATATAATGTTGTGACTGGGGAAATTATAGGCAAAAGAAGCCGGGGAAGACAGAGTTAAGTACATTAACAATTTCAACAATTGTTTTCAACTGGGAGTATCTGATGCAAATGTCTTGAGTAATCGTTATAACCTCTAATGGGAAAAAAAATGCAGGAAATTACAGAAGGCTGCAAAGTTAGGTCCAGTTCAGTATAAATGTGAGCAAAACAGATCGTGTACGACATCTTCTTGGTTCTTTCGGTAAAGTCACGTAGAAGGGAAGTAATAAAAGAACCAAGAAGATGAATCCCTGCAGTCACGAAAGCTTTAAAACGTGTACGACATGTTCGCGAAACAATTGAAGGTGTCTGTCGGAGGGACAACTGGAAAACACGGAAGAATATCTATGTTGAACTTTTTTTGCACCGTACATAACATGTGTACCTAGGGTGGTTTTGAGAGTGGAATAAATATGTCGAAGCTAAATTGCGTTTGTCTACACTCTTTGTTCCACATTACTTCCTCAAGGCAAACCCTGAGGCGTTTGTGCTTGAAGCTTAATAAGCTATAATTTTCATATCTGAAGGGTTTTTTTTGTACCTCGAGTTCAAATTACAGGCCTTAAGCAATGGCAATAATACAATTATAGGAAAACCCAAAACACGGGTACGTTTTGTCCAATTCCTGCAGATTCTACCATTTTAGGAGTGACACAATGGCAGCGAAAGCTACTAAATGTATTGGCAACATATACAAATTTAGTGGGTTCTTTATACACGTCACATTGTCGTAATATCCAGGTATTCTGAAAGTCCATTCCTTCCGTGTCTCTTTTGCCTTGACAATTTTATTGTAGAGAAGCACAAATGTTGATTAGTCCCAGTGTCAATGTTAATGAAATATAACAATAAAATATATGGTAAATATGGAGGGTAAACTTTTCACAGTGCTCTGTAAAGTAAGCTACCATGGTGCAGTGGTCAGCGCACTGAACTTGCAATCCACAGATTACCAGTGCAATCCCTCAGTGGAAGCAGCTGAAACAATTGGACACATTTATTAATCCCCTGGTTGCCTTTGTTCACCCAGTTGTATATATGGGTTACACCACAGTCAATTGGCAGGTTGTCGTGGGGAAAAGTGTTGGTATTCCTACCCCTTCCAATATTTCTGGTCAGCCTTGAAGAGTAGGCCAAAATACCCTCTCAAGAGCTCCCTCTAGACGAGCCCCTTCTGCCAGAAGTGAAGTGAGCCAAGCAATTGCAGGGCTGCACCTTTACTTTTTATAGCAGCTGTTTGTGAGGGCACTTCTGGCCATACAAAGACCGTGTGCCGTGAGCCATTTTCAGACATGGACACGGCTCATATGCCATAATTATCACACACGCATCAACTGAAAATTGTACGTTATATTATACATTTCAAATGGGAAACGTTTCTTCAAACTAAAGATATAAGTCAGCATGATGTTCTGGTGCAGGTCAGCGTGACCAAGGATATGAGGTCAGTCTAGAGCTGAAAGTATCTGGAAAGAGGAAAGGAGGGGGAAACCTGCGATACATATGACAAATGTAATTCGTTTCTTTATAGCAGTGCACGCACCCCCTGGGAGTGCGAGATGCCTTCTCTCGGGGTGCGAGACATGCCAGATATTTTTAGAAGGTAAATCATCTAAACACAAATTAAGCACGGGCACATAAGTACAACTACTTTGTTTCATCAAACCTATCTATTAACATACATTTTGTTTGCGATTGGGAAGGCTGCAGTAAAGGTTAAGAACCACTGCTTTATAGGAACACATTGGCTATCAAACACTGCAACTCAATAACCTATGTCATAACTCAATAACCCATGTCCTACAGATGTCAAGTACATCTGTAGGACAGCAGTGGTGTTATCAAGAAACTGCATGATTGCAGTCAAGTCAGTCATCCCACGTGACTGATTACCGTAATTAAAATATATTATATTCGGAAACGTTTACAATCTGCTTAAGTTTTAATGAAACTACATGCTTGTATAAGTAAACTCATGACGAGGCCTTTTGCCAAACTATATCCATTCATACGTGTGTAGTGGTGATACGCGCTGGGTGTATATGTCGTGTGCCAGCGCGTATGTACGGGTGTGTGTGTGGTGACGCGCGCTGACGGGGAGGAGCAGGCGTCAGTGCGCGGGTGGGGGTAGTGCTGCTGATTGGCTGTGTGCCGGTGACGCGCCCAGAGGGAGTGATCGGGTAGCAGCGCGGTGTGATTGGTCGGAGAGTGGAAACACGCGCTGAGCGGAACCGGATCGTGGGGATAGCGCGTGGGGATTGGGTAACGGAGGAGCGGTGCCGACGTTGAGGTCCGCATCCGCTCCGTCTCCCGGGAAGAAGGGGTATATAAGGTGATGCACAGAGGAGCAAGGGGCAGAAGTGGAACCATCTAAGAATGAAGACGAAGGTGTAGAGATAGAGCCCGGAGAGGAGAGTAATGGAGAGTAGAAGAGAGTAAGGTATAGTGTGTAGCCAGCGAGAGAGAAAGGTCTACACGAGCTGAGTAATGTATAGTGTGTAGCCAGCGAGATAGAACGGTCTACACGAGCTGAGTAATGTATAGTGTGTAGCCAGCGAGATAGAACGGTCTACACGAGCTGAGTAATGTATAGTGTGTAGCCAGCGAGATAGAACGGTCTACACGAGCTGAGTAATGTATAGTGTGTAGCCAGCGAGATAGAACGGTCTACACGGGCTGAGTAATGTGTAGTGTGTAGCCAGCGAGAGAGAACGGTCTGCACGAGCCGAGTATGCATACGGTGTAGCCAGCGAGAGGGAACGGTCTGCACGAGCCGAGTATGCATACGGTGTAGCCAGCGCGAGAGAGGCAAAGTCTACACGAGGCGAGAGAGGAGAGTGTAGCAGAGGCGCAGAGTCTACACGAGGCGAGAGAGGAGTGTAGCCGAGGCGCGGAGTCTACACGAGGCACAGAGAGCCGGCAGCACAGAATCCTGAGTCAAGAGAAGTGCGGTGTGAAGAAGAGAGGCCACGCGTTGTATTGTTACAAGTCAAGATTTAATAAAAGAAGTGTGTTCCCGTCAAGGAGTTTCCTGCCGTCATTTTCCAATACTTCATCTGGCGTCAGAAGTGAAACGGGCTTCCAAGTATGGAGACGAGGAAGACCCGTAGGACCCACGGGATTGACCGCGAGGAAGACCTGGACGACTCGGAGCCGCTGGTGGCGGGGGGTGAGGAAGAGGACTTGCCCACGCTGCAGGGTCCGTCGACGGCGCCGGCCGAGCGACCGGGGACAGACGCCGGGCTTCGTGAGGCGCACTCCCGACTGGCGGAGCTGCTGCTCGCCGCCGCGTCCATCTTGGCGGAGATCAGCTCGTCGGGAGGAGCGGGGACGGTGGGGGACATTTTACAGGGTCGCCCCGCAGATTCCCGCCAAAACGAATGGGGGATTCCCGCCATTGCGCCTGGGCCTACTTTTGGCGGGAACGGCGAGCGCCACGTGGTGGTGGGTTCCCAAGCGCGCGCATCGACGTCATCAGCGCGCGAGGGGGTCCGCCATCTTACGTCTGCTGCTGGAGCCGCCATCTTAGACACCGACGGACAGGCGGAGAGGAACCACGAGGCGGATGACTTCATTTTTCAGCAGCGCCTGCCCACGTTGTCAGCCTTCAAGGCGGAAGGCGGAGACTGGGGCCAATTTCAGCGAAGGTTTTTGGCGCATCAAGAGATGTCAGCGTGGTCCGATGCTACGGCGCTGCGGGCATTGCCCGCCATGCTGGACGACGATGCGCTCGCGGCCTTCAGGGCTGCACGGAAGTCGGACCGCTCCACGCTGAAGGATGCGCTGGGTTTGTTGGCCAGGGTCTACGGGCCTCCCTCTACATGCCGCCATCAGTTCTACGCAAGACGGAAAGCGGCCACGGAGACCGCGCTGGCCTATCGCACGGCGTTGCTGGCTCTTGCTGATGCTGCGTTCCCTCGGATGGACGAGGAGGGCCAAGACGCGATGGTTTTGGAGCAGCTGCTCAAGTTGGCGCAGGACCTGGGGGTCCCTATCAACACAGCTGACGACATTGATATTTCTTCTTTGAGAGTCGCCACGAGTATTCAAGCGCATGAGGCCCTACAACGGAAGCAAGGCGTTGGTTGCAACGCTGCTGTCGTCGCAGCCCCGGGGTTGGTGGTCGCCGAACCCCAAGTCGTCAGCCCACGAGAGGAGGCGTTCGCCACGGGACGACCAGGGGACTGGAGGCCGGGGGCCCGGTCGCCTCTGCGATCGGGCCGAAAGTCGGAGCAACCAAGATCTACTCCGACCCTCGTCACGTGCTATAACTGCGGCCTCCGGGGCCACGTGGCGTCCGGGTGCCGCGCTCCGCGGCAGCGCGCCATGGGAGCTCGGCTGGACGACGACCGAGAGCCCAAGTCATCTCTACAATCCCCGGCAAGTCGCGGCACCTCACACGCTCGGCCTGTTTATTCGGCACACATGGGACGCCGCGTTGCGGCGGAGGAGGGCCGGTTAAGGTTCGGGGATTCGGTTCGGCGAGGGGGGTTCGGCCGGGACCAGGGAGACATTGAATGGGCGGAATTGGGGCATAGAATTGTGGCTGCTTCGGCGGGTTCGTCCGTTGTTACGGGATCTATTGATGGGGTTGAGATTAGGGTGTTAGTGGACACGGGGGCATCGGCAACTATTATATCGGACCTCATTTATAATATTCTTCCAGTCCAATGTCGTCCGCTGCTTCCAGTGGATGTGCCATTTTACGCCGCTAATGGGGGATCGTTGGGCATTATCGGTCAGGTTAGGGCGTCCATTTGCATTGGAGATATCAAATTATCGGGACCCGTTTTCGTTTCGTCTTCTTTGGCAGTTCCGTGTCTTTTGGGCACTGACTTTTTGGCTAAAATGCCCATTAAAATTCTTATCGATCAACGATGCATTGAACTGCCATCGGGTCGCCGGATTTCATTTTTGACGGGCCCTACTGACATTCGGACGGCGTGCGCTACGATACAAGCGGTGGCGACGCAGACAGTGCAAGTGCCCCCGGGTTCACAGATGTTGATTCCCCTCCGGTTGCGAAAACCATGGGTGAGGGAGGCTTCGGGACAGAGTATGCTTTTGGGTCCTTCTAACAAGGCTGTCGGGGGTCTTGATTTATCAGTGGCTCACACTTTGGTGCGGGCTGACAGGGATCCGTTTGTGATGGTTTTGAACGCGGGGTCGCGACCAGCTGTCATCCCGCAGGGCACCGTGCTGGCTCACGCGGCGCAGGTTCCTGGGGATGATGGGTTGTTTGCGCAGGTGGGCTCGAGCCCCGCGCGGAACGTTGAGCCAAGGGAAGACCTTGAGTGGGTCCATTCGTTATGTGCCGCCTCGGACGATTTGTCGGCGGCGCAGTTGGGTGCGCTGCGCGAGTTGCTCATTGAATTCTCTGATGTATTCAGTAAACATAAGTATGACATTGGGTGCACGGATTTGTTGCACCATCACATTGAAACGGGCGATGCGGCGCCGGTCAGGCTAAATCCCTTCCGACTGAGTCCCGTGGAGAAGGAACATGTTCAGTCGGCTGTTAACGATATGCTAGAAGCCGATATTATTTCACCCTCCTCTAGCCCGTGGGGAGCGCCTATTGTGCTGGTTAAGAAGCAGGACGGGTCCCTGCGATTCTGCGTTGATTTCCGTCGCCTGAATAAGATCTCTGTGGCTGACGCGTATCCGCTCCCCAGGATGGATGAGTCCCTCGATGCATTGTCTGGTGCGCGATATTTTTCGACTCTTGATTTGTTATCGGGGTTTTGGCAGTTGCCGCTCGACGAAGAGTCGAAACCTAAGACAGCATTTCGGACTCCAGGGGGGCTGTTCCAGTTTAACCGGTTACCCATGGGACTTCACTCCTCTCCAGCGACGTTTCAGCGACTTATGGAGCTGGTTTTGTCGGGCTTGCAGTGGGATACATGCTTGATTTATATGGACGATGTCATTGTTTTCAGTAAAACGTTTGAGGAACACCTCCGGCGATTGAGAGGGGTGTTCTTGCGAATGCGATCGGCTAAGTTGAAATTTAAACCGGCCAAATGTCACCTCCTTCGTAGGTCCGTTAGATACTTGGGTCACATTGTCGATTCTTCGGGGATCTCCACCGATCCCGCGAAGACGGATTGTGTCGGTTCATGGCCGACACCTACGTCCGTTTCCGACGTGCGTAGTTTCATCGGGTTTGCTTCTTATTATCGGCGGTTCGTTGAGCACTTCGCCACTATTGCAAAACCCTTGCACGCTCTAACGGCGAAGGGAGTGAAGTTCAAATGGGGACCGGAGGAGGAGGCCGCGTTTCGCTCCCTCCGGGACGCCTTGGTGGGTGCCCCACCCTTGTGTTATCCCGATTTTGCCAGTCCCTTTTTGCTGGACACGGATGCTAGCAACACGGGCATTGGGGGGGTGCTATCCCAAGTCGTTGGGGGTGTCGAAAGAGTTGTCGCCTACGGTAGTAGGGTGTTGTCTCCGGCGGAGCAGCGCTACTGTGTCACCCGTCGCGAGCTGCTTGCCATTGTTTTTTTTGTGCAGCAGTTTAGGCCATATCTGTATGGTCGTCACTTTACAGTCCGAACGGACCACGCGGCGCTACAGTATTCATTGAGGGTCGCCCAGCCCTCGGGCCAGTTGTCGCGTTGGTTGGAAGTCCTCCAGGACTATCAGTTTACGACTACGTACCGTAAGGGGTTGCGACACACGAATGCCGATTGCTTGTCGCGGTTGTTGCCTTGTGATGAATGCGCGTGTTTGTCGGGATCGGCGCGCTGTAAACCGACGCTTGCGGGGGAGATGGGGGCACTGGCTGCGACAGCGGGCGCACCGAGTGGGGATGATTCCACTGCCTCTCAGGGTCGGGACTCGCTGCTCTCGCTGTCGCTCAGCGAATGGGGCCGCCTCCAGATGGCGGACAGCTCGCTGCTAGCATTGCGCCGCAAGGTTGGGGGTCCCGAGGGGGACCAGGAGCGTACCGGCTCCTATGTACTTGAGCGGGGCGTGTTATTGAAATGGGACAGTTTGTCCCGGCGGAACGCACTCGTGGTGCCTTCCGCTGTGAGGGGGAGGGTTGTCTTGGCGGCACACGAACGCCTCTTGCACTTGGGAGTTAACAAGACGCTTGCCCTGCTTCAGCGTGACTATTACTGGCCGGGAATGGGAAGTGATGTGGTGCATATTCTGAAGGGGTGCGTTGAGTGCGCCAGGCGTAAACCACCGGCCGTGGCAGCTAATCCACCGCTGCAATCTATTCAGGTCTCGCGTACCAACGAGCTCGTTGCACTCGATATTTTGGGGCCCTTCCCAGTCACGCCGAGAGGGAATAAATATTTGTTAGTGGGGGTCGAATACTTTACCCGATGGCCTATGGCGTGGCCTCTCGCTAACCAGTCGGCAGCGGCTGTGACGGATGCCTTCGTCCAGGGCTATGTCCTGGACAAGGGGGCTCCCGAACGCCTGCTGACCGACCAAGGTAAAAATTTTTCGAGTAAATTGTTGCAAGAGGTGTGCGATCTGTTGGGTACCAAGAAGGTGCGTACCTCCCCGTACCACCCGCAGACTGACGGGATGGTGGAGAGACTCCACAAAACCTTGACTTCCATGCTGTGCCAGCAGGTGTGCGAGGCACATGTAGATTGGGACCTGCAGGTCCCGGGAGTCCTTGCCGCGTATAGAATGGCCCCCCATGCAGCTACGGGGTTTTCCCCATTCTATTTGATGTACGGTCGGGAAGCTGACCCGCCAATAGAAACGCAACTTGGCCTGTCCGCTCCACGAACTAATTCTAATTTGGCAGAACATATTAAGTTTAATATTCATAAGCTGACAGAGGCGAGGGAGGCCGCACGGCTTAATTCGCGGGCTCGCCAAATTGCTAATGAACGGTTGCGGGCACGGAAGGTGTCCATGCACGAATGGAAACCAGGTGACAGGGCCTGGCTGCATTGCCCTCAGGCACCCTTGGCTACGTCGCCTAAATTGTTGAGACCGTGGAGGGGACCCGTGGAGGTCGTGCGCGTTGCACGGCCCCAGTGCGTTCAGATAAAGTGGGGAAAGCGCCGGTGGTACGTTCACCCCTCCCGACTGAAACCGTTCTCGCCTCCATATGGCCTCCCCTTGTGTCGTGATGGCCGGGCGTGTGACGTGACCGGCGACCCAGAGGGGGAAATGTCTCTGCCTGATCCACACGTATTGTCGCCTGATCTGCTCCCAGGTGTCTCGGAACTGACAGCTGCCGATCACCGGCGGCCGGATCTCCGCGGCGGGGCCGGCCCTTTCAGGCCCGTTCCGCGCCGTCTGGAGCGGCCGGAACCGCCGGACGGTCGTCAGTGTCCCGCCCCATACGATGGACCAGCCAGACGGACTCGCGCCAGGTCGTGCTACTTTGCATGACCTGCCTCGTGAGGAGTCGGGGCAGTTGGAGCGCCTCGTCACTGCGTGTAGTCGCAGGGACGTGGGGCGCGTTCGTTTCGAATTTGCTCGTATCGTGTTATTGTTGACTTTTCGCGTTCATTGTCAATCTGTACATAGTTATTCTTGTTGTTGTTGTTGTTGTGTTATGTTACGGGGCACACTCGGGGGGTTATGGGGTTTTTTTTTGTTGGTTGTCGTTTTATCGTCGTGGTTGGTTGTTGTTAGCAGCCGGGCCGGCTGCGAGCTATGTGGGAGGGGGTGATGTAGTGGTGATACGCGCTGGGTGTATATGTCGTGTGCCAGCGCGTATGTACGGGTGTGTGTGTGGTGACGCGCGCTGACGGGGAGGAGCAGGCGTCAGTGCGCGGGTGGGGGTAGTGCTGCTGATTGGCTGTGTGCCGGTGACGCGCCCAGAGGGAGTGATCGGGTAGCAGCGCGGTGTGATTGGTCGGAGAGTGGAAACACGCGCTGAGCGGAACCGGATCGTGGGGATAGCGCGTGGGGATTGGGTAACGGAGGAGCGGTGCCGACGTTGAGGTCCGCATCCGCTCCGTCTCCCGGGAAGAAGGGGTATATAAGGTGATGCACAGAGGAGCAAGGGGCAGAAGTGGAACCATCTAAGAATGAAGACGAAGGTGTAGAGATAGAGCCCGGAGAGGAGAGTAATGGAGAGTAGAAGAGAGTAAGGTATAGTGTGTAGCCAGCGAGAGAGAAAGGTCTACACGAGCTGAGTAATGTATAGTGTGTAGCCAGCGAGATAGAACGGTCTACACGAGCTGAGTAATGTATAGTGTGTAGCCAGCGAGATAGAACGGTCTACACGAGCTGAGTAATGTATAGTGTGTAGCCAGCGAGATAGAACGGTCTACACGAGCTGAGTAATGTATAGTGTGTAGCCAGCGAGATAGAACGGTCTACACGGGCTGAGTAATGTGTAGTGTGTAGCCAGCGAGAGAGAACGGTCTGCACGAGCCGAGTATGCATACGGTGTAGCCAGCGAGAGGGAACGGTCTGCACGAGCCGAGTATGCATACGGTGTAGCCAGCGCGAGAGAGGCAAAGTCTACACGAGGCGAGAGAGGAGAGTGTAGCAGAGGCGCAGAGTCTACACGAGGCGAGAGAGGAGTGTAGCCGAGGCGCGGAGTCTACACGAGGCACAGAGAGCCGGCAGCACAGAATCCTGAGTCAAGAGAAGTGCGGTGTGAAGAAGAGAGGCCACGCGTTGTATTGTTACAAGTCAAGATTTAATAAAAGAAGTGTGTTCCCGTCAAGGAGTTTCCTGCCGTCATTTTCCAATACTTCACGTGTAAGCTTCTATGGATAAAGCATTTAATTCGTTTTAAACAAAGTATTTTTTGGGGAAAATTAATATTCTACGTTAACGAAAGGGCAGCCTTGTGATAGGTGTCCAAAGGGAACATCACTGCATACATGTGTAATAAAGGTCGTTGAGGCGACTTCTGGAATCTGGTCTTTTATTCAACTTGCATTACAGCTTTCCTTCACGCTGCTGACAGGCAGCGTGAGAGGGATAGAGAGAGACGCACTGCCATGTGGCA
The DNA here is from genome assembly GCF_964198595.1 of Lampetra fluviatilis. Classification (NCBI taxonomy): domain Eukaryota; kingdom Metazoa; phylum Chordata; class Hyperoartia; order Petromyzontiformes; family Petromyzontidae; genus Lampetra; species Lampetra fluviatilis. The sequence continues at coordinate 4,431,505 of NC_136302.1, forward strand.
ACCCGGAGCCCCACTCACGCGTGGCCCCTTCCTCCGTTCGTTCCCGTTCTGACCACGTGTCGTTCGTCTCCACCCCTATTTAATACCCGGGTCACGTGGTACGTTTCCACCAATCCTGGTTAGCCTCCATGGAATATTCCAGGCTCCCTCGTAGGCTCCTAGGGCCACGCCCCTGACTCATCTCCCCATTGGCTGTGGCCAAAGCCAGCAGAACCAATCCTCTACTTACAGTTGTCACCTTTCCATTACGTCAGGGCCACGCCCCTAGGCTTCCCCCCATTGGCTATAAACCAGGACCGGCAGAGCCAATCATCATGACGAGTTGTGATACGTCAGTGAGCCGGATATATCCTCACATTACACATGGAGAAATTAAATTGGCTCCTGTGGATTGGCTGTCAAATGAATTGTGGAATTGCAGGTTCATAAGGAATGTGACATTTGTGGGGAGACCTTCATTCAGTGTAATTAGCAACAAACTCGATGACACCTGAGCCTACATATTATATTTCCCTGTATACATTCTTTACCCAGTTTACTAAGGTGTGGTAAATCATAGATTGTCATGGGGACCTTACCAAGCACATATCTCCTTGTGACTTACAACTCCCTGGCTGTAACCTCAGCTTTCTTTCCATTGTTCTATATAAAACAACTTCGTCTATGTAAATTAAACAGCTGTGAATAGGTATATATTTACTAACGTATTTCAACAACTATGGGTAGACAGAACATACATGTTCTGCAATCCTATGTAGCTGATCCACCCCGTCCCTCTCCTCCCGTTGCGAATCCTAACGACAGGGACAGGTTGGCTAAATATACAACAACGATAAAAACATATAAAGTTCAAAGAAGGTGAGTAGGTACTCTGTTCTATCGGCCGGAGAAGTGGTCAACTCCACAACAGCTGAGCACCAGGGGTTTGTGAAACAACAAAACTTAATTCCAGTGTTCCTCAAAAGGGCAATTGCGTATCTACAATAGCGATCAGAAACACCCTCCAGGTCATAACACCACAGCTCAATTTCTTAGCATGAAATCCGTCCAAATCTCAATTATGATAACAGCTGCTTATCATATCCACGAACATTTAATGTACATATTATTTAACAAACATTTAACAATAATTTTTTTAATATCTAGCATCAAACATCTGCCCAAAAACATCCGTAGTGCCTCCTAAATGTCCTGGGCATACATAAACGAAACAATATGTAATTGTATAACTCATAAAGCAATATGTAATATCAGATTATATTAATTTGTAAATTAGGGAAATCATATTTTACTGACAAACACATAAAACAATTATTCTTATGTAATTTAACCTCTGCAAAAACGCCTGTTCTGCTCACCCCCATTAGCTCAATGTTAAAATCAAGCTCTAAGTCAGCCATGTTGTGCCTTCCTCATGAAAAGCGCTACACAATAACACGTGTTATAAATTATATTATTTAAAAAAAGTACTTATATTTTCAACACCAAAACACTCTAATAATCCATTGATTCGAGTTGGATTTATCAAAGTGTGTGGAGTGTCGGAGAGCTCTTAAGTCTCAGCGGGAGTGAAGCAAGGTTCCGTCCTGAGCCCCTTCCTGTTCATCACACACTAACGAGGGATATTCAGAGGGAGCCCCCCTGGTGTATGCTGTTTGCAGACGACATTGTGCTATGCAGTGAAAGCAGAGGAGCAGTGGAAGATTATTTGAAAATCTGGGTGCAAAAGATTTAAGGGATACCACAATGTTGTGGGTGTAGTACCGGCCCTAGAGGGGCACAGTGTGCGGGGAATAATAGCGCTGGATGGCACCACGCTTTAAGTGCAGTGCCGACCCTACAGGACAGGGTGTGTGGGTGCCGACCGAAGGATAGGGTTGTGTGAGGTCATGGCACTCTGGTTGACCCGGGAGGACACGTGACCGGTTAAGTTGACAAAGGGGCCCTAAGAGGGGGCTAGGGGGGTAACGTCATTGGGACCCAGATTCTTCCCGAGGATTCTGGAAGGTGGACGTGGCCAAGGGTGGAGCCGGCCAAGCCACAGAGAATATAAGCCGAGTCCCGAGAGGGACAAGGGTTGTTGTTCATCCTGGAAGAAACCCTTCGTCTACGATCTCCGTTCAACGAGTCTCCAACACGTGGACCCGGGCTGAAGTCGTTGGTCCCGGTCTGTAGTAACAGTTACGTAGTAACTAGTGTAGTTAGCTGGGTGATCACCACCTTAGGTTGTTATTCTGTCAAGGGGAAGTTACCCCGTGTTTTGGAACTGAATAAATGTGTTGCCTCTAATGTCTACGTCTGCGACTCAGTTGAACCCATTACACTATTATAGAGTTGGCAGATACTACTATAGAGTCAGTAGATACTACTGTAGAGTTAGTAGTTACTACTATAATCAGTGGATACTACTATAGAGTCAGTAGTTACTACTATAAAGTCGGTAGATACTCCCGTAGAGTGGGTAGATACTACTATAGTGTCAGTAGATACCGCTATAGAGTCAGCAGATACTGCTATAGAGTCTGCAGATATTACTATAGAGTGAGCAGATACTACTGTAGTGTATATCAACTGAGGCACACACACACACTGTTGTAGGGGATAACACATGTACAGGGTGACCCAAAAAAAACGGGCCCCAACTCTAATTAGGCCCCGTTTCTTAGTGTTTTGTCCGAACAAAATGAAACTTTGGTCATAACTAGTTTATTATATTTGAAACATCAAATCAAAACACTAGGGTCTTTGGCCTTTTTTCTCTGTTCTACAGCATTTGTTCTAGATGGCCTCCATTTAGCTCCGTGCATTTCTTGAGGCGCAGCACGAAGTTGTCCATGACGTTCTTACAGACTGAATTAGTAATGGCTCTCATCTCCTCTCTGATGGTTTCCTTGAGTTCCGTGATGTATTTTGTATGGGTAAGCCCTGATATCGTTCACCAGCACTCTCCTGCAAGTCTCACGGGACATACCGAGGGACTGACTTCGCTTACGCACAGAGCGTTTCGGACTCTGCTGGAGAGACTCTTTCACACTTTTGACCAGCTCGGCTGTTCGCTTCTTGGGACGTCCCGAGTGGCTTGGACGGTTCTCACTGGCAGCGTTGAGGTTCTCCACGGTCCCATACTTCTCGAAGTGGGCCACCCAGTTCTGAATTCTGCTTTTGGATGGAGCCTTTTCACATTCGAACTGACGCATGAAACTGTCCTGGGTTTTCTTGAACGAGCCTGTCTTGTAGTAAAATTTAACACAGTGTATTCTTTGTCCCAGCTCCCACTGGGGTCTTGGTGTACTCATGGTCGTTGATTCTGCCATGTCCTGTAAAATAAGGGCAATCGGTGAATAAATAAAGGAGATATCACATAAAGTGTACACGGGGCCCGTTTTTTTTGGGTCACCCTGTATTAAACAATTCACTGTACACTGGGTTATGTTGCTAAGTGTGGATAACTTGTCCTAGGCTGCTCACTATGTCCTGTGTCTGTTAACTAGCTTGATCCCCGAAACGAGCCCCGAATCCTTTGGCCCCGGCCCTGCCCCTTGCTGTATCAAGAGCGGTGCCCCCGCTTCAGGTCACGTGCCCTTGACTCCTCCAATCGGGCACCGCTTCCGGTCACATGCCCTTAGCTCATCCAATCGAGGCCCGCTTCCAGTCACGTGCCCTTAGAACATCCAATCGGGGCACACGGCGCTCGGCGCCCCTCCAGCACTGTGGCTGGTGCGACCCACAGAGACGGCTAACTGTGTCTCTACACTACCCCCCCTTTATAAAATTTCAGCCGACCCTGCTGTGAAACCCCAAATGGAAAGAGTAGAGGAGAACATTTTTCAACAACCTCCCAAAAAAACTCCACGTCTCACAGCCAATTTCATAGCAAGGCGCGGCCCCCAATGTAACGTGAATGATAAGTGTAACAATAAACCCAAACAACGTGCCCAAACAACACAACACAAGAGCCGTGAGATAAAGAAGAAGGGACGGCAATCTCAAGGGGTAATCCGCCCTCCCGGCAGCCAGCCCAGTCCTACCGCCACACGCATGCCTTCCCCCCCCCCCCCCACAAGCACAGGATGGGGCCAGGTCCGCCCCCGGCCCCCCCCCCCCCAACCGATGGTGTGCATGAATGGCTGCTTGCCAGCGAGAGTTAACGGAAGCAGACAGTTTTCCGGTGCGTCCTCGTCGCCGGGCCCCCCAGGTGGCGAAGGAGAAGGCCGCCCGACCGGAGAGGAAGGACCCAGCAATGGTTGTCCGCCTCTGACTTGCACCGAAACTGGCGACGAGGTCAGCGGCTCCCCAGACCTCAGTAGCTGGGACCCTGATGGGGAAGAGGCAGAGCATCTCTGAGGCATCGTTCCCGTGGACGCGTGCCCCGGCTCGTCGGGCACACCGGACACACAGCCCCCTGGGATTTGAGATGAATGAGCGTCATCCAGCGGATAAAACGGTTTGAGGTGTGATGCATGTCGCTCGGCATCCCTCCAGCACTGGCTGGCACGACCCACAGAGACATCTAACTGTGTCTCTACACTACTATAGAGTTGGTAGTTACTACAATAGTCAGTAGATACTACTACAGTCAGTAGATATTACTATACAGTCAGTAGATACTACTATAGAGTCAATAGCTACTACAGAGTCAATAGATGCTACTGTAGAGCCAGATACTACGGTAGAGACATACTACTATAGAGTCACTAGATACTACTCTATTGTATGCATGGTGTGTAGGTATATATCCCTACGGGGGGGTAAAATAATTTTTAAGGGGGGTGGTTGACAATTTTCGGAAACCTTTAAGATAAACTAATTACCCCCCCCCATTTTCTATTACTTTTTGACTCCGGACTCTGCAAGCCTCTTATAATTTTGTTGACGGACAAATGGGAAAACGGAATGCCGGGCTTTCACAATAGCTTAGTATTTGTCGAGGGGTTACCGGGAACATGGTTGCTAATGAGTTAATGAGCCTTCATGCGATGGGAGCCAATAGTATGGATGGACAAGTTAATAAGCATTTATTTGATGGGAACCAATTGGATTGAGACATAGGGTGTGGTCACTAATGGAAGGGTTACTGGGACCATGGTTACTGATGAGTTAATGAGCATTCATGCGACGGGAACCATGGTAGGCAAGGACGAGTTAATAAGCACTCCTTAGACGGGAAGCAATTGGATTGAGGCATAGGGTGTGGTTGGGCCCGGCGAAGATAAATAGCAGTGTGACCGAAGGTTCGGGGCACTGCTTGGTGTGGGGAACTGTGTCGTCGTGATCTGGGTCTGGGCCATCTTCATCGTCTGCGAGTTGTCTTACAAGAAGAAGGTATATTATCCCAGAATAGTGTCGTGTGAAACACCCGTGTATATAGTCACATCCGTCAACTTTTAATAAGTTTAATTAGCGATTTAGTGCGATTTTTAAGCGCTATCTCTTTATTTATTTATGACGTGTGCACGACCATACCAGCTCACGCACCTTTGGTGGGGGGGACGGCCCATGCCAAGTCGCATGCCTTCAGTGGGAGTGAGGGGGGCACTTTCTTTCGTGTTAAAAATGCTTTAAAAATACACTAAATGCTGAGCTTAAATCTTCACTGTGTGATGTCCCCCCGACCCCGATGCGTGCAGTTACTAATATATACAGTCGCTAGATGCTACCACTCATCATAGGCCTGTGTGTCTCGAGAGACAATTCTTTTACGCCTTACGAGGTCAGCTGTCGGTTTTGCAGCGCCTAGAATGACTTCGTAGGCCAACAGCAATTGCAAGTGAATGCGGTGGCAGCTCCAGAGGTGTTTGTTGCTTTTTCTTTACGTTGCTCCCTCTTGGTCTGCCAAGCAGTGTGTCTTTTTTCCTCGCCTCTCCTGAGGCCTGTTTTCACAGCCTGCTGCCAGCTGAGTCGGTCGCCGGCAGTTTTCTCCCTGTCATTTGGGTTGATGTCGCAGCTCGTCATGTCCCGTTTACAGGCATCTTTGAAGCGCAGGACTGGGTGACCTGTGTGCCTGATGCCAGCTCGCTGTACAAGACATCCTTAGGTATTCTGCCATCCTGCATGCGTCGCACGTGTCCAAGCCATCTCGGGCGCCTATGACGGAGTAGAGAGTACATGCTGGGAATGTTGGCCAAGTTGAGGACTGAGGTGTTGGGAATGCGATCTTGCCATTTGATACCGAGGATGCGCCTGAGACATCGGAGGTGTCTATAGGCCGTAGATATAACTGCAGAGCGGCCGGGGAGATCATGGCGAGGCCGGAGGCTCTGCACGGGACTAGGCCTCACCATGCCACTCTGTCAGATGAGTACTTTGTGCTATACTACAGGGGTGGGCAACCTTTTTTCTGCCAAGGGCCATTTGGATATTTATAACATCATTCGCGGGCCATACAAAATTATCAACTTAAAAATGTGCCCGTTATATTTGGTCAAACATTGAATTAACTCACCCCTAATGTGATGGCTGGAACAGACCAAATGATTTTGCGGGCCTTATCCCGCCCGCGGACTGGACGTTCCCCACCCCTGTGCTACAGAGTCTATAAATACTGCTATAGAGTCAGCATGTACTACTGTAGTGATAGCAGGTACCACCGCAGTATGCACAGCTGTAATCATAGCAGGTACCACCACAGTACGCACTGCTGTTAGATTTTTAAGAGTAGTTTTTAACTATTTTTTTGGCCCGGGCAACGCCGGGTATATAAGCTAGTTTATTATAATTTCAGTTACAATATATGTTTGTCGGGACAGTGGTGTAGTCTGTTAAGGCTATACGGGGGATCTTTGTAGTTGTGGGAAGCGGTAGTGCAGTAGTTAGTGCATTGCACTACAAACCCGGAGATCCGCATTTAATTCCCACTCAAGGCCAATGTTGCACACTCGAAATGAAGGACGTGGGCAGGTGCACCAAATCGAGGGCAAGCACATTTATTGTGGTTAATAGCAATCTTGTGAAGAACAGCACCGTCACTCTGTAAAATGCACTAGCACGTGTCACACAGAGCAATTATTCCGAGTCGCCATTAACCATGTGGCTGGTGTATCCGCGCGGTCATTCAATCACAGTTTTCTCTTAAACCCAATTCTACTACTGATAAACCATCTTTGTCTTTGACAATCACATTTGCACATCACTATTCGAATATTCCTTTAATCCTAAGCTGTATGTCTATCTATACCATCCACTTATATCAGTATCTTACACCCATTATATGTACTTTATGTGTACAGTATACGTACTGTATATCACCATTGTACAGCTTACTACTTTACATGTATTCTATTCTCAATAGCATTGCAAGTAGTTATACTCTGGGTACATGGGCATGGTTATAGACTAAACAGTATTAGTCAGATAATTACAATGACAGTAAGTGATTACAGTGCGTCATCCCTTACAATGCACAGTGCTAAAACGCCTCTAATTGCATATATCACAAACGAACAATTCAAAGCCAAGCTTAAAGTCTAGAACCAGTCTAGAACATTTATATAATGATCAAAAACAACCTTTGGATACTTTACCTGTAAAATGCACCAGCACGTGTCACACAGCAATTATTCCGAGTCGCCATTAACCATGTGGTTGGTGTATCCGCGCGGTCATTCAATAACCCTGCCAGCCACCTACAGGCCCAACTCAGTCATCACATGCTGCTGTACACACATGCATTGATGCACTGCACAGCACATCAGGACTTTCACAGAACCACACTTTACTCCCTTGCTGCACAAGGATATCATTAAAATTGATCCATTCCTAATGTGCCACACCAATATAAGTGGCAAATATTCAACTGTTCCTGGCCCTCCTTTACGTCTGGGAAGACAAAGGCAGCCTGGTGTGATGTTGGCCACCTATCCCCTTCCGTGTATGGCATGCCGGCCTTCAGCCAGATGTTTTAGTGTTTTGTTTTGTCAAATAAAAATGGACCACACAGCATTTTCTAAGTTGAAAATGAAAGACCATTCAGACATTTGACATGATGATGCAGTGATCAACGTTAAAGTGCAATTATCAACTCAAGATCGAAATGTTTCGTAAAGCTTACAAGGCATAATTATAGCGCCTTCGTGGTAGCCTATGTGCCAAGGGAACAGCCCGAATACCAAACACACACTTATTAGACTCAGACTTTAGTTCAACACGTGAGGCTCAAGATCTGGTACAAGGACGAAAACAATGAAACTTATAGCTTTTAATTTCCTCATTATCTAATGTTATGTTACTTGAATTTCAACATTCAAGTGCTTTGTGGCGTGCTCAGTGGCCCAGCCATAGTGACATGCAAGTCACTTGGCACGGCACAAACACTGCTGAAATGCAATCCATGTCTCTTGTAATTTGAAGACTTTTGAGTTCATTGTATTTGCGCCCGTATGCTTATTTTAACCTTCAATGGGAAAAACCCGAATGAAGTAACCCACTTAAATTTGTATTTGTCAGTGTCAGAGGCGATGCAGTCGCCTATACGCAACCATGCGTGCACATTAGGCGGTACACTGAGGTTATGCAAAGCAGTGCTGTTGTGCTCGAATTCTTGAGAGTTCTGCCGATTACAAAAGTCATAAACAACTCGATCACGAATATATTTTCCCACCGCAGAGAATGGTGTACGTATAGGAGCCATTTTGTCAATCTACTGCTGGATGGAGGGGGGGGGGTATTTTGACCAGGCTTCACCATGCTGGTCAGTACAGATTTGAAGGTGAGGAGAGCATCGACATGAAAACATATATAAGCAGAGTGCGACAATGCATTTTGCTGAACTGCCCTCCGCGTTGATCACCATATCTAACTCCGCAGCAGCCCACAACACCCTCCTGATGCGCGTGAAGATTTATCATCCAAACCACTGTCAAGGCTCACAAACCTGCTGAGATTCTGACTATACATCCTCGGTAATTTGGTCAAAATCAAAATAGGCCGTAAGTTTCATTATCAGCCGAGAGGCTGCTGACTTTTTCACACACATACAAATTTAAGAGAAAAACACGTTTTTTCTTGTTACAGAAAAACTAACAAAGCAAATTGTATTATTTGCAAATGAACAAATGCATGTTGATTAAATAAGTACAACAAAAACCCATGGCACAATGCATAATTTAATTAAACATAAAAAAACGGGGGCTGCTTATGCTACATGATATGCATGTGAGCGCTCGTGAGTCGGGCGTCGTCCGTGGCAACTAATCGCCAGTTGTCAAACAAATTTGAGAACGGCATGGTGAAAGGGGCAGCAATGCCCGATCCCCTATCCCACAGACTGCGTTCCGAAAGCGCGCAGTTTTCACGCGGTTCGGCATACACAGCTCATTTAATCGATGCGTCTGCGTGGTGTTTTGAATATCCCGCCGGTAGTTTGAAATGCGTTGACCATTATTCCTCTTCATAATCAACGTTTTTGGGTTTAGATCGCGTTATTTATAAATGTGTCGTAACCCTCCACCACCCGACACGGCCAATCAGTAAAAAAAGTGTCACGTTGACAAAAGACAAATAGTTCACTGCTTTAGCCCACCGGTGTGTTGAAGCGTGAAACCACAACATTTACAACAGCAAAAATGTATTCCTCTTGTCTGCAGAACGCCGTAATCGCAGCCGTCAGTGCGTACTTTGAACGAAGCTGTCACGAAACTGTTTTGTTATGACACCTTGAAGAGAATAGTGTAGCGGTGGCGCAGTGGTTAGAGATTCCCGGCCAGAGCTAACACCGGTGGTGAGTAGGGCCATGAATCAGCAGGCGACGTGGGGTGGGGTAAAGTGTGGGTGACTCCCAGCTCTTCCAACACAGCTTAGACAGCATGGAAAGAGTGCTATATAATACCCTATTGAGTAGTGGTACTCGACCTTTTTTGGCTACTGTACCCCCTTGTTGAATTGTGTATAAACCGTGTATCCCCTTGCCTGACCCAACGCGGTTCTGAGAAATGAATATATGAATAATGAACATCAATATTTGAACCAGTTGTGCATTTTCTGAGGCATCCTAACTAGCTAGTAACTGCAAGCGAATAAAAACAAATTAAACGGACGTCTGCATTCATGGCGTTATGTGTTCGCGCTCGCTGGCTACTCTTCGAAACCACATTGTTTACGATCAATGAGTTTAGAACGGTCTTCTATATCGTTCTAGGTTATCACATGGATTAAAATGTTATCGTTATTTGATATTGGCAGATTAATGCATGATCATTCGCCAACGACTCACATGTGAAATAATTTCACACATTTATAAATCACCTCACATACCCCCTCATTTTGCCACATACCACCAAGGGTCCACGTACCCCCGTTGAGAACCACTGCTCTGGAGCACCATCTCGAGAGCTGCTTGTAGTTGAGGCCCTACTGCCAACAGCGGCGTGAGCAAGCAATCGCAGGGCTGCATCTTTACCTCGTTATACTGGTAGGAACCTACTGGTTACACCAGCCCACAGGGGATTATTGTGTCCGTCCGTCCGTCGTGAATTCAAAAATGGGAGGGGTGGGGCTGGGTGGAGAGGGGAGGGTGGGGAGGGGCTGGGTGAGGAGGGTAGGGAGGGGCTGGGTGGGGAGGGTGGGGAGGGGCTGGGTGGGGCTGGGTGGGGGGTGGGGCTGGGTGAGGGGTGGGGCTGGGTGGGGGGTGCGAGGGGTGGGGCTGGGTGGGGAGGGGCTGGTCACCCCGTGGTGCCCTTATAAAACTCAACGTTTAACCTACTCACGCCAGCTTGTGCCTGCCCTCACAGTCGGCCATATTTGCGGAATACACCACGCCGCCGTTGACCCTGGCCGTTGACCGAGCAACCCAACGTTCCTACCAGCTCCCTCCGCAGGAATGTGTTAACTTAAGGCACGCACATTAAGACATGCTTCATTGGCTAAGCTTCTTCTATGGGAATTGAATCGTTGGCTCCCTGCAGATTGGCTCAGTGGTGAGCACGACCGGGCAGTTTGCCTGCTTCAATAAATGCTGCCGGAACACACATCGATACACGATACTCAGTGTGAGCGTCCAGCATCTTGTTGTCCTCCCCCGCACCTCAGATTAGCACGGTTGGCTAAGTACGGTTGCAAAAGAAGTTCAACAAATTTTGTTTTAGTACTTTAAGATGTTTTCAACCAATTAACGAGTGTCTATACGTGTGGGAGATAACCGGGGCACCCGGGAAAACGATGTGTGAGGGGGCAACACTCCATACCCGAACAGATGGGAACAGATGGCGATTAGTCCACTGGTTGTACTGCCTTTGTCCTGGCAGGCCAAGGTTATGGCACCTCCTCGATGCCCACGGGAAGGGAATTTCACAACATCCGTGTGTGATCCACCAACCCTCGCTGCCTCAATTTGACGCTCCATATCTCACGGACTAATTCTATTACTTTACAGTGCACGTGGGAGTATATAAGTACACTACAATTCAATTCCATTTCAACTTGTATAGCGTCTAAATACTACGGCAAATGGAGATGCTTCACAAAACATTGCTTAAAACTGAAATAAGTAAAAAAACGCGTGGAAAACCTAAAACAAACTGCTAATGCTATTTTATAAATAAATACAACAATACTACCAACCACATAAAACACTGGCATTAAGTTACTGCAAAAGAATAAAACCAATGAAATCGTAAAACCAACAGCGTAAATGGACAATTTCTAGTCAAACGACTGGACGGTACAACAATGGATTATGCTATTGTATGCATAGTGGCCACCTATAAAAAAAATACCCTTTAATCCTGCTTAGCTTTTGACGTCTGATATTATCATAGCTTGTGCAATTATGCCCTCAAATGGCCTCTGCTACTTCTTGTGCGCAGGCTGTGGCACGTTCACAATGGAGGACACGTGATTCAAATATGCAGCGCCATTCTCTTTGTTCCAATTGCACATTTAGTTATAGCCTAGTTGTCCACCATGAATAGGGAGTAATTGGCCCTACTAATCTATTAACTCATCTAAGCCAGATTTCATGTTTCGCAATGCTGCTTTTTCAGTAAAAAAAAATGTATTATTAACCGCCTTTCACAAGCCATGATAATGCTCAGAATTAGTAACGATCGTTGCCCATGCATTTTCAGTAGTCACCTTAAAAAAATCTCATGACTGTATGTGTAAATATATTGACCGTACCAAATCAATGAGTGTGTTTTTGGTGGGTAATTTGTCAATTCAATGATGAGATGAAGACTTTTACCACGCTGGTCAGTGAGGATTTGTGAAGGGGAAAAACAGGAGTCGCCAGAGGGACGAGCCACATCATGTTGCCTTGCGATTATAAGGAGGCAGACGCTAGACTGCTGATACAGATGCCAGCGGCTTTGGGATAACTATCGGACAAAGACGGTCACTGCATCGCGCGCTTCCAGATGCACTTCTGCGCCCGTCTGGAACGCTCTTCCGATATTAGGACGGCCACTGGAACTGTGCACTTTTAAATCTAAATTGAAAACCCATTTCTTTACGATTGATTTTAGATTTTTTTTGTTTGTTTCCCTTTCCCCGCACCTCCGATTAGAATGGTTAGCTACGTACGGTACGAAAGAAGTTCAACATACATACATACAAAATGGATGTAGAACCTGTTTGATATACACCGTGGATACTGATATCCTTGTGATTCTCAGTGGCAAGTGTCACTACCTGCTCACCTTGCACGTAATTGCGGACATGTGGACGACCTTTGGTCCAGGCAAGAACTTGACTAATTTTTACTTCAACGAAATCTGCAACGTGTTGGGAAAAGACACATCCCGAGCCTTGTCTGTGTGCCACAGCTTCACAGGTTGCAACACCACATCAACATTCTTTGGGAATTGTAAGAAGTTGGCATGGGAAGGCGTGGTAATTCATACTCTGAGGTTACTCCGGCTTTCACCCACATGTCACTGAATTCACTCTCAACACTTTTCAATTTCTGGAACGCTTCACAGTCGTCCGTCCAACAATTACGAGTCCAGCAACCTGAAAACCCCCCAAAAACCCCATGGAAAACATTGCAGGACGTTTTGTTACGGTACCCTAAAGTGTGCAGCCTACCAAGCTGCTGCCATCTCACAACCAGCGAGTCGGCACAGCAAAACCACGTGCGGCCGATTTGTAAAAAAATTCAATTTGCATGAGGAAGAGCCAGGCTCGTATTCCAGTCAGGACCACCCTTGCATCACCGTGGCTTTCAAAGCGTCTCGCTCGGGTCCCTGGCAGGTATAGGCGCACCCATCCGGTTCTCGAGCCATTCACGTATACCTGGCACCTCTCATTAGCGCGGTTGGCTACGTACGGTGGAAAAGAAGTTAAACGTTGTATGTACAACGCGCCCAGCTTTCTCGTAAGGCGTGGGTGTAAAAGTATAAGCTGACCTGGTATGTGCGTGCAATGATGGTCACTGTAAATGTACATAACTTTGCAGTTGCAACTGTGAAACTGCGGAGATCAGGAAAGCGACTGGATTTCGCATGTTATGTTACCGAGAGATTATCTGTATTACATTTAACTTAACTGTGTCTATATATTATGTTGGGATATGTTAACTGTGCTGCATTTTGCATTATCTTGGGAACGGCTTTAGCTCAGTGAGAAGTATTGTAATATCAAATTAAGGCATGAGTGAACCCCGAGCTAAATATCTGTTGCATGTCCTGGTTTCAAGCAGTATACACACAAAAAATATATTCGTGACACTTTATGGCCTCCATTAAGAAAAAAAACAATGACCCGTCATGTTCTGCGAGACAGACGTTACAATCCTAGACCGTAAGTAAGCGCCACATAAAATGTGGTGCCTTTTGTCCGGTTGGTCACCCTCAATTTCGATAACATGTTGCTTAGGCTGCCGAACTATTGAGGTAATGTGTAGATTACATTGGCACACGTACCATAAAGGGCGTGCCACACGCGTTCATGCCTGCAGTGCCTCATGTTGGTTTTGTATCTGAAGTGTTGGCAGTGCGCCTGTTTGATTTCAACGTCAGCTCGCTGTATTGTCAGGTGAAACTGAAGCAGTACTGGGTGGGGGGGGCTGTGTAGGTTGTGTTTTATTAACACTGTCCTGCTCATGTTTACACAACCAACGTTTGTGCGTCTCAAATGCTCATTTAGAAACGTTCGAAAAATCAATATTTCATTATTTAGTCCTCCAAAAAGTGATGGTGCAGAGGTTTCTTGGTTCCATTCGTCGCGTCCGGCCAATCTACAGTTTTAAGTTAGTTTAAGCCTCATGCTAAGCACTTATTAATATACTATCCCTATCACCAGTGAGCCGAGTGATTTGTTTCCCGTGGAGTGTGACATGAAACCCCAAAAAAACGTGAAACCCACTAAGGTACTCATTACTAATACAGAACATGCTTGTTGTGTCACCAGTGTACAGCATTTAACACTGCAGTGTAAGTTTATAGCACAATTAAGAATATCATGGGGCTTTTTAATTTTCAGCTTCTGTATCATATTTACAACATTGTCACTTGGTGAAAGGTAAAAATATGAGGCTTTATTTTGCTTTACATTTTTTTGCCAACGAGGAGATTTTACACAAGTGCTAGATTTGGGTGAAAATGTATACGATGCTCTTTTGAAAAACGAGACACTGAAATGTTTTCATTTACATGCCAAGATTACTGTTGGCTTTAAAACATTCCTCAAGGGTGACACATCCGGTTCTTAGCTTTACATTAATGGAGGTCATTCATGAATCCTTGACAAGAAGTCATAACAGCACATTGTGGGGAAAACTGTAGAAAGAAATGTAACATCTGCAAGAGCACAAGAGAGGCGGACTGGCATCCATTCTGCACTAGTGTGCAGAGCCATGCAACTGGCACACATCATCAGGAAATCTAAATGTGGATGCTAACAAGCAAGATATCACAAAAGAGAGTGATGGACTTTGTGGTAATGTTGCGATATTAGGCGATGTTAGCGAAGTAGGGTTATGTACATTACAAGAAAACCAATATGCACTTTCATTAAACTGATATAATTTGGCACCGTTTTTTTCAAATCAATGAGTACTTTATACAGTTGTGGATTCAGTGAGCGAACGTTTGGCTACGGCTCATAACAAAATCAAACATCAAAAATCTGGAGAAAATTCAACAAGACTCACAGTACATTCCTGACTTTTTGATTACACTACATACTATGTGCAATTAATATAGGATTGGACATTAATTATCATCATCTATGGTCAATCCACTGCTGGGTCAAAAGCCTTCCAAAACTTGCAGCATCTCTCGCAATCCCGGGATATAATCAATTCAACTACATCTTGTGCATGAGCTACTTTGTCTGGATGCACTCTCCGACACGTTTCATCCGTTGGCTGCCAATTCTTCCATTATTCTTGATCATTGTTCATCAACCCTTCCAAAGACGTCTCTTGCCCAAGCCCCAATTACTTTTATGAACTTCTCAAGGTGCTGTTGAGCTGCGCACGCCCTCTCATCTGTCATCTTTTCGTCTCAAAATGTAATTTCAAGCATGTAAGGGAGCATTAATGTTTCAAGTATATAGTTTCATTGGTTGGGTCTGCTTTGCAAAAACATGTTTTTTTTGCAGTCTTTTAAAACGTCAGTACTGAGAGACGATTATATGCTTTGATTCACTGCCGGATGTATTAGAGAAATGCTTGTAATTTTACAAAATCACAATATCATGTACACTGTTCTGAAGTTAGGTTTGAAAAGTGTGAAGTGCCATTGTCTAATGTATTCATGTGCGTGGGATGAAAAGTGTCCACAAACGAGTCATGGGTTTACGTGAATTCATTTTCTATTTAATGACTGGATTTTTTTAGATTCTTTCTCAATTGACAAGGTCGAGTTCACATACCTCATTGTAATGCAACTGGAAATAGTTGACAAGCAAGTGACTGTCCAGTCGTCAATAAGGAAAACATTAGGGCAGTTTTTAGAACCCATTGGTTAATTTACTAAACATTGCCTATTCTCATTTGCATATTAGTGGGAGCGCATGCGCACCCAATATTTACGCTCGTATCTCCGATTATCACGGTTGGCTATGTACTGTGCGAAAGAAGTTCAACGTACCTTTTAAAGTATGTCCACTTGTAAAGAGAAGCCACTACCTGTTGTCACATTTTACTGAAAATACATTTGTATTTTAATCGTGATCATTATTGTAGTATATGTTATTGGCCTCATCAGTTCATAACATGAACTATTCAGCCTTAAGTCGGTCCACGACCGGATAAAGTCCTATCCAAGCTGCATCACTCATGGGGGTTGTTTAACCGTGGTCGGTGGGGCCGGGGAAGATTTGGGCCGGGATCGTTTCAGATATCACTCGCCACTGTTAGTCGTGGCCTGGAATTGAACTCTGGTAGCTCGGTTAAAAAGTTATCCATTAAGTTATTCACCGTGACATTGGGAGATGTGCAATGGAAATTCTACTGGAGAAACTAAGGGTACAAATATAAATGGAAAAAAAACATGAACGATTAACCACTGGCTCGGGCAGAACACGTCACTCGAAGGATTGATAGCCGGTGGGTGAGAATGACTACTGATTGGTAGCCAAATGGGGGGGAGCAAGGGCCCATGAGGACATCACTGCAGAGATTGAGCAATGAGGTCGCCTCCTGTGCAGCCGCTGGGTAGATTGTTGCGTCGTTGAACCGCGAAGGAGGTGAATTGGGAAGGAATTCATTCAGGAGTGGATTGATCATGGCTGATGACAGAGCAGAGTTAATTCGATTAACCTACTTATATGATTTTCATAATCACGTTTTTTTTTTTTATCAAAAAGGTTGAAAATGTAATTGGGAAAATGCGTTTATTATCCTTTCCATGAAAATAGATTTTTATCCATGATGGCAAGATTGATTTTTATCCTCACTGAGATTAGATTCGATTACATATTTGCAGAAACAAAGCGCCTGGAGTGAACAGTTCAATGGCCAGTCTGACGTAGGGCTCATCATCACGCTCTCGACCGACAGTGTAAATTTACACAACGAACTTATACTAAAAGTTGCCTAGGGCATACCTTATTCAATGGGGCGCCATGATGGCAAGATGCTATTTCCCTTGCCTGGTATACAGGAGGTCGTGGGTTGAATCCTAGACACCGACCCCTGCATATTTGGAGTTTGCAAGTTCTCCCCGTGGTCGGGTGGATTTTTCTCCGGGTCCTACTGTTTTCCCCTCCACATTTACAAACGTGCGTTTAGAGTATTTGGATGCGAAAGATTTCCACGTGAAAAGCCTACTTCGTTGAGTTATGTTTTGTGGCCACGTTGCTTATGAAAAAGAGCTATACAGCTCAGTGGGACTTACCTGGCAAAAATAAAGCATAGTTTAGTTTTAGGTTATAATCATGGTGCAGTACAAGTGGGGGAGTGACAACTTGCTATTTGAATCCACGGCATCATTTCTCCTCTTCCCACTGGCCCAGCCGTCACGAGCAAGGGGCCTTGACATGCTGCGTGAACCCGGCTCGCTGCGATCGGCTGCCCGCCACGCATCCCCTGATTGGCAGAGCGCGAGATGTTTGTGTTTCGTATTCGATGGCGAATTTTGAAGGGTGAAAACCCGGGAAAATTGAACGAGTAAATACCCAGGTCAGTTAGAGCCCCGTTGTAGGTAACTTATTTGGGATTGATTTGGCGTGGGGAGGGGTGGGGGCAGTTAGGAACACTCAAGAAGAGCGGTGGAAAGGATAAAAGGGGGCGCATGGTGAGCTTGTGGCTTCTTTCAGATGGTGTTTCCTATGATAGTGGCACCTTTCAGATCGTGCTTGTGACACCTTTCAGATGGTGCTTGTGGCATTTTTCAGAGTGCTTGTGGCACCTTTCAGATAGTGCTTGTAACACCTTTCAGATGGTGCTTCCTTCGATAGTAGCACCTTTCCGACAGTGCTTTTTCAAGTGTGCGTCGCCATGAGGCTAGCGACAACTCATCGTGGACTCCTTTACACGAACATACCCATCGCAAGAGGTTAAACAGAACAAAAACAGCCAGTGTCGTAAAATTTGTTTACCAACCAAATTAGAGGACAAAAGGCACAGCCACCAATGACAGGTTAAATAAATGATTGTATTCGGAAATGCTGTTACCCCGATGGCCTTCGATTTGATGTCGACACGCCATCATGTTTTGCAATGACGCTTCATTGCCACTCACCGGCACAATATTCCCTCCTTGCCAAGTGTAAATTTTGACATTACGTAATTACAGCGACGTTTGGAGAAGGAGGCTATCGCTTCTGTGTTTATCTGACAAATTCCCACAACTACGAGAGCTTGTAGTTGTAAATACTGGCACGTTCTGTTTACGTGACAAACCTTACTCATTGGCTGTCGGGTGGTGGCGGGTTTAACGACACATTTATATATTTACGCGATCTAACAAAAAAAACTTCTGTATTATGGATGATATTGGTCGCGAAAGCCTACGTGTTAAACTTATTAATTTACTTTCGCAATACTTTCGAAGAGCGGTTGCAAGTGCTCACGGTTCCTCGTGTAAGCACAACGGACTGACGCTCATCTTTGTTATTCTCAACGGCGCACCCAGTGACTGCTGCAGAACTAGGGAAGGGTTTTTTATGCAGATTTTATTTACATTAATAATCAGATGTTTTAACGTAAGTAATACAAAATATATAAACGAGACCAAGCACTGGAGAGCAAATGTAAAAAAGAGGCAAGCATTGGAACCAACAAAGCTTATTTTTTAAATTAATAAATAATCATACAACCATACCAGTAATAAAATAAAAACGAGAAAATGAAACGAAAGGTTTACATCCAGGCTAGTCACATTAATAATGTACACCAACGTAATGGACACACGCGCAGTTATTCGCACGTGCGGTAGCTCAGTGCAGGAGCTAAGCGCTCCGTGCAAGACACTGTCTAGTACATAAAAGCAAATAGCAGCCATGACACAGAGTAGAAACAAAAACAATTCAGTGCAGAAGAAAGGTGACATTAATAAGTTACATTTGTGAACAAGCAATACATCGAAATAGACAGGTTTTTTTGTACTTTATATAAATGTGCGTCTCTCAGGCTTGACTACAAGAAGGCAAACTATCATATATTAAATAAAGACGATTGTATGCTACGTTTGTGTCCAGCCAAAAGCATTCCTATATTTTAGAGGCAACTTCTCAATCAAGCCATGCTTTCTAAATTATATTGCTTAATTCTCTTCCTTATATTAATTTGTTTTAAAATATGCGCACTATAAGTTTATACAATGCATTATTATAAGATGCATTTATCATGCGAGCACATGTAATTTGTTTTAAAGCTTTCTATACACTCCATATATACATATAACCATATTACATTCAACCTTCTTTGTTTATCTGACAAATGCCCGCAACTATGAGAACTTGTAAAGGAGCAAAGCTCGGTCTTCCTGCTTTCCCAACGTCTGTGCCATCCTTCGTCACATTTCCAGTGTGCATTATGTTAAGCATGTTTGTCTACAAAGAGCTTATTCAGTTATAAAAGTGCAGGAAGTGTATAGAGCGAGCCTATAACCTCATGAGATGTGACCCGAGGACAGAATATGGACAGTAACCTACTACTAATCCTATCTGCATGCTACTTTGAGCTATTGAAGTGTTGGGACGGCAGTGAAGGGACGGCACACGTTAGCTACACGATTCCAAGGCTGCTTCATGGGAAGGGTGACACAGTTACTTCATGGAGGAGCAGTAGCTCCCAATCTTTTGTCAGGGTGGGCCCACCGTTTAGCACGGTCTTTTTTCTCTTCGGGTCACCTTTTGATCCACCTTATGGGACCGAAGATTGGGAGCAACTGATCAATGGTATGCATTATACCCCACGTATGTACTTTTTGCTCAAGCTTGTTTGTATTGCACGTACAATACTTCGTGGTAAATGTCCACATTATTGGCCTATGCCATGCAGTGCAGTTTCCATTTGTTGTCACACCAGAGTAATTATGACGTGTTCGTATGTGTGTGCTTGTTGTGTATATATGCACTTTTTTGTTGTTTTAGGGGGCCCAAGTTCTGCATGCAAAAGCCACAGTTGTTTGAGACTAACAAAATGGAAGGGGCATTCGTGTATCGACAAAGGACATTATTTGAGGGAACATTTACTGAGAGAGAAAATAAGAGCAGGGAGACTGAAATGGAAGGACTTTAGGTGTTATGAAAACATTCACACAGTAATCAAGCTCTTTAATATGTATGGTACACATAATTTCACCCAGTAGATTAGAACAGACATCGGATTACTCTGTGCGACATTCCAGTGGCTACACGCACGAGTGTAATTCAGACATCCAGGGATATAGGTGCATGGGGGGGGGGGCACCAGTGAAAGGATTACAAAGTTAAAAAGACAGCGGATAAAGAGTTGAGGTGGGTTCACGCTGGATCGCTTAACACACGCAATGTAACGTAATGGCCACTTAAGCCTCACTTCAGGGATGTCACGGTGAGGAGGGGGGGTTCAGATGAAGAGTTTACGTGCCCCCTAAAACCGTTCGCTTAGGGCTGAAGTTTTAGAATGTCGAGGATACGAGCCTGGCAGCCAATCGAGGTTATGGGATAGAGCAAAGAAGGGTGGGGGGCGGGTGGGTTGGTGGGGCTCAAGGGCTCTGAAGCAGTCGTCACGCACCACGTGCCACACCATGGGGGGCAACCTAACGCACGAGGGGGGTGAGTTACGTTCCACGCGGTGGTGTGAGCACGTTTCGCGTAACGTAAGGCACGTGACGTTCACTTAAACGCAAGTCAAAAGATCCAGCGTGAACAGCCCACCCTGGACGAGGGGGCAACAGGGTTTTAGGATCTGACACGGATGGGATGGGTGGGGGAGTAGAGCCCAGGCCTGGCCTAGCACGAGATGGTTGAGTGGCGTCCTCCCAGCGGGGCTGTTAGGTTGTCAGGCTGTGCTTCTGAGGACTTTCCACTTCTCGCGCTTGCTTTAATTCCTTCATTCTGTGCAACCGAGAGAGAAGGTTGGCAGGGTTGGGGTTGAGGGGGGGGGGAAATAAAGCATTGGCAAGACAAATTAACGAGCCGTTTTAGGAACACACCATTTGCCACCGTGGTGCAAATGTAGTGGCCGCACATAGTGTTTCCTGTAGGCCTCATACGTTTGTCAAAATGCATGAGTTTTTTTTTCTCGAAAACACTCGACATGCCAATACATTTTGAAGGCTACTTCAGCAACGCATGAACTGGGTAAATCGAATGCAGCTCGGAAAGATAACAAAACCATGCGTCACGTGCACAGGATAGCAAATCGACAAAATCAAACATCTCCAAGGCGCGTGTATAAAAGGGAAAGTGAGCAAGGGGACTTAGTATGCGCAACAAAATGCAATTAACGGAGGGGGTTCAGACGAAACGAAACGTTTAGGTTGCACAAAGTCACTGTACAGGAAACACTATCATGCACAGACCAGAGAAGACATGCACTGTGTCGGCCTACAACCAGTCAACAGTTTGCAAGGTGAAGATGCCTGGGCATATGGGACCCTTGCGCGGACATGCACATTCTACTGATTGCACCGTAAGAGGTCTGATCAGCACTGCGCTGTCAGTAGCACAAGTGCAACGATGCCTCGATTGTCTCCAAGCATGCAATTTTAATTGTAAGTTCTTTTAAAAAAAGCACATTGATAGATTAATGTACTTTTTTTCCCCTTTTCTTTGGCAAGGGCGGGGGGGGGGGTGTTTAAATGCAATCGGCAAGCAACACTTTGCGTGGAACTTCTCTCGAGTAAAAAGCACAAGTCATGCCCGTGTAATGGCTCCATAATTTGTAATGCCTCATTTTCTACCCTCCACGAGTGCGTCTTAAGACGACAATCTTTGCACTTGGGATTTAAATTTTAAAAAAGCCACAATATAACTTGATTGATACATATTTACAGAAATAAATAAATGCATCCAAGTATAGAAGCTGCTAAAAGAATAAAAATCAGCAGATGTAAATAATGTTAAGGCATGATTTGAAATACACATGCGGAGAGATTGACAATTGGCAGAGGTAAATCATGCACATTAGTAATGTTTTGTATAAGTTATCTTCTTTATGAAGGAAGTTTTGTAACACTTTGAAGAATTAACCCATGAGTTATACTTTTAAGATGAAATTAAACTTATATGCATGTCCATAACCAACAGTTGTGTACCAAGTAACAAACTCATATTTTAGTGGTTTTATGGACAGCAATAGCTTGAGCATTGTATTTGAAAATTACTGGGTGACATCATCACCTATTAATATTAACCTGACACTGATGGGACGCGAAACATAGAAAACAGGCTCCGACAAAAAAAAACATAGGCATGAAAACAAAAGAGACAGCAACAACTTCAGAAGTGCAACACATAAAAAAAGGCAATGGTTACGTAAAAAAAATTAACAACGAAGGAACGTTCTCACGGAATTAAAATGAGGGGGCGTTGCCACGTGAGAAAATGGCTCTTGACAATTATTGGCAGACCTTGAGGTCTCCGTGTCGTATTTGGTTATTTAACGCACGAAGAAGTGCACACGGGTGACAAATTGTTGGCAGACACTTGAGGTCTCCCGCCTTATTTTGTTATCGAAACTCACCTTGGATGTGTAAATACCAACAGAGCCATTTGCCAATTATGATGAATGAGAATGCAAATATGAAACAGAAATGACGTGAATTCAACGGCATATATAACGAATGGCTGGGTTGGGGGCTGGGGTAGAAACAGAAGCACTTTGGGGAAAAAAACTTTTTGGAGCAACAAAAGAACAACAAAAAATACATTATTTTCCTCTCATGAGCAATGTGTGCTTAGTGAGCGAAATGCACCGCTGTAAGTAAAGAACTGCGTTCAAAACTCGAGGCCGATTCATGCGGCTGGTATTGACACTCGAAACGACTTTTGTCTCGGTGGACCTGGAAGGTGGAGAGGCATCAACAGAGAGGCATCAACAAGGGTCCTGAGAGAGGTCAAGCACCTCTCTCGAGTTCATCGTGATGGCAAGGATGAGGCTAGCAGCCATTGTGCCAGCAGGCCATTCACCATGCAAGCAGTTGAGAGGGTGTGCAGGCTTTGGGTTTAGGAGGAGGTGGGGGGGGCAGTGGTAGAGAGACAGGGGGTGTGGGTGGGTGGTGTGGGTGGGTGGTGTGTGTGTTCGCACGCGTGCACTTGCGGAAGGCGGCCACAAAACAGTCACTCACCCTTCGAAAATGTCTACTCTCCAAAATCGTTCTTTGGACAGTGTTAAAGAGAAGAGAACGCAAGATGTTTGCATTCTGCTTTTTGTTTAGTTTAAGAATTTCCCGACATGATGTAACGTGCAGAAGGTGTGTACGTGTGAGATGCAATTTGTGCAGCACTAGTGAAGGTATTTAATAATAATGCTGTTTGGCTCTTCCACTGCTAGTTTAAGCCATACTTCAGCATACTGGTCTGTGTGAGTTGATGCCAAGGACTGGTAGAGATTATCACTCACCGCTGACGTTAGCCGTGGTCAGGAAGCAAACTCAGGTCACTGGGTTCAGAGCAATGTGCAAATCACTGCGCTGTCACTCCCCTCCCATTACGATTACATGCATATATATTGACCAAATTACGTGCCGTACGTTTTGACCAAAATATACTATTTGTGAGATAGTTACTCTTTAAGGTACAAAAAAAACCTAAAATCATGTAAATGTACTTGAAGCACAACAGAAACAAATATATTCCTACTGTATGCCGAAATAATAATCAGCTTTACAGTTTAGAAATGTTATAGAGTGAACTAGTTGCTGTGAACTACACGTGTACACCCTTGAATACTCAACTCCATGTGTGTGTCTGATGTGTTGATGGTATGTACACAGTCTTAATATAACCTTTGACCAACAGTATTACACTTCGGTGTGCTTTATCCCCATATATGTGCACCTCAACACTTTGTAAAAACTACTTAATTAAATTCACGAGTAAAAAATTGAAGTCGAAAATCTCTGCATCACCAAATCTTTGCGTGGTATTTAATTTAACACGACCTCTAAAACCCCCAACCAACTACAACTACAAACGCAATCTCTAAACAACATCACATTCGCTTCCGATAGATACAATAACAAATATTTAGATTAAAAAAATTGCATAATGATGTTATAATCTAGTAGAAGCTGGCTATAAGGCCAGATGTGCTTATATCCGAAGAGTGCTTCTATAAGAAGTTGCTTGTTGCATCGCCTCACAAGCACATTATAGCGATTTTACTTATAAGAGAGCTGTGCTTATAAAACTTGCCCTTACATCCAGCTTCTGTTAGATCATTTTTAGATATGCACAATACTTACGTTTTAAATTTGAAGATGAAAATGTATATCACTGCTGCAAATGTTATAGTGTTTTAATAAATTATATGTAAACTTTACTCAGCACAGTACTCAAACTTTAAAGACTCAAACTGGAAGAGTCTTGAACCCTTTTGCAAATGTACGTTTGAGGGTCGAGAGAAAGAAAAAAAAAGTAGCGATTGATATAAAATGCAAGTACTGTTATATATTAACAAAGTGCAGTACTTCATGCGAGAAAGAAAGCAATGGGAATCCAATTTTAAAGCCACCCTTATTAGTAAATTAGTCAAAAGCAAAACCCCAAAAGGAGCCGAAGTTTTTCCGTCTGGTTTGCAGTCCTTTTACCTGTGTCTACTTCTTCGAAGGAACCTCATGATTTTTCGCGCAGCTTGGTCCTGGTTCTTGCTCAAGAAGCTTCCCCTAAGTAACAAAATACAAAGGTCAAACAAAACGTTAAACGCATCTCTTTGTTGTTTGTTTTAATGAAGTCTAAAAAACGACTGTGGGATTTATAAAACGACAAAAGTTCACTTAAACATGTTTTTACGACTACAGCACGTATCTTTATACCCCACCTCTCTACTAACAAACATTGTATTATTCTTATGCAAACCAAATATGGCTATTTAACATTCATTTGATCCTTATGGCGGTACCCTGGGGTACTAAATAATACAAAATGGCCAAGGCAATTAAATATTTTATTTCTGGGACACAATTTTGTCCAGGGGTGTACTTAACTCCGCGACTGGGGTACCATTCAATTCGAAATCGGTGCTACTCCACGATGTCGAAACGCAGTGAGGGCGATTACGTCGAAACCCTGAACGTTCGTGTATGCACCGTAGTGGTGCATCGTGTACAGCTCGTCGAGATGAGTCGATTGCCACATCGCTGACCATCAACAGACTAAAAAGGACTGCATCACGGACATTATGCGAGAGCCGCGGTACTATGGTACCCCGGGGTTCCGCCATAAGGTTAATTTGTTGACAGCGTCAAAAGTACAAATATTTAGTAAACACTTGAACAGTTGTACGTTTTAAAGTCAGTACCATTGGTTAATAGCATTATATACTCTACGTGTGTTTATATATACCGCTCATCAGCATAATTTCCTAATTTGAATGATTTGAAATATAATCGCATCAACTGCAGTAATATTGACATGCAGTATTTTTATTTGCATGAGCAATGTTTGACTTTTTTTTTATTATGTAGAAAAGTTTTCCATACCCTATAAGATGTGTAGTGACTGGGAATGTCACTGTGTGGTGCCGGGCTTGCGAGGCCACGGCGGGATGTATACTGTTGTGTGTATACCCCAGACACGGTGTGTAGTACCAGCCCTAGTGGGGCCTTGGGTGAGCGCTGGTTAAGCGCGGTGGCACCACGCACAGCTCCCGTTGAGAGAGCGAGGGAGTGTCAGCCAGCTCGGGTTATGTTGGGGGCATGATACTCTGGCTGACCTGGAGACATGTGACTGGATGATACTGGAGGGGGGCCACCGGTGGAGGGGGCCAATGGGTGATCACATGATCCGAGAAGAACTCTCGAGAGCCTTCGGGCAACGGCAAGAGAGATTGAGAAGGTAGGCGGGGCGAGAGGCGGAGCCAGCCCCAGCCCGGTCCGATATAAGGGGGGCCCTGAGAGGGGCTCGGGGTTCTTACTGTTGGAGAGGCAGGAGATCCACATCAAGCTTGAAGAAGCCTCCAGCCACGTGGTCCGGGACCCAGCTTGTGGTCTCGACCGGGACAGGAGAACCGTGTCTAGTTACGCCGTAGCATGATTAGTTGGGTGGTCACCACCCGAGAGTATGTTGTGTCAATAGCTTGGAGTATGTTGTGCTAAGAGTTTAATAAAACGTGTTGCTCCCAAGACATCTGGAACTCAGTTGGACTCACTACAACTGGTGTCGGAAGTGGCCAACTTGCTAGGAAACAGCTAGCGGTAGACAGTCATGTCTACACGTCGCAGAGTTCGTACACGGGCGTTGGACGATGAAGACGATGAAGAGCTGATTCTGCCCACGGCCGTCGATGAAGGAGCGGAGGCGCTGCCAGCGGAGCAGAGCGCTGTCGGAGCGCGCGGCGCCTCGCCATCGTTGGAGGAGCTCGTCAGAGACGCGCACGGTCGCCTTGCGGAGCTTCTTCAGACGGCGTCCTTGATCCTGACCGAGCTGCGTCCTCTATCTGCTGCGACGAAGGAGGGAGCGGCAGAGTCGTCTAGACGGAGCGACTCGGCCGCCATTTCACAAAGGGCGGCAACGTCGACGGCGCAGCCCGCACTCGCGGCCGCCATTTTACTGCCGGCGCAGAGCACGGAGCCCGCCAAGCTCGAAGCGGAGCTGTCCTCGCCGATTGATATCCCATCGCTCCGCCGCCAACTGCCCTTCATTAAAGAATTTGTTGCTGCCAGCGACGATTGGGTAGCGTTTAAGAGGCGATTTCTCACCAATGCCGACTTGGCGGGATGGACGGAGGCGGAGGCGCTGAAAGCGCTGCCCGCCACCCTCGACGACGACGCCTTGGCGGTGTTCCTCGCCATCTGACAGATCCACCCTCATGCAGGTGTTCGACCAGATGGCGGCTGTTTTTGAGCCTCCGCTGAACACCCGGCAAAAGTTTGCTATAAGACGTAAAGGAAAGGGTGAGTCGGCTCTCGCCTACCGTAGCGCGCTTTTAGCGCTAGTGAAGGCCGCGTTCCGTAAAATGGACCACGCCAGTTTTGACGCCTTGGTCCTCGAGAAGATGCTGAGAGTCGCGAAACACCTCCACACTGTGCTTTCCACCGAGGACGATGCGGTGTCTTTACTCCGGGTCGCCAGGTGCATCCAGGCGCAGCAGACCCTGCATCGCAACAGGGTGTTGGTGGCGTACGCCACATCCTCTACAGAGCCGGAGGCCTGCGCGGAGGCCGAGCCTGCTCCCGCATGCTCGCTGCACCAGCGGGGTGGCATCCATCGGGGTGCTGACGATTGGCGGAGGGATGACTGGCGACGGGCGAGGTCTTCATCGCCCCAGTCCAGGAGTGGCCGGGTCGTCTGCTACAACTATGAACTGCTGGGGCATGTCCAGTCGGGCTATCGGGTTTCTCGACGGTGGCCCCCGGGGAGTCCGCCTTCCTACAATTCCCTGCTTCATAAGGCGAGTCGTGGCGCACCCCACACTCAGCCCCGGGGTTCACTTCATCCATCGGGGGGGTCCGGTTTGGGTCAGGGTCGCGCGCGGGTTTAGGGGGAGTCGGGACGTGTTCGTGACACGTGCCCACTCCGACCATGTTGGTTGTCTTGCGGGGCGGGCTTGCTCATGCACTGGGACGGGGGATTACGCCGGTACGCTATTGTTGTCCCTACTACTCTGCGTGGCGAGGTTGTTTGGGCCGTACATAAACGTCTGTTACAACTGGGTGTGCAAAAAATGCTGGCCGCGCTCAAATTGGATTTTTATTGGCCGGCCATGGCCCCGGACGTTGAAAATTTGCTTAAAGGTTGCATATAATGTGCACGGTGGAAGTCACTGGCGAAATCTTGTTTCCCTCCGCTGCAATCCATTCAGGTGTCGCGAATCAACGAGCTGGTTGTCCTCGATATTCTCGGTCCGTTTCCAACTTCCGCGCGAGGCAACAAATACTTGCTCGTTGGCGTTGAGTATTTCTCACGCTGGCCTATGGCCTGGCCGCTCCCGAATCAATCGGCTGTAGCTGTGACCGAGGCGTTCCTTAATGGCTATGTCCTGGATAACGGTGTGCCCGATTGCCTTGTGACTGATCAAGGTAAAAAAAAATATTCGAAACTGCTGTGTGAGGTTTGCGATTTGCTGGGGACAAAGAAGGTGCGCATGTCACCATACCATCCACAGAGCGATGGCATGGTCAAACGCCTGAATAGAAAGCTGACCTCCATGTTGAGTCACCTGGTCAGCGAGTCACAGCTGGATTGGGACTTGCATGTCCCTGCAGTTCTCGCCGCCTACAGGATGGCCCCTCACACGTCCACCAGCTACTCTCCCTTCTTTTTGATGTATAGACGGGAATATGATCCTCCCATCGACGTATAGTTGCAGGCCGCGCCGGCCGTGAAAGTGTAAAAAAAATTGGATTTTGTTCGGTTCACTCTTGAAAAGCTCTCTGAAGCGCGGGAAGCTTCCAGAGTCAACTCCCGAGCCAGACAGTTGGCTAACGAGCGGCTGAAGGGGGCTCGTGTTTCCCTGTGCGATTGGGTTGCAGCAATTTAGGGGGGCACATCCCCTAAATTGCTGCAACCCTTGAGGGGGCCGGTTGATGCACCCTGAGAGGGGCTCGGGGTTCTTACTGTTGGAGAGGCAGGAGATCCACGTCAAGCTTGAAGAAGCCTCCAGCCACGTGGTCCGGGACCCAACTTGTGGTCTGAACCGGGATAGTGGAACCGTGTCTAGTTCCACCATAGCATGGTTAGTTTGGTGGTCACCACCCGAGAGTATGTTGTGTCAATAGCTTGGAGTATGTTGTGCTAAGAGTTTAATAAAACGTGTTGCTCCCAAGACAACGTCTGCGACTCAGTTGGACTCACTACAGATGTGTTATGTGAAATGTGACACGCTGAGATTCATTACCACTCGAAATATCAATGTAACCATAATTAAGTAAAGACGTTCAGTCATATTTACACCAATTAGCACACAATGTCCAACATTATATATTTGCACTAATGTGACGCTGAATGCCTCCGCATCTCCAAGCGTCTTAACATCAGATCAGCACATCATCAGAAAAGTTACTACCAAGCAGAAGGGGCCATTTGGGTGCATCTAGCTAGTTGGAGCAGGACAGAACTGCAAGGCAGCCAGACACCGGCACCAACAATTGCCCAAGCTCTGCTCTGCCAACCAGCGGAGGGGGAATACTCACTGTGGCACCCTACCCTTTTTTGCCAGTATCAAGATGTTGAATGATAAGGCCTTTCTGGCATAAATAGAGCTGTTAAGATCTTTAAACATCAAATACACACCTATATTACCAAGGCATCAAGTCTGCATTAACCACCCATACTTGTGGTACACATTTTCAAACAAATATGCTTTCAAATATGTTTCATAATGTATGCAACTGTTCTTGAAACTGATTGGCCTACACGAGAGACAACCTCTTTTATGGCTTTGTCTGAACGGTGCTTGACCAAATAATGGCAAAAGCAAACAGTACAAGGACAGTGCAATGTATTCATATAACACGGGGGCCGCGATGAGTGGAACTTTTGACAAACTGGCTCGTCTGTCAGGCTAAAAGTAAATTTCCCAAGTAAAGGGCGACTCCCACCGTCAAGACACGATCGGCAGTAAAGCATGACAAATTTTCAAATACACATGCTTAAATAAATGGAACTACAATATTATCTTAAACACCATTATGTACAACATCCACACTAGAATGTTCGTGATCTCGACAGGGTCTGTTTAAGAGAGCACAGAGATGTCAGTGTGGGAGATTCCAAGAGAATACGATATCAGGTCGTTTTCTTACAGACATGCTAATCTCCTTCACAATACAATGGCCACCTCCACAGCTTCGGTGGTGCCTGGTTTTCCTACATTGACATGCTAATCTTACATTAACAGATTGA
Organism: Lampetra fluviatilis; assembly: GCF_964198595.1. Classification (NCBI taxonomy): domain Eukaryota; kingdom Metazoa; phylum Chordata; class Hyperoartia; order Petromyzontiformes; family Petromyzontidae; genus Lampetra; species Lampetra fluviatilis. Next base: position 4,461,379 of record NC_136302.1, read on the forward strand.
CATGCTAATCTCTCAATACAATGGCCACCTACACAGCTTCGTAGTCGTGGAGGTATATCAGCTCTCCGATCTTACATTTACACGCAAATTCCATCTCTAGCCCCGCCCACTTACACATCCTGCTTCAGCAGCTCTCCCGCTATATTTTTTCCTGCCTCAGCAGCTCTCCTGCTATATTTTTCACCTGATGACGATTGCTTGTGTTGCGATCAAAACGTCGTGATATTTTTAATAAAATTATTTTTCTATCTATGTGGCTTTACCGAAAGATCCAAAGAATATTAATTCTTGCAGTCATGAAAGCTTTAAGTCAAGATTTTATATGTATGTTTTTTACCAGGTAAAGCTCACTGAGCAATGAGCTCTTTTTCAGAGGCGACCTGGCCACACACGACAGCTCATCATCACCTGTGGGAATTTATAGTTAAGCAGCCAAATAATCTAAACGCGTTTTCTACATACGGAGGACAAAACCAAAGGAACCGGAGAAAAACCCACGCGACCACAGGAAGAGAGAGAACACGCAAACTCCAAATATGCAACAGGCATTGCCAGGGTCCGGGATTAAACCACGGCCTTCTGCGTACCAGATGTTTATACTGAATAATAGTATAAAAATTGCAAATAGTCTTTCGATGACACTATGCATGACAGTTTTTGTATGTTATGAGTAAATAGGATGGTGTCTCTGTATGTGCATGTGTGTACTTGAGTGGAGAAGTTCTGCTCCAAATGTCCCCTGTACAAAAATGTACAGAGGTTTAACAGTATCGATAAGTGTTTTTTGGTTTAGATCGTGTAAATATAAATGTGTTAAACCCGCCGCCACCGGACACAGCAAATTAGTAAGGTTTGTCACGTAAACAAAACGTGCCAATTCGTCACTAGTGTAATGTAGCTCTCAGAGACACCGTCTTGTTCAGTTATATGTATATTTATTGTGATTAAAGTCCACCAACTCACTGATAATTGTTGGCTGACTACACAGGAGTGGATGCATAATAGTCACGGAGACAATATAACTATTGCCTTCCAAGACTACAAGGTGCCCAATCCAGGATGATGAAGACAACCCGCTCCAAGATGACGATGGCGACCACAACAGCAGCCCAGAGCCCTGTTCCACGCCGGCTTTTATCCCCTTCACGACCTGGCCACACTCCTTTTCCCGAAAACGTTCTCATCGCATCTGGCCCTGTCTGTCTGTCTCAATTATTATTATTAACGACCACTTAGGTCCCATATTACCCTTACTTGACCCTGTCTGTTCCCCTTTGCGTCAATTTGTAACCACGGCCACCGGGAGCCGTACTGTCCTTACACTAGTACAGCACACCGGTGTGTTGGAGAGTAAACCCACAACATTTACTATTTGAGTACGACATTTGGCCAGTAGTTACAACCAGCATCATCAGGCGACAGCCAAAGTTGTGGAGAAATCCTCCTGTTTCGATCTTAAATAGAGGGATAAATGTGATGTCGTTACTTGTGAGACAATCAGGAGCGAAGGCTTAAAGATTTAACAGTAAACATAATACACTACTTACAGACCCTTGAATTAAAACATTAATCCACCACTGCAAAGTTTCACCGTTTGCCAATACACATTTTTTTTACAGTCTTTGTATTTTGCAACTAAATTACACGGTTATGCACCTATTATAGGGATGCATTCTATCAGTCAAAAATGTTTACCTGTAGGGTTGTACGTAAAAAAATATAATACTCCTGTAGATCAACATAATCACCATCATTGCACGTTTTACAAGCAGCAACATGAAGTCTAAGATTAATGATAAGCACTTTACAAAAATTGGCACAATTGTTTTCTTAGCCTTAGACTATGAATTGTCTTCTCCAATAGGGGCAACCATATCCCAGGCTATCCGTGCAGAAGCTGGCCCACTTACATCGAGTGACCTGGTTTAACACGTTTTGCTTTACTGTGCAAATATAAAAAAAAACTTTCCTTTTCCACACAAAGATCTAGGTCAGCGATAGAACATAGTAACAGGGGACTCCTTCATTTCTTAGAGCTTCATCATTCAGTCCAATCCAACAGTTCCTTTTGACGCCCACGGACAATTTGTCTTTGCATTTGAATACCAAACTGCATTGGCTTGTGGGCATCTGAGTTTTACAAATAAAACTTTTAAAAGCAATGTTGGGTTTGTGAGCAATATTCTCAACGCTTGATTACATTTACGCGAGTTTAAAGATGTTGAAGGATGTCGCTTACATTTCCATTTGCTACAAGACCATTCCCACATAGAACGCCATCCCACCCACTCAAGTTTTAAAAGCCACTGTTTTAATTCGTAAACATTCGGCAATGGGACCAAATCCAAAGCTTTTTCTCATGAATTTCGCTTTCAGAATATTTCAAAATCAGAATATGTATTTATACTAGAGCAATCTGATGAGCTATCAAGCTGTTTTTCACAGATATCCAGGAGTCAACATGAGCACTAACTGAAAGGAGGGAGGCTGCTCCGTGAAGCCGTGTTTATGTCTTGTCCATAGGCCCCGGCCATCTGATTTACTTTGCACATTAATTTTTTGCCCCAAAGGCCCCTTAATGTTTTGTTTGTCCTCCCGTTTCAACTGCTGAGAATTGGGACCATCAGGAACAATGCCTAAGGGTCCTCTGACCATTAGGCCAGAGTACAACCCCCCCACCCCACCCCCGCTCAGACGTAATGGGCCCCACCACCCACAGAACTCCACTGGGAGACCCCAGGGCCCTGGCTCCACTGTAGTGTAAATGGGTCCTGCTCAATCATGCATGCAGAGGAATCGGCACTGCCGCACGTGTGCCATTTTAGCTGCAATCAGTCGTGCCTTGTTGATGTGCAAGGCAAACACGACGCACAACTACATATTGTAGAACAAGACTCAAGGATGTTTATATAGTAATGTCCACTTGCCCAAAGATAATATACTATGAGCTCATCACAGGCCCCCATACACAATCCGTAAAACTGCATTTAATACTTTAATCTACTGGCCAGACGTCTTACATTTGTAATCCTAATCTCCACTGCCACTAAATCCAAAAGTACTTTTATGCCAGCCTTATTTTCATTATTAAATAATTGCATATACTTTATATAGTCTCCTGTAGTGTTGGCACAGAATGAACAAACCCTCCAAATGATGTACAGTTCACAAGTCAGCAGCACTACAACTGTCAGTAAGACTCAAAATCTACAAGCCTTCAAGCTAAGAGAAGACAAACACTCGCAAATCTCTGAGCCATCGAGTAAGTCATTTGTTATCGCGGACCCTTATGAGTCCAGTCCATCATGGACGTGGCTGCCTGCATTGCTGAGGAACCATCGGCTCTGCCAAATGCTATTTCATGTTGCCTCGTTTTCCCCACGCAACAGATGATATTTGCAGGAGACGGATTGTGGCATCGCAGGGATGATCCCAACACTATCAGCTTGGAGAAGGCCTCCATCCACCTATGGACAGGAAATGTATGCTGCTGCTTCTGATTGATGATGTTGATGATGTTTTCCCATCGTGATCTCTCACCTCATCTTCTGCTGGAGGTTGATGGTGCCCCGGCGGGTCTGCTTGAGTTTCTCGTACTCCTTGTAGCTGCGGTAGTACTGTTGTATGAGCACGGCCGCCCGGCGGCTCTGCTGGAAGCGCTTCTGCTCGTAGTAGGAGCGGAACTTGCTCTGGATGAGGATGGCCGCCTGTGTCATCTTCTTGTAAAGTGCGTACTGCGGGGGAGGACACACGCGGGAATGGCGTTTTGTTAGACGGGACTCGCTCTGGTAACCGGTGGCACATTTGAAAACGTTCAGGGTGCCACATGCTAAATTAATGGAGGAAAGGAAGGACTGCGAGACAATGGGAGAGGCCTTTGACTGGCAGTGCGAAATTAGGGGCTGACAGAAACAAATCCTAAATTAGGGTTTTTATATTATTCCTGCATGAGATTCATAATTGCGCAAGCCCAGAGTCAATGAGACACACCACATGCAGCCAATACTCTGATTTCAGTGAATTATTGAACTGTATTGTTGCGTTTGATTGTGGCACTTGATGCAGACCAGATGAGTGAATCCCTATTGGCAAATGTGTTAACCGGATTGCAGACAAAATGAATGTCCCATTAGGAAAATATATGTATTGATAGGTTTACTCAAATTGTGAGGCGTTAGTAGAAGATTGTGTAGATTTTCTATTGATTTTCTTGTTTAAGTCACAGTGCTTTGAAATACTTTTTTTAAAAGGTGCTTTATGACATGAAGATTATTGTTGCATATTTGGTGAATAAAATATGACTGCGGCGTGATGTACACAACATGGGGTAGGAGTCGCAAAACGTATAAAGATATCAGTTGGTTAGGGTATGCATCGTAAGCACATCAGGATGAGTACACCTAGGGCATTATTGAAGGCGGAAAATGACCAAAGGATGAGATAGAAGGATGGAGTGCTTTTGGAAAACTGAACTTGAAAATGAAAAAATTACATCACGTTTATGGTGACTTTCAGACTGCAGTCCACTCACTGGCATTAACTGTGTATCTTGTGTTCTCCACAGGGAATGCATTATTTGCTCCGCTGCGGATCTCCTACCACCGTTTTCCCATTCACATGTTTCATTGCTTCTACATACTATTAACATGCCCTCCCTTTGTTAATGCTACCCCCCTCCCTTTGGTGCTGCTGATCCTGCATAATGCATGGGCATAATATGACTTTGAAACCCCCCCGCCCACCTCCTACGCATTTCCCATGAATATGCTAAATTCCTCTTGATATGCACATTCTTTTGTTAAGGCTCTCTTCTTCTTCCACCTCCAACTCAGCTTATATATAAGCTCCTAGCTTGGCAGTATCTCATTCTTCACCTGAAGACGGCTGCTTGCGTTGTAGCCGAAACGTCGTGAGAATTATTTGATTTTATTATGTTTTATTTTTATTATTTTATTACTTCCCTTCTACGTGACTTTACCGAAAGAACCAAGAAGAAGAAGAACGTGTGTATTTAGTGGACACTACCTGCCATAACATATGAATAGGAAACATGGAAATTGACAACAACAAAAGATCTGAAAAGTGCATACAGAACAATGGTGAAGTTCATGCTGGAAATTCCACAATGACACATTGAACAGGGAACTATAAACGTCTATATCATAAGCCACTTGGTTGAGCTTTCATTTGTGGCCAGGTTACTTCTGAAAAAGAGCTATATAGCTCGGTAGGCCTTGGTAATATAAAAAGTTTAGTTTTTTACAATTGTTTAGTTTTAGTTTAGGGAACAAACGTAAGTTAGAGACACCATATTTATTGACCGTTAAGAAAAGTAAGTGGGTTTGGGCAAGACAAACAATCGCTAATGGTCAGGACAAATGATGGAGTGGCAGCCAAGGAGATGGAACGTGCCTGAGAAAATATCCAGATGGAGTTATTGGATCAGCTCGTGTGTGGAAAGCTAGATGGAATGTTGCTTCGCGCGTTCACTGTCGATGGTGACGGCTTGTGGAGGCCTTCTTTCAGCAGTGGATACATCAGCGCTGATGATGATGCTAATGATAACCTTTGCAGTTCTTTGACAAATTAGAACCATATGCATTTTGTTTCCAATGAGCTAAGTGCTACCTCCGAGACAGTGAAAAATGTCAGCAAAAAAAAATAATTATGATAAACGTGCAAATGAACGTATAAAGTATATTTAAAGTTAATTTGAAGCTTTCGTGACTGCAGGAATTACTCTTTGGTTCTTTCGGTAAAGTCACGTATAAAGATAAAATAATAAATTAAATAATTATTTAATTTCTTATTTTATAATAACCAAAGAGTATATTTAAAGTATATTATTTGTGCTCAAGATATGTTATGCTGACCAATAAAATTAATCCATGCTGAACACTATCTCCGGAGTTGCCTTCACAAAAAAGCATCTCATGAACAGCTTTGGAATGTACCGAGAATCTGAAACTCACCATTCTGCAGGATAGTACTATTCGTCTACACATTTTTATGCATTCCTGAGTTGAATAATTTGGAAAAAGCAGGTTAAATTCATGTCAACTCACGACCGCATAGAATTTTCGAAGGACAAGCTGCACCTCCACCTTGAAACATGTTCCCATAATTTTGCTAAAGCGCACGGCTGTTCCAATTGTCAGCCGATACTTTTAAGTGAGTTCAATACATTCCATTGTGAGTGGTTGGTGTAAAATAAAGGTACGTATAATTACGAACATAAATAGGATGAAGCTAATTTGATAATAAAACAGAGACCTATAGCTTACAGCCTGATGTGTATTGAAAATATACAGTTCAACTGCCCTTAAATATCACAATGTTTATACGTTTTAGTTAAAATACATTTGATGTATTATTGACTTGATTTTCATACATTCTTGATCTTTACACTATCATTCGGGTTAGGGAACTAGAACCACTTTGCATTTATGAATCCATTCTAGATACTCCCGTCTGAAACCAGAATGCAGTACAATATGAATTTATAACATTGCAGCATTTGACAATGATATGACAAAAACGTGCGCGTTACCTTCAGCGCTATCCATGTCAGCTTTGTTACAACACAAAATGTCGACATTAATTCACATTTCCACATTCATAACACATTCTACCAACACACATTCAAGTCAAAGTCCTGCTCAAGCGAGCATTTAGGCAGTGCTCATCTCTTGGTTTATAGCCCTGTTCCAAGTGGTAGAAATTACACATTTCTATGGAAGGGGTGAGTTTCCCCATAGGACATCCACTTTTCACCTCTCCATGAAGTGGTAAGTATTTTATCGACCCCAGAGGTATAATGGGCTGAGTCAAAGCCCAACCAGGAATTGAATTTGCAACCGTCCGATTGCGAGCAGCTCGCTCTACCGGCCGGAAACCAATGCATCACCGGTAAATTATTACAAAGGTTTATGAACAGCTGTATTGAAACACATAATATGACAAAACTGTAAATATTATATAAACCGTCACACAAACTCGGGTCATCCTAGCAGCGGCGTTTGGCTAGCCATCGAACAAAAACGGTCACTGATTTTTGTGCTTTTAGATGTGCTTCCGCGGCTGTCTGGAACGCAAGGCACTTTTAAATTTTTTGTGTTTCATTTGTTGTCCTTTTTCCGCACCTCTGATTAGCATGGTTGGCAATGTACGGTGCAAAATAAGTTCAACATGCATATCTATGTAATAATTCACAAGGCATCCCCAAACTGTCAGTCATGGGGATTGTTTGATATCATTTCACCGCACTGGCTAGTGTGGGTTGGTGAAGGGAGTACACAGGTCTCATTGAAGATATCACTCACCCCTGATGTCAGCTGCGACATGGAATTGAACTTAAGTTGTCAGGTGCAGAGCACAGTGCATAAACCACTGTCCTGAATTGTGACATTTATCTGCTATCGGTGGGACATTCATTTGAGTTTAAAAAGTTGATTTATATGAAGTCAGTTGCATGCAAATTTTTGTCATGTATTCCTATGTTTAGAAAAAAAGTATGAGAGTTGATTTCCAATGAGATACCTTCATGTCCGACATATTTCTGAATTTCACATTCCATGTGTCAACTTCTTGTTTTTTCAATGTAAACAAATGTATATATTAGATAGAGTATATCATGTATTATAATGACCACATACAAACAACCGGCACCTTTCGCCACAAAGTGGCAGTGCCGTCACCATGACGCTTGTGCCAGGCTAGATGCATGTTGAGGCCACTTGAAGTGTGACGTCACCATGACGTTAGCAGGAGGTCACGGGACAGACCCAGGTGTTATGAGTTGACTGGCAAATGCACTACCCTGTGCTCCTCCTTGCTGCATTTTAGCTGCCCGGTGCTCTGTAAATTTTTGTAATAAAATAACTTCTGCAACATTGCTGGAGGTCGACTGCCTCAAACTGCCCAATTGCGTCCTTTAAAAACCTCCACAGAGGCAGATCAAGCCACCACTGGCACCAGTCATCGGCGAGTCCAATCAGCTCCACATCCTCCCATACCACATCAGCCCATTACTTTTCTAACCGGTGACGTGACCATTTATCCGCTTCTATCTGGCCAAACAGAAGCTGCTTTGGCATGCAGTGGCTAAGCATGCGGGTGACGTGACCCAGCCAAAGCAAACTATACCTGCGGAGGAGCTCACGGTGATTCTTTAAAGGGGTACATGTTGCGCAAGAATAGAGAAGAGAGGGAATGGCTGTGGCTGAGAAGACTAAGAGCTGCATATAGAGTGATAGTTCCATAAAGCGTTTAACAGACTGTTGGGGAAAATTCCATTAGTGAGCACCTATAAAGGCGGGCATGGCACATGAGTGGGTAAGTGGTCATCATCACATTGGGTACTCATTTGAGGCTGAGTCGTCCTAGGAGAGGCCCAGGACCAGTTCAGATAATCGTCACTGGTGTTTGCTATGAGCGGGATTCGAACTCAGGTTGCCGGGATAGTAGTGCAGCCTGCTAACTACTCCCCAACTATATACAAAGAGAAAAATCCCATGTATCGCCTTTACAGGCTGTTGGGGCACAAACATGTATTAACTTAAGATGTGATAAGTAAGCTTTCAAAACTTAATTTCATGTTAAGTATTTGCCAACAAATGTGTCTAAAGCGGTCGCAGATGACACACCCATACAAGTTTTAATTACTGGAGAAACCAGGAAAGTACTTAAAACACAATTTGCACTGAAATGGTATTCTTATTAACAGATGTTTCAAATGCTACGTAAGTTAAATATACATATGTATGCTATGACCTATCATGTGTTTGGAGTGGAGAGCAGTGACACAGTGGTTAGTGCACTGCACTCCGAATCCAGTGACCTGGGTATGAATCTTGACCATGGCAAACATCGGTAGTCAGTGATGTCTGAATTCGTCCTCGGCTCCCGACTTTAAAACATGTACTGAACCTCCGACAACACCATAAGGAAGCCTTCATTCAGCAGTCGATGAACAAAAGTGTTGTAAACTATTATCAAATATTGTGCCGTCTGTGTACATACAAAACTTGACCTAAAAAAAAAGTACACAATCAATAACGTTTAAACACTTTTTTTTACACGATTTGTTTTTCCTCGTTTGGAGAGTAACCATTTATAAATGTTTCAGTTGGCGTTTGTCTTTTCGTTTATTCTGAGTGGCTAGATCGCCGAGGCAGCAACGATTTATAAAAAAAAGTCCGGCGTTCCATATGCCCATTTGTCCGTCCACTTAATTATAAAAAAAAGACTTTCAGAAGGCATGAATAATACAAAAAAAAGTTATAAAGTGGACACCCCCCAGGTGCGGTGGTAAAAAGTTGATCCAATAGGTTTTCCAAAATTGTTGACTCCCCCAAAAAGGGATTCACCCCCCCCCCCCGCCAAAAAATAAATGTATTGTGCAGGCATATATACTTACAATAGTCAGTAATATCTATATATACGTACACACCCTACATACAATAGTTAGTAGTATCTACATATATACTTACACACCCTACATTAAATAGTCAGTAGTATCTACATATATGCCTACACACCCTACATACAATAGTTAGTAGTATCTACATATATACTTACACACCCTACATACAATAGAATCAGTTGTATCTGCACACATTTGGGAGGGGGGAAGAAGAGGACATCAGTGGGGGTGGTTGGCGAGGCACAGAGCGCTGAGAAGCCCTCCGTAGGAGATAGAATAAGGCGGTCGTAGGCCGCCGAAATTCTAGTTTATCACAATTTTTATTAATAATAATAAAACCTACCACCATTATTAATAATGCCTTTTAACAGAAATTACATAGTGGGCAAATATATTGGAAAATGGCCATTCTTCAGTGTTCTGCTATTGCACAACACTGCCACAGCAGTCTATTATATTTAAGTTAAGCAATATGTCATCTAACAGTGTGTAGGAGAACTTCAACATTTCATATATTTCCATTATAGGGCACAGTATCAGTGCTCAACGTAATCAGTTACTTTTAACGTGTTACTTTCACACTACTGCCACTGCAGTCCTTTTATGACGTGTTGTTAAATTAAAGCTTTAAGAACGATATATCTTGATGGTATTTTAACGTTTACGGTGAAAAAAAAGAGAAGTATACACACGGAATGTAAAAGTCAAAGATACTACGTCGTACATAAAGGCAACTGAAACTATGCAGAAGCATACCAGTTTTGCAAGATAACGAATGCTCTTTCTACAGATATGATCTCGTTAAACAATTTTTTAAAGTTTTTTTAGATTTACTACTGGAAATTTATCTCGCAAGGTAAAACTTAATATCAAAGCGTGAAAACAAGTTGCTATCGTCTCGCTTTGTAGATCAGGCAACTTAAACAAAACCTCTAATCTCTCAAGATTTTAAATGTCATCTTTGGATTAAATCAGCTTTGCAGAGCTGGCATCGACCAAGATCCTGGTTGTTATTATTATACGTGGACGTGTGCCATGTCTGTGTTTGCCAAATAATCGCCCTTGTATGGGCAGGGGTTCCATTTAAGTTGTACGGATTGGCCCTCTTGTTACAGCCCTAAATATAACTCAAAATCCGAACGCATGTAAATATTACATGTGTAGTGGTGATACGCGCTGGGTGTATATGTCGTGTGCCAGCGCGTATGTACGGGTGTGTGTGTGGTGACGCGCGCTGACGGGGAGGAGCAGGCGTCAGTGCGCGGGTGGGGGTAGTGCTGCTGATTGGCTGTGTGCCGGTGACGCGCCCAGAGGGAGTGATCGGGTAGCAGCGCGGTGTGATTGGTCGGGGAGTGGAAACACGCGCTGAGCGGAACCGGATCGTAGGGATAGCGCGTGGGGATTGGGTAACTGAGGAGCGGTGCCGACGTTGAGGTCCGCATCCGCTCCGTCTCCCGGGAAGAAGGGGTATATAAGGTGATGCACAGAGGAGCAGGGGCGGAAGTGGAACCATCTAAGAATGAAGACGAAGGTGCAGAGATAGAGCCCGGAGAGGAGAGTAATGGAGGGTAGAGGAGAGTAAGGTATAAGTGTGTAGCCAGCGAGAGAGAACGGTCTACACGAGCTGAGTAACGTATAGTGTGTAGCCAGCGAGAGAGAACGGTCTACACGAGCTGAGTAACGTATAGTGTGTAGCCAGCGAGATAGAACGGTCTACACGAGCTGAGTAATGTATAGTGTGTAGCCAGCGAGAGAGAACGGTCTACACGAGCTGAGTAATGTATAGTGTGTAGCCAGCGAGAGAGAACGGTCTACACGAGCTGAGTAATGTATAGTGTGTAGCCAGCGAGAGAGAACGGTCTACACGAGCCGAGTATGCATACGGTGTAGCCAGCGAGAGAGGAAGGTCTACACGAGCCGAGTATGCATACGGTGTAGCCAGAGAGAGAGATGCAAAGTCTACACGAGGCGAGTGGAGAGTGTAGCAGAGGCGCAGAGTCTACACGAGGCGAGAGAGGAGTGTAGCCGAGGCGCGGAGTCTACACGAGGCACAGAGAGCCGGCAGCACAGAATCCAGAGTCAAGAGAAGCGCATTGTGAAGAAGAGAGGCCACGCGTTGTATTGTTACAAGTCAAGATTTAATAAAAGAAGTGTGTTCCCGTCAAGGAGTTTCCTGCCGTCATTTTCCAATACTTCATCTGGTGTCAGAAGTGAAACGGGCTTCCAAGTATGGAGACGAGGAAGACCCGTAGGACCCACGGGATTGACCGCGAGGAAGACCTGGACGACTCGGGGCCGCTGGTGGCGGGGGGTGAGGAAGAGGACTTGCCCACGCTGCAGGGTCCGTCGACGGCGCCGGCCGAGCGACCGGGGACAGACGCCGGGCTTCGTGAGGCGCACTCCCGACTGGCGGAGCTGCTGCTCGCCGCCGCGTCCATCTTGGCGGAGATCAGCTCGTCGGGAGGAGCGGGGACGGTGGGGGACATTTTACAAGGTCGCCCCGCAGATTCCCGCCAAAACGAATGGGGGATTCCCGCCATTGCGCCTGGGCCTACTTTTGGCGGGAACGGCGAGCGCCACGTGGTGGTGGGTTCCCAAGCGCGCGCATCGACGTCATCAGCGCGCGAGGGGGTCCGCCATCTTACGTCTGCTGCTGGAGCCGCCATCTTAGACACCGACGGACAGGCGGAGAGGAACCACGAGGCGGATGACTTCATTTTTCAGCAGCGCCTGCCCACGTTGTCAGCCTTCAAGGCGGAAGGCGGAGACTGGGGCCAATTTCAGCGAAGGTTTTTGGCGCATCAAGAGATGTCAGCGTGGTCCGATGCTACGGCGCTGCGGGCATTGCCCGCCATGCTGGACGACGATGCGCTCGCGGCCTTCAGGGCTGCACGGAAGTCGGACCGCTCCACGCTGAAGGATGCGCTGGGTTTGTTGGCCAGGGTCTACGGGCCTCCCTCTACGTGCCGCCATCAGTTCTACGCAAGACGGAAAGCGGCCACGGAGACCGCGCTGGCCTATCGCACGGCGTTGCTGGCTCTTGCTGATGCTGCGTTCCCTCGGATGGACGAGGAGGGCCAAGACGCGATGGTTTTGGAGCAGCTGCTCAAGTTGGCGCAGGACCTGGGGGTCCCTATCAACACAGCTGACGAGATTGATATTTCTTCTTTGAGAGTCGCCACGAGTATTCAAGCGCACGAGGCCCTGCAACGGAAGCAAGGCGTTGGTTGCAACGCTGCTGTCGTCGCAGCCCCGGGTTTGGTGGTCGCCGAACCCCAAGTCGTCAGCCCACGAGAGGAGGCGTTCGCCACGGGACGACCAGGGGACTGGAGGCCGGGGGCCCGGTCGCCTCTGCGATCGGGCCGAAAGTCGGAGCAACCAAGATCTACTCCGACCCTCGTCACGTGCTATAACTGCGGTCTCCGGGGCCACGTGGCGTCCGGGTGCCGCGCTCCGCGGCAGCGCGCCATGGGAGCTCGGCTGGACGACGACCGAGAGCCCAAGTCATCTCTACAATCCCCGGCAAGTCGCGGCACCTCACACGCTCGGCCTGTTTATTCGGCACACATGGGACGCCGCGTTGCGGCGGAGGAGGGCCGGTTAAGGTTCGGGGATTCGGTTCGGCGAGGGGGGTTCGGCCGGGACCAGGGAGACATTGAATGGGCGGAATTGGGGCATAGAATTGTGGCTGCTTCGGCGGGTTCATCCGTTGTTACGGGATCTATTGATGGGGTTGAGATTAGGGTGTTAGTGGACACGGGGGCATCGGCAACTATTATATCGGACCTCATTTATAATATTCTTCCGGTCCAATGTCGTCCGCTGCTTCCAGTGGATGTGCCATTTTACGCCGCTAATGGGGGATCGTTGGGCATTATCGGTCAGGTTAGGGCGTCCATTTGCATTGGAGATATCAAATTGTCGGGACCCGTTTTCGTTTCGTCTTCTTTGGCAGTTCCGTGTCTTTTGGGCACTGACTTTTTGGCTAAAATGCCCATTAAAATTCTTATCGATCAACGATGCATTGAACTGCCATCGGGTCGCCGGATTTCATTTTTGACGGGCCCTACTGACATTCGGACGGCGTGCGCTACGATACAAGCGGTGGCGACGCAGACAGTGCAAGTGCCCCCGGGTTCACAGATGTTGATTCCCCTCCGGTTGCGGAAACCATGGGTGAGGGAGGCTTCGGGACAGAGTATGCTTTTGGGTCCTTCTAACAAGGCTGTCGGGGGTCTTGATTTATCGGTGGCTCACACTTTGGTGCGGGCTGACAGGGATCCGTTTGTGATGGTTTTGAACGCGGGGTCGCGACCAGCTGTCATTCCGCAGGGCACCGTGCTGGCTCACGCGGCGCAGGTCCCTGGGGATGATGGGTTGGTTGCGCAGGTGGGCTCGAGCCCCGCGCGGAACGTTGAGCCAAGGGAAGACCTTGAGTGGGTCCATTCGTTATGTGCCGCCTCGGACGATTTGTCGGCGGCGCAGTTGGGTGCGCTGCGCGAGTTGCTCATTGAATTCTCTGATGTATTCAGTAAACATAAGTATGACATTGGGTGCACGGATTTGTTGCACCATCACATTGAAACGGGCGATGCGGCGCCGGTCAGGCTAAATCCCTTCCGACTGAGTCCCGTGGAGAAGGAACATGTTCAGTCGGCTGTTAACGATATGCTAGAAGCCGATATTATTTCGCCCTCCTCTAGCCCGTGGGGAGCGCCTATTGTGCTGGTTAAGAAGCAGGACGGGTCCCTGCGATTCTGCGTTGATTTCCGTCGCCTGAATAAGATCTCTGTGGCTGACGCGTATCCGCTCCCCAGGATGGATGAGTCCCTCGATGCATTGTCTGGTGCGCGATATTTTTCGACTCTTGATTTGTTATCGGGGTTTTGGCAGTTGCCGCTCGACGAAGAGTCGAAACCTAAGACAGCATTTCGGACTCCAGGGGGGCTGTTCCAGTTTAACCGGTTACCCATGGGACTTCACTCCTCTCCAGCGACGTTTCAGCGACTTATGGAGCTGGTTTTGTCGGGCTTGCAGTGGGATACATGCTTGATTTATATGGACGATGTCATTGTTTTCAGTAAAACGTTTGAGGAACACCTCCGGCGATTGAGAGGGGTGTTCTTGCGAATGCGATCGGCTAAGTTGAAATTTAAACCGGCCAAATGTCACCTCCTTCGTAGGTCCGTTAGATACTTGGGTCACATTGTCGATTCTTCGGGGATCTCCACCGATCCCGCGAAGACGGATTGTGTCGGTTCGTGGCCGACACCTACGTCCGTTTCCGACGTGCGTAGTTTCATCGGGTTTGCTTCTTATCATCGGCGGTTCGTTGAGCACTTCGCCACTATTGCAAAACCCTTGCACGCTCTAACGGCGAAGGGAGTGAAGTTCAAATGGGGACCGGAGGAGGAGGCCGCGTTTCGCTCCCTCCGGGACGCCTTGGTGGGTGCCCCACCCTTGTGTTATCCCGATTTTGCCAGTCCCTTTTTGCTGGACACGGATGCTAGCAACACGGGCATTGGGGGGGTGCTATCCCAAGTCGTTGGGGGTGTCGAAAGAGTTGTCGCCTACGGTAGTAGGGTGTTGTCTCCGGCGGAGCAGCGCTACTGTGTCACCCGTCGCGAGCTGCTTGCCATTGTTTTTTTTGTGCAGCAGTTTAGGCCATATCTTTATGGTCGTCACTTTACAGTCAGAACGGACCACGCGGCGCTACAGTATTCATTGAGGGTCGCCCAGCCCTCGGGCCAGTTGTCGCGTTGGTTGGAAGTCCTCCAGGACTATCAGTTTACGACTACGTACCGTAAGGGGTTGCGACACACGAATGCCGATTGCTTGTCGCGGTTGTTGCCTTGTGATGAATGCGCGTGTTTGTCGGGATCGGCGCGCTGTAAACCGACGCTTGCGGGGGAGATGGGGGCACTGGCTGCGACAGCGGGCGCACCGATCGGGGATGATTCCACTGCCTCTCAGGGTCGGGACTCGCTGCTCTCGCTGTCGCTCAGCGAATGGGGCCGCCTCCAGATGGCGGACAGCTCGCTGCTAGCATTGCGCCGCAAGGTTGGGGGTCCCGAGGAGGACCAGGAGCGTACCGGCTCCTATGTACTTGAGCGGGGCGTGTTATTGAAATGGGACAGTTTGTCCCGGCGGAACGCACTCGTGGTGCCTTCCGCTGTGAGGGGGAGGGTTGTCTTGGTGGCACACGAACGCCTCTTGCACTTGGGAGTTAACAAGACGCTTGCCCTGCTTCAGCGTGACTATTACTGGCCGGGAATGGGAAGTGATGTGGTGCATATTCTGAAGGGGTGCGTTGAGTGCGCCAGGCGTAAACCACCGGCCGTGGCAGCTAATCCACCGCTGCAATCTATTCAGGTCTCGCGTACCAACGAGCTCGTTGCACTCGATATTTTGGGGCCCTTCCCAGTCACGCCGAGAGGGAATAAATATTTGTTAGTGGGGGTCGAATACTTTACCCGATGGCCTATGGCGTGGCCTCTCGCTAACCAGTCGGCAGCGGCTGTGACGGATGCCTTCGTCCAGGGCTATGTCCTGGACAAGGGGGCTCCCGAACGCCTGCTGACCGACCAAGGTAAAAATTTTTCGAGTAAATTGTTGCAAGAGGTGTGCGATCTGTTGGGTACCAAGAAGGTGCGTACCTCCCCGTACCACCCGCAGACTGACGGGATGGTGGAGAGACTCCACAAAACCTTGACTTCCATGCTGTGCCAGCAGGTGTGCGAGGCACATGTAGATTGGGACCTGCAGGTCCCGGGAGTCCTTGCCGCGTATAGAATGGCCCCCCATGCAGCTACGGGGTTTTCCCCATTCTATTTGATGTACGGTCGGGAAGCTGACCCGCCAATAGAAACGCAACTTGGCCTGTCCGCTCCACGAACTAATTCTAATTTGGCGGAACATATTAAGTTTAATATTCACAAGCTGACAGAGGCGAGGGAGGACGCGCGGCTTAATTCGCGGGCTCGCCAAATTGCTAATGAACGGTTGCGGGCACGGAAGGTGTCCATGCACGAATGGAAACCAGGTGACAGGGCCTGGCTGCATTGCCCTCAGGCACCCTTGGCTACGTCGCCTAAATTGTTGAGACCGTGGAGGGGACCCGTGGAGGTCGTGCGCGTTGCACGGCCCCAGTGCGTTCAGATAAAGTGGGGAAAGCGCCGGTGGTACGTTCACCCCTCCCGACTGAAACCGTTCTCGCCTCCATATGGCCTCCCCTTGTGTCGTGATGGCCGGGCGTGTGACGTGACCGGCGACCCAGAGGGGGAAATGTCTCTGCCTGATCCACACGTATTTTCGCCTGATCTGCTCCCAGGTGTCTCGGAACTGACAGCTGCCGATCACCGGCGGCCGGATCTCCGCGGCGGGGCCGGCCCTTTCAGGCCCGTTCCGCGCCGTCTGGAGCAGCCGGAACCGCCGGACGGTCGTCAGTGTCCCGCCCCATACGATGGACCAGCCAGACGGACTCGCGCCAGGTCGTGCTACTTTGCATGACCTGCCTCGTGAGGAGTCGGGGCAGTTGGAGCGCCTCGTCACTGCGTGTAGTCGCAGGGACGTGGGGCGCGTTCGTTTCGAATTTGCTCGTATCGTGTTATTGTTGACTTTTCGGGTTCATTGTCAATCTGTACATAGTTATTCTTGTTGTTGTTGTTGTGGTGTTATGTTACGGGGCACACTCGGGGGGTTACGGGGTTTTTTTTTGTTGGTTGTCGTTTTATCGTCGCGGTTGGTTGTTGTTAGCAGCCGGGCCGGCTGCGAGCTATGTGGGAGGGGGTGATGTAGTGGTGATACGCGCTGGGTGTATATGTCGTGTGCCAGCGCGTATGTACGGGTGTGTGTGTGGTGACGCGCGCTGACGGGGAGGAGCAGGCGTCAGTGCGCGGGTGGGGGTAGTGCTGCTGATTGGCTGTGTGCCGGTGACGCGCCCAGAGGGAGTGATCGGGTAGCAGCGCGGTGTGATTGGTCGGGGAGTGGAAACACGCGCTGAGCGGAACCGGATCGTAGGGATAGCGCGTGGGGATTGGGTAACTGAGGAGCGGTGCCGACGTTGAGGTCCGCATCCGCTCCGTCTCCCGGGAAGAAGGGGTATATAAGGTGATGCACAGAGGAGCAGGGGCAGAAGTGGAACCATCTAAGAATGAAGACGAAGGTGCAGAGATAGAGCCCGGAGAGGAGAGTAATGGAGAGTAGAGGAGAGTAAGGTATAAGTGTGTAGCCAGCGAGAGAGAACGGTCTACACGAGCTGAGTAATGTATAGTGTGTAGCCAGCGAGAGAGAACGGTCTACACGAGCTGAGTAATGTATAGTGTGTAGCCAGCGAGAGAGAACGGTCTACACGAGCTGAGTAATGTATAGTGTGTAGCCAGCGAGAGAGAACGGTCTACACGAGCTGAGTAATGTATAGTGTGTAGCCAGCGAGAGAGAACGGTCTACACGAGCTGAGTAATGTATAGTGTGTAGCCAGCGAGAGAGAACGGTCTACACGAGCCGAGTATGCATACGGTGTAGCCAGCGAGAGAGGAAGGTCTACACGAGCCGAGTATGCATACGGTGTAGCCAGAGAGAGAGATGCAAAGTCTACACGAGGCGAGTGGAGAGTGTAGCAGAGGCGCAGAGTCTACACGAGGCGAGAGAGGAGTGTAGCCGAGGCGCGGAGTCTACACGAGGCACAGAGAGCCGGCAGCACAGAATCCAGAGTCAAGAGAAGCGCATTGTGAAGAAGAGAGGCCACGCGTTGTATTGTTACAAGTCAAGATTTAATAAAAGAAGTGTGTTCCCGTCAAGGAGTTTCCTGCCGTCATTTTCCAATACTTCACATGTGGTCGTATGTCTGCTGTCGTGTCAGCATTGATGTGTACGTGAAATGCATATTCCACAGAATTAGTGTACAGTCACAACAAATAAATGATAGCGGTTAGTAAATAATCATCAGTTTGTCACTTATGGGCAAAAACGTACGTTAAATTTGGATTGCTCGAAGGGTTAGCGACGGTTATGCTCTTAAATGCAATAAATGTATGAGCTGATCGACTGTTCGATGTTTAAAATAAAATGACAAGAACAAGTGCAGGCTCGTTGGACCTGGCAATACAATGGGCTCTGTCATGTATTGGATGAACATGCCGTGTCAGTAAATTCGCTTGCCATAAAACACAAGCAGATGCTTATCCGTCTGTTGATGCTAGTTGTAATTATTGGCGAAACGTCGTACTCAGATGGTAAATGTTGTGGATTTGCTCTCCAACACACCGGTGTGCTGTACTTGTAACGAATTGGCACGTTCTGTTTACGTGACAAACCTTACTCATTGGTTGTGTCGGGAGGTGGCAGGTTTAACGACACATTTATATCTACACAATCTCACCCAAAAAACTCTATTATTGAAGATGCTTATGCTACAACGTTTCGTTTTTTTGTAGGTTCTGTCTCCCGTGCTGTAATTCTGTCACAGTGAAACTAACCATATGAACACAGATGCTTGTCAGTCATATTTTGCATATGCAAATGTCGCGAGTGAAAATACCACGAAAAATGTATCCTATGCATACAATCGATGTTAACATTGTGAGTCGTATTCAAAAAGGCGATGCATTTTTGTGAAGTGAGATTTCATAGCAATGTATAATTCTACATGTATCATGTGTCAAATAAAAAATACATTTTAATTTAATTTCTAGCTGTACATGCCTAAGATCTTTGTATAAAGTATCTTGAGAAAGCCGTATGTAGAGAGGCAATGCCATTTCATATTGTTAATTATAATATATAAAAGCATATATACATTTTCTATACAGCGCCTGCATTTTGTTATCGAGCTAATTAACATTTTCTCTCACGTAATTCAGTGGTGCTTATTTCTAAGATAGATTGGCCAATTCCATACCAACAACCTAAGTGCAAAATTCTCTTAGTTTTTTATTTTTAAATCAGTGCTATTTAAGGGATATTTTCACTCAAAGACAGGAACAGTGCAATATGTAATGTACATGCACACACGGGTCAACATTTTAAAGACTGCAAAGCGTGTGAAAGCACACAATGGAATGTTACGGTAAAAGAAAAGGCACATTTGGACAATGCTAAAATATCCAAACAATACTCTTATATAAGCGCACAACTTTATCTATCTGTGCTGAATGCTGCACTTTCCGTCGTTTTCATACAGGGGGCGCTGCAAACCTACGCGCCCCCTGCATGAACGACGGAGGCGCAGGGACAGACGTTCGATTACGTTGGAATCGATCTGCAGACGGCGGTCTTCTCGCACAGCCAGCTCTATGTCGCCTTATCTCGATCGAACCGAACCCCCAGCAAGGCCATCTACTTAACGACGAGAGAAAATTCACACAAAATGTAGTTTTCAATGATGTCTTCCAGATGTAAAATGATATAAGCTTTTAATGAATAAATAAAATTATCTAATTCAAAACACAATACAATTAAAAGATGTTTCATTTTAAAACTTCAAAACGGAGCATCGGGTGCTCGCGTGAATGTGTCATTCGTGTGCAATTTTTTCCGTGACTTTCCTGGCCGAAGGCCATAAATGGTTGTGCTGAACAACCCAAAGTTTTTTGTATATTTACACTTAAACTTTAACCGACACCTCCCACGCTCTAGCCGATGGGAATGACAGCTGCAATTCTGTTCAATGGACAGACAAGCTCTCAATGTGTGCATTATACCCACAAAGATGTTGTCGCACAGTGGCCGAAGAGAATGGGTTTTACCTGTTTATACTTCCTGTAGCATCGCTGGATAACAGCTGCAGCCATGTCCTGTTGCTCCTTTAGACGCCGTCCCTGCAAAAGGGACCAACGTCATTCTTCAACCTTCACTGATTGACGTGGTATTTTGATGTGAATAGTGTCAAAGGATGTTTATTTCAATCCCTTATTGTAGCCATCGAGAGGATCTTTACACAACGTTGCTCTTGCTATTCGAAAGATAATATACATTGCGAAACTTGAATTTGCGTACAAAGATACAGAGAAAGGGAAGTAAAAAAAACCTGTTGCCAGATGCTCTTTATATTTTCCTTGAAGTTGATATCTTTTGCCTTCATGTACAGACTGGTTATATAAGAGGTAACACACAGACAAGGAGCCAGCAAAAGTGCTTCCATTTAACTTAGGCCAATCTGTAATTTGAAATACAAATGAGGACTTGAAATATGCTGCGGTGGAAAACCAGGGAAGACCATTGCACTCCAACAAGAAAATAATCAGCGTATTTAAAAAGGTATTTTACATTTAATATAGATGTGGCTTCAAGTAAATTACGTCTCTAAAGCGATGATTTAAACGTACGTTTTGTTACACAACATTGCTGTGTAACTCATTATTCTCGAGGTCTCTCAAAAAAACACCTGGTCTCAGAACTCCCACAGATTGTGCTAAGACCTGAAATCTCACACTGAATTGGTCAATGTAAAAAAAAAATCCATGTCCAGGAGATTAGGCCACCCCTGGGGGGATGGACAGGAGTTAATCACTGCTCTGCGGGACTTGATCTGGCAATAAGTTCACTTCGTGTGTCGAAGATAAACTTCCTTTGCAATTTTGTTCCCCTTCTACCCCCTTTAGTTTTGTTCTTCTCTCCTCATCCTTTCCTCCCTATATAAAATAAATAATCTGTGCTCTCGCTCGTGGTCCCCAACTTGGGTGGGGCAGTGAGCCCCAATTTTCACCTTCCCCTAAACCCAGGAGTAATGACCCTGGGACTTTTGTCCGCGCAGTTTCTGCGACTTCTTCCTATGTTGAATAATTTTTAAAAAATCCAGAGATAAAAAAAGGAAATACATTTGGTGACTCTTTGCTATACGATGCAATGATTGAAAGAGACCACAGCGGCAATATATTAACTACCTCGCCTGGTATACAGGAGGTTTGATCCCAGCCCCGACGCCCGTATATTTGGAGTTTGCATGTGCTCCCTGTGGTCATGTGGATTTTTCTCCGGGTCCTCTGGTTTTTCCCTCCACATTTCGAATCAACATCACGCGTTTAGATTATTTGGCTGCTATAAATGTCCACGTGAAAAGCCACTTCGTGGAGCTATCAATTGTGGCTAGGTAGCTTCTGAAAAAGAGCATTAGAGCGCAGTAGGCCATACCTGGTAAAATACAATTTTGTTTAGTTCAGTTTCGATACAAACTCTTGCCACTCAATTGCATGTGAAATTATTAACCGCTTAAGTGGACAACTGGTAAACCATTAGATTGGACTTCAAGCTAAGTTGTACTTTCCACGTAGCAAGTGTCAAATTGCCAATATGAGTCACTGTGAAGCAGCGGATTAAGAATGGCTCAAGGCAACAAAAGAAATCTGCACTCAATCAACCCGTGTCTCACGGTGATTCAAGGTCACATTCCGAGCATATTCACGGTTGTTTTTCATAAACGACAATGACGTTAAATCTGGAATTGAAACTAAGTTACACAACACTGTGTTTTTTGTTGTTTAATAAGTAATGTTTTAATTGTCTTAACATTTTCCTGTGAAACAAGCATCCTTAATCGTGTTGCAACATTTTTTTATAATAGTGTTGCTTGCATTGTTTTATTTACACGTTCAAATGTGCTTCTCCACGTACGTAAACGCCAAGGTCTCCCTTGACACGACTCCTGGTCTCAATGAGGTCTTTAGAGTAAAATTAAGGCCGCAATGGTTAGCACAGTACGCTCCAAACCCAACGATATGAGTTGTTTTCTGGTTATTGATAACATCGGCATGTATTTTTATTGTTATGAATTCCTACTTATTGAAAAAAAAGATTACCCTATCTATAACCACAGTTGAAAAGAGGTTCGAACTAGAAAGCAGCTTATAAGGTAAGTGGAGGTAACATAAAAACAACTGGAATTGGTGTTTTATGGAAAGTTTTCACAAGTAAATATGTTAAGATAGTTCAAATGTTTTAGTGGAAGCCCACCGAGATAAATGGTCTATATTTTAATGAGATAATTAACATACTTTTACGTGAGCTGTACTGCTACGTTTCTTGCATGTAATAAACACAAAAGTATGAAAGAGGCTATTTCAACGTGAACGTAATTGATAACGTAACCACGCGACACTACCTCTTCGCCCATCGACTTTGCATTTGTTGTTTTTTTACAACAAGAGAGCCAATGGCAGCCAAGTGGCCTTAAAGTTGCATTTCAATTGGGTCGTAAAACAGCAAAAATTACAGAACGCCACACTGACTCCTCTCACGCACGCATGTGGGCACGTGCGCACTGACATACTTATGCAAATTAGCGTGATGTGCACATCACGCACACACGCACGCATCTAGATAAAGAAAGATACCCCTACCCCGATATAGCCTTGAACTGACGATTATGGCAAGTGCTGTTCGCGAGCACCCAGTGGTGTCACGAGAGGGGTGCGGGGGGGTTCGGACCGCACTGGGTGACACCATCAGAGGGGGTGACACCAAAATGATTGCCTATGCAATTTTTGTGCAGTGTTTCAGCAGAAATGTATTCTTTTTACGAAAATATCCTTGTAGTTAGTTATAACAACAAAAATTTCGTAAGTCCAGCTTACATGTACACTATCAATATACCTACAAGGCTAAAACTCTGTGCTAATTTACTTTTTTAACCTTCTAATGCGCTCCGGTCAGAGCTGTCATTGTTACCCAACTACAGTGACGCTTCGAGTCACGTGGTTTCGTTTGCACGCGCTACCAGCACGCGCTATTGTGTTCGTCACTGCTCATGTTTTTATAGTCGCTGATTTTGTCAAATTTTCTGGTGTTTTAGCTACAATATTGTGGTAATTCGTATTTGTGAATCTATATCAATATCTTTTTTGAGAAAAAAGTAGTAATTAAAGGAAATATTTTTGAGAATAAAGTAAAGGAATAAAGTAAAGGAAATATCATTTAAAGGTGTAATTTTAATTTTGCTAGTTGTTCATGTCACTACTATTGCCATTACATTCAGTGATATACGGTAATTACGAATTACGAGTAACATGAGTACAAAACACATTACTAAGGATGCTGTATGGTCTGGTACGGGCAGAGAGGTCATATGAGGGGTGACACCATGAGTTACCGCACTGGGTGAAACCAACCCTCATGACGCCACTGCAAACTCCTATGAAGGTCGCCACGGTACACGAGGGAGACGGTGACCAGTACCACGTCCCAGCCGCCTTTGTCTCTCCAGTGGCAGTGTTTTACACACTGTACCGAGTACTCAATTGAAGCCGAGTCGACCGAGAGGAGGTCCAGGACCGGTTCGGATTATCGTCACTTGTGTTGCCCTTTGAGCGGGAATTGAACTCGTGTTGCCGGATTGGTAGCGCAGTGCGTTAACCACGACACTAGCGCTCCCGATATTGAGACACATGCACGCCCACTGTTGGTCCTAAGCCAGATTTGAACTCTACATGTAGCTATTTTGGACGATTTTTGACCCCCCCCCCCTTCGTCACACGACGTCACAAAAAGTCAGACCCCCCCCCTCAAATATGATGTCACAAAGCTGTGCCCACCCCCCCCCCCAAAAAAAATAAAACATGCTTCAAATCGCTTTAAACTATTGTCATTGTAGTGCGTATTTAATGTGGCGCTGCACTCTGATGTTGTAGGAGAAAACATTTATTAAAAAGTCTATTTAATTAAGTAGACCGTGTTTATCTATATTTATTTAAAGTTGCGCATTTTGATGTGACGTCACATTTCTCAAACACCCCCCCCCCCCCCCTTCATCACACATCGTCACAAATGTCTGACCCCCTCCCCCTAGGTGCGTGACGTCATTTATGGACGGCCCCATAGTACAGCAGCTGTATAGTACAATATAATATAGTGCAACCACTAACATTTACAACCACCGTGTACAACCTTCCAACTCTGATTGAGGTGCCCCACAAAAGTATCACCCAAACAGGTAAGGGCACAAAAGCAGTTTAAGTATTGGGACTTACTTATAATTACACGGGTATAAAAGACAACACAATTAATACGAATATATATGTGAATATAATCGTGGTTATTTAGGTAGTTATGGTATTAGTCGATGTAAAATACAACTTAAGTGTCCTCATTAGCAGGCCCAAGGTAGCAGTGGGAATTCTACATTGTCATGGTTAGGTGTCAGCCTCAAAATAGGATGACTACTGTTGTCTTACCAGGATGTGATACACACATTGCCAACTCCCAAAGGATAAAGCCAATAACCAATTCACCAGAAGCTAGGAAGAGGTTTGAACCTCGATATGATAGGCAATCACCGCTATAGACTACTGCAGGGATAATTGTTGGGCAGCAGAGAGCAGTGCTGCAAAATCCATTGCTGTTCCGTACTTCTATGCTCCCACTTCGATGCTCGCCCCCTTCAATAACCTGCACTGCAGTGAGGTAACTAGTAATAATAACCCCCCACCACTGACATGGTGCGGGAAGGCTGCTATCCAGCAGTGGATTTACAAAGCGTTGTAAATAGTATTTTTTATATATATAGTTTTATACACACTTATTACAACTGTGTCCATTATGAGTGTCAAAACACATTTAAAAAATCCCTGGCGATAGCTATACCAGTCGCGCGTCGGTACGATGCACTTTTCATTTGCGTGCGGAAAACGTTCACGTCCGTAAACATTTCGTCGTAAACAAAAGAGAGAAAGGCACAAGATATAAATTATCTGGGTTGACCTCCGGTCAGAATCAGAACCGTGTCTGGCTCTTGCGCTCTCTAACCATGGCAACAACGGCAATAGCGTCAGTGGTAGCACAGCGGCGGCAGCAGCTGTGTCCACGGAGGGCAATGGCAAAATCCGCTCAAACACCTTGTACTTGCGGAAGGCCGTCTGGATGATCTTGGCCGCCTCGTAGAGCTCCCGCTGCTCATGGTCAGAGAGCGTCAGCTGAGAGAACTCGTTCTCCATCTTGCCGTTGGTGGAGGCATTGAGGAAGGCCGACCAGTCGGCCGCGGTGGGGGTCTCCACGCGCTCGAAGGCGATCTCGTTGAGCGGGGAGCTCACAGGGCTCTGGCTGGTGTTGGAGGCGGGCGTCAGCGGTTCATTGTACAGGGATCTGCACAAAAATGACAATGTGCTCGTGTTTTACACTTGGGGAGAAATACAATGAAATCGGAAATTAAATTTGTCAACTGTAAGTAAGCGATTCTGAACATTTGTTATCGGAAACCCTTTTGATCAGAGCACAGGAAAGCTCTTTGCAATAACGCCATTGTAAGTCTGTTGCAAAACTGGTTCAGAACTCAAGCATGGATCCCGGACATCTGCCGCTGGGTAACCGGGTCCAGGTCTTGGGGCCGGAGACACTGGTGAAACTGTGCTGACCGTATTGCTGCACAAGGCTTGTGCTCCGCTGGTATAGCAGCAGATCACCATGGGCAGGGTATCATAGATGGCATCGTTTGGGGTGCATTGAGGCTGGTACTGCACACTGCTTAGGCAAGAAAAATTAGCATTACGGTGGCGCTCACCTCTCGTTTACAACCCATGAACCAGGTAGTAGAAATTATAAATTCCACAGTGGGGTGCAAGTATCTCCAGAGAACAACCACTGTTGACTTCACCACAAAGTGGTAAGACTTTTATGAACTCCGGGGGGATTGATGGGTTGAGTCAATGCACCAACCCGTATTTGAACTCGCAACCTTTCCGATTGCAAGGTGCTGAGCCACCTGGCTAGTTCCTGAAAAATCAGGGCACCAAAACTATTATGTCGGAGGGACTACAATTCCTTTTCCATTTAATCTCTGAAATATTTCACAGTCTTCATCAATGAATTTAATCAAATCATTTTTTTTTGTATTCAAATTTTGGATTTGGACTGCCAGGAACAAGTTGATCCACTTCCCATAGTGATGACACATGACCAATGGTATGCCTGGGTAATTGAGATAAATGACTAGGTGAAGACAGGAACAGAGCTATCATCGCCAAAAGCCGGCTCTCTGGCAATCAAAGCACAACACTCGGCAGTTACTGCCAGTTCACTGTTGCTCTAAAATATAAAATATAACTCAAAATAGAACAAATATTGGAAACTTGCATATAAATAGGAGTCATACATTGAAATGTTTGAATAATCATCACTGAGCAATTAAGAGTACATGCAATGCAGGCTGTGTGCTGTGTGTGTGTGCCAAATGTGTTCAGTGCCAGCTCACAGTGTGTGAGTTGCAGTCAACCTTAATCAACACGGTCATCAAAGGCAATATGGAAAAACGCAGAAGGAAGTGGACTTTTTTCCATATTACTTCACAAATAATAATATAAATTATAACGTTCAATCATAAATTGTGACACAAAGAGAACCAGGGACAGGCAGACTTAGCATTTTAAACATGTATTGTAAAAATGCTCAGGCACAGAGAGCAACAGTTAGGAACTTTTAGAATTGTATGGCTTTATTGTTAATGCCCAAGGTTCAGAAACTCAGATTCTTAGCATTTTTCTGTTATAAGTCATCAGAAATGGCCAAAGCACCAAAATCCAGTCTAAGGCGGCATGAGGAATCTAAGGATTTAGTGTTAATACACAAGGCTCAGACTTTCAACTCAAGGCACTATGAGAATCCTTCGGGTACAATGGAAATGCCCGAGGCACACAAGAGACAAACTAAATCTGCCCCTGGATTCTAAGCATACCTTGATAATGTCTAAAGCTTAAGAGGAGGCACAGTTTACAAGAGCAACAATGCCACAGGAGAGCAGATATTCCCTCAATAAGCTACATAATCCAGCCTAGCCTCTGCCTGTGCTGCAGACTAAAGCCAGCTGTCACCTGTGCTGGGATAGGTTGGGCAGGTGGTCGACGTCCCCTAGGTAGCCAGCGAGCCAGGCCATGGTTTGGTTGATGGCGTGGTTTCCCTGCCTTTCTCGGAGGGGGGAGTCCATGGGTGTGAAGTTCTCCTGCTTGATCCTCTCCGGAGTGGCCTGTATTATTTGCTCGGCCAGCGTTATCATGTCCACCTGCGAGGGCACAGTGTGCAATTGCCTTGAGAGTACATTTTTAACACGGCGGCATTAATTATATCGAAGTGCACGTGTAACTTGCTATTCTTCCTCTGAAGGCTCCATAGGGTGCTGGTTGTGTAGCAAAATTGTATCCATTACTTCTTAAGTTTAAGAGCATTCACAGACCTAACATGTTTCAAAGCTCCTATTGTCATGCCACTGAATGTAATTAAATCAATCAATGAGACACTGAGCGAACCCCAAGCAGCGTCACATTTGGAAGGCAATCTCATGGCGGGATGCGTTGTTACTCAGCCGATGATGGGCATCTCCTGTTTGAACCGTAGCTGAAAGAACGAATCTTAACACACTCGTAATTGACGCTGCCCTCGAGAGGCAATAATAACCATCAATGTTTTGGAAAATTATGAATTATCCCTCTGCTATAAAAGGACCGCTGTCCAGAATGTCGTCTGTCGTATATAATGCTTCCAATTTATGCCAGTGTTAATAACGACTATGTTGTTGTTATTTGTGCAGCACTGTAATGTACCACTTGGGGGGGAGGGGGGGAGGTGGTAGAGCGGTTAGCGCGAAGCGCCACAAACCCGACAACCTGAGTTTGTTTCCCGCTCATGACCAATAAAACAATGCTACTTGGGAGATAAAGGCAGCTGGGCATGGTGCCGGCCACCCATGCCCTCGTGTGACGTGCTGACCTTAAGGCTATACGGGGGGGGGGGGGGGGGGTGGTAATTTTAGTTTTTTGTACCACTGGAAAAGCAACAAAGCAGTGGAATCGCTAAAAAGTAACCAAAGCAATCAAACGCCGGTGTACGCGGTGTACACATGTTCTAAACAAACGAGTTTAAACAACACACGTCCAAGCAAGCCGGCGCTGGGCTCTCATCACAACCGCACAGCAGCCGAGTCGTACCTGGAGCACCTCCATGGCCGGGAGGTATGCCTCGTTCTCTAGGTTCTCGCTGTAGGACAGCAGCTCGGCCTCCGCCATCTCCCTCTCCGCCGCCTCCCGCTGGGCCGAACCGCGCTCCAGCTCTCGCGCGGCGCTCGCGGGTGCCATGGGGAACAGGAAGACGGGCGCCTGCGCCTGGGCGCTCGTGTCGGACGACACCTCCATCTCCTCGTCCCGCTGCGATGGGGCGCCGGACGGCCGACTCGCGAAGCCGCCGGTGGTGGCGGCGGCAGTGGCGCCGTTGGCGGGCAGCGGGGTGGCGCTCACCGCAAAGACGCCCGCGGTCGGAGGGCCGCTTCGGTCGGTGGCGAAGGGCAGGGGGTCGCTGCGGCTCGACGGGAAGGCGGGGATTGGGGAGACGAAGGCCTGCGAGGTGGCCACGTCGGGGCTGGGCAGCGGGGAGTCCTGCTCGGGGGAACCGTGGGACGAGTGTGTAGAGAGTGGGCTCCGCGTGTCCGAGATTGTCGGTGATGACACCGAGCTGCTGAGCACGCTCAGGCCTGAGGGCGAGTCACGAGCGAGAAAGGCCGGCGGTGAGTTTGCGCCACAGTGCTATACTTGCGAAGTGCACCCCAGAGTTTTCATGGAGTGCTCTTGTCAATATCATTTGGTAACCCAGCAGCATTTGTTGTTTTAACAAGCGTGAGTCTGCTGATGAGACTGAGAATGTCAAAACCGATCGAGCGTTTTCTTTTGCTGAAATAAAATCCTGCTTGGATAATTTTGGTCTGAAGCACTAATAGGCTGATGGACTTTAAATGTGATGTTCAAGACCAACTTTACCAAACTACTGGCATATTTCCTCATGCATTTTCATTATTCCCCCCCATGGAATTAATATATTATTTAAACTAAGAAAACCCATTATTAAAACGTGCTGTTTTTACTTCACTGCAAAAAAACACAATAAAAAAAGCTAATCTAGCCGAGTAGAATGGCCTTCATATATATCAAATATATATGATTTTACTCACCACACAAAAAACGTAACACAACAAGAAACATCAATGAAAATATCAATAGTAATTCTATGAAGCTAAAAACATGTGTGGCATCGTTATTGCAAACGGACGTCCAAGTGAAGCCAATGAAATACAAAGGTGGTTGATTGGGGTGGCTCAGAGGACTTGAAGCCCACGTCCAAAACAATTGAGGAAATACTACAAAGGTCACAAGGTACGGCCCCCCAGGCAACACTCAAGGCTTCTCGTCCACGACAAGTGCATCGCTCTTAGTCACGTGAGACGTGACATCACACGCAGGAGTGAGTCAATTTCCTTCATCGCTAATAGCCCTCCCACTCGACTCTGTTCTCACCAGGTCATTGAACATTGTGAATGCGATGGCCGCACATCTTAAGAGAGGAGAGTGCTGAAATAATTTAATATGGGAGAGCGTGGCAAAATAACACCCACGTGCCTGACGCAACAGTGGAAGTTAATGGATAAACTAAGAGCTAGTAAATACAAAAGATGACATAGCTATGAGGAATAATCTAGCATTTTCTTTTTGTAAAAAAACAACAACTCATATATAAAGTATTAACGATAAAAAAAACTGCGTGTATTTTTACACCGTAAACTTTTTGAGCCACCCATGCGATGATGAACGTGACACTGAGGCATCACGCGAATCAGCTCGAAAGCAAACGGGGGCAGAAAGAAGCGAATGGGTAGGGGCTCCGAGCGAGCAGACTTACCCGTGTCTGGGCTCGTCGACAGCTGAGAGAAAGAGGGAGACGGCACCCCAAGGGAGTCCTGAGTGCTGGTGCCCGTGCTCCAGACTGTGGAGCCACTGTCCCCACGCCCAGGGGCCTCCACCCTGTGCGGTGGCCTGCAGAGACAACACACGCCACGCGAAGATAAATAGGTCCCCACGTGTAGCCTTAAACAGACTGTTGGGGAAAGTACCATTAGCGAGCAGCACCTATGAAGGCTGACACTGTGGTACATGAGAGGATGGGTGACCAGCACCACGCCCGGCCGCCTTTATATCCCCAGTGGCGATGTTTAGACATTGCCACCAGGTACTCATTTGAGGCCGAGTCAGCCTAGGGGAGGCCAAGGGCCGGTTCAGATAATCGTCACTGGTGTTGGCTGTGCCACCGCTCCCCACCTGCAAGTGCCCCACACACACCTATGAGTGACACACCATCTGTGGGCACCAAGGTCACCCTGTGGCATGTGAAGGTTTGCCAGCCAATAGACTGGCCACCCTTATCTTGCCTGCTGTTGTGTGTTAACCCGAAACCTGAGTTTCCCTGAGTTTTGTTGTCACGAGGACATGGGGATACAAGCTACCGATGAGGTTTCTGGAAATCGGTACTTTTTGGAGTTTGCAGAGATGTTACTTATGCATACAATCAAGAAAACATATTTATATGACAGTGAATATTTTATCGCATGGAGTCAAGAGCAACTCAAATGTATGTTTGGTTGGCAAAAAAACATCGGCACTTAAACTGCCTTAGCTCATACACTTACCTTAATGTGAAAAATGATTGCCATCTGCTGCTGTTGCTGTTTAGATGCATCCCTTCTGATTTCCCATCGGAGCTATGGAACGCCCCTGTTTCCATTTGCCCATTACGATTATTATTATTAGGGTATGTGTTCATCTCTGTGATAAAATCCTTCTCCATGTTCATTGAATTCTCTCTATGGAGCTCAAAGATAACCCCTGATAAGACTTTCTTGCACAATGTCCTCTCGGTTATATAAAAATAATTGACCAGATCCATGGTGCATTTTTTTCAGCATCAGTGAAATAAAACAATACACGAAACTACAAGCAGTGTTCTCTTGTTAAATATGTGTCCATTGAAAGTATTGCCACGTCCAATAATGAAAGATATCAATCACTACCTTAGGTTGGTTTCGTCAAGCATTTTAGGTCAAGAGTAATATGTGTGTGTGTCGTTATTCAAGCTTCAATTAGAAGCATATAATCGGAACTATATGCTTCTAATCCGACAAGCAAGATGACATGGGTTCTCAAGTAGAGCTGTACAGACGTATCTCTATTGTCAATCCTCTGCTTGACATGGGCATCCCCAAGTCATGCGGGTCGGCGGGGGGGGGGGTCACTTGACCATACTTCACCACGTTGGTAAGTGCAGGTTGGTGAAGGCAGGGTTTATAGACGTGGCACCACAGAATTACAATACAGCGGTGGATTTTGCTTCACTGCTGTCTGCCGCGCAATAGCTGAGCCCCCACAGCCGTGGCCTATAACGCCTATTATGCACAGCACCTATCCAAACAATAACCTGCCCGAGCTTCTCTAGATCTGATGAGGAAATCAGGTGCATAGCCCCCCCGCCACCCACCCCCAGATAATTAAAGACGATGCCACCATTGTTACGATCTCACGCTCTTATACCTTGACGCCCTGCTCTACTTTTGTGATTGGTCCGAGAAAATTCACCGCAGATTTTCAGTAAGATTATTGAGCCGCAGTGGTGATGTTGACTCAACAAGGTGGATCTTGGCAAGCCATTAATGAAAGATAAAGTTTTTTTTATTTTAAACATAAATTTTACCAAAATAGCAACGGATTTCTTTTCCCCATTCAAAGAGCACTATTGTTCACAGTGCGATTTACAACCCCACATAAAGGGCTGTGATGAAACCGGTATAGATCCAATCAATTGTTGATGTCTTTTTTTTTATAAACATGATTTATCTACAACCAGCAATGGCTTTAAAAGCTGTCAAGGATTTTCATGTTTTCAGAAAATGAAACCCGACAGCAAACACTTACGAAATATTTTTGACAATGTATGCAATTCTTAATATAAGTGATGCAAACGAATAACTTTATAATAGAAAGGTGAAGCGATAAACAATTGTGATTAGGCGTTTGTTGTGGCACCGGTGACAACTGAACAAGTACACCCGATTAATACCGCATATGGTTTCAATCTCCTCCATCAATGTAGACATTAAACATAAGCCAATAAATGCAGTGCGATTGTGGCCATGCAACTCATACTATGTATGTGTAGTGATATAGAATGGATCACTACAGCGCGTAGCTCTAATTACAGTAGAATGAGGAAATATGGGCGTAGAGGCGAGCACACCATGCAGTACCACACAGTGGGTCGCTAGCGTGCGTGGCACTGGGTGCTAGCCGAGAGAGGCTGATGAGTCCTACCGACAGAGTAGGGGATAGCAGGCACTCCGCCAGCACAGCGAGTGAATGCCATGTAATTGGTCACGAGGGAGCGTGGTGCGGGCTGCTGGCAGAAGGGGGCACATGAGGACGAGTCACCCCGGCCTCGGGTGAAACACGCGATGGGCCGGGGTGAGGAATGTGGGGGCAAAGGTGATCGAGGGGACACGGGAAGTGTAGTCGGGAATCTTCTGGAGAGAGTTCCTGAAGGGGACGTGGTTAAGGGTGGAGCCGGGCAGGTGGCACGTGCAAGGTGGCCTGGAACCTTCGGGAATGTTCCCGAAGGGGGCGCGCCGAGGGCAGAGCTAGGCCGCGCCGAGAGAGATAAAAGGGAAGCCCCGATCAAAGATCGGGGTTCTCTGCAGGTGCTATGCCTTCGTCTTCCTGTCTCCGTTCCCAACGTCGTGGGTCAGACAGCACGTTGGCTACTCTGACCCGTTTATAGTTATCCCGTGTGTAACGGTGTGTAAGAGATAGGCATATTGTAGTCCCCGTGTGTAACGGTGTTATATAGTCTAGAATAAACGTTGTTGCCTCCTAACTAGTGTCTCCAAAGTGATTCACTACATATGTATGTACGTACGTTGAACGTCTTTCGCAACGTATGTCGCCATCAATGCTAATCGGAGGTGCGGGGGAAGAAGAACAAACTAAACACACAAAAAGAAAACCTAAGAGTATGAGTACACAAAAAGCAGTTCTAGAGAAATTCTTTTCAATCTACGTTTAAAAGTGCATAGCCCCAGTGGCTTTCTATATCGGAAGAAATAGCGTTTCAGATGGCTGCAGAAGCACATCTGAAAGCGTGCAATGCAGTGACTATCTTTATTCGATGGCCAGCGAAAAGTCACCCCTGCAAGGATGCTGGTTTATGTTCCCTGATTAGATCAGCAAGGTATTTCGGTTGATTCGTGGCAAGCACTTCGTGTGACATGAGTGTGACCTTAAACTACGCACTATATAAGTAAACTGCTGTAGTCTACGCTCCGTCAAAGGACGAGGGAAAAGTTAAACTCTTTTTCCTGATGCCTTATCGTTAGGATGGAGCAGACCTCGACATTGGCATTTGGCCTCCTGAACCTATTGCCATCACACGAAAGAGCAGGCAAACGACGCTGCGTGTGGTTCATGGTTTGAAAGGACAAATGCGTGAGAAAAATGTACACCACAGGGAAAGCCATCTCACATTTATTATTTGCTAGCATGAAAGCCACAAGGCTTGTGGTGAGGTGACTGTGCCAACTTGTGTGCCAGAGCCCAGCCCACGAAACAAATTTGTTCGTCAAGTTATGACCGGTATATCCTGTTCTCCCCACTCATTATTTACACACTGGGCTCCAAGCCAGATGGTAGTCCTTTATAATTTCTCGGAATCCCAGCAGACTCCTAGGGAACATGAAGAGTGCTAGTTTGCATTCAAGCTTCATTGGCATCATTCAAAGCAATTGAAATGTTCACACTGGTATAAAATCTTGAGGGTCTCCTCAGTAGTACTGGTAAAAGTCATTAATCTTGGCTCTCGCAGGGGTGCCACGGTGACACGAGGTCGTGGGTTCGCCTATATATTTGGAGTTTGCATGTTCTTACTCCCCATCGTGGCATGGATTTTTCTCCGGGTCCACCGGTCTTTTCCCTCCATATTTAGAAACACGCGTTTAGAGTATTTGGCTGCTATAAATTCCCACTTGATAAGCCACTTTGTTGAGCTATCATTTGTGGCCAGGTCGTTTCTGGAAAAAGAGCGAAATAGTTCAGTGGGGACTTACCTTGTAAAATAAAAAAAAAATTGTTATATGGCTGCAGTGCACATTTACAAATAGTAGCATATGATCGACTATTGTACTCTACACACATCTAAGCTGTGCACTACCACATTTTGCTGTTGTGTATGCGTTTCTGCTGTGGTGTGATGGTTAGCACACAGGACTTGCAATCCAGATGTTTTTGGATCACTCTCATAAATTATCCCCCCCCCCACCTATGCCCACCCAGCAGTTTAAGCAGGTAACACCACAGCCAGTCGATCGGCAGGTCACGTGTGGTGGGCTAATTGGGGGATAGTCTAACCTCTGACTAGCATGGAAGAGTAGGCCAAATCCCCTCCAGAGGGGCACTAAGGGTCTTGCCTCCAGTGGAGGCCCTTCCGCCAGCAGTGCAGCGAGTGAGTATTTGCAGGGCCGCCTCTTAGCCTTTTCCGGTAGCGCACGGGTTACGCTAAAGCCCCCCGTGCTTGGCCCTTACCTGGCGTCCACCCCCTGCTGCCTCTGCAGCTCGTCGAGACACGCGGCCAGACGGACGTGTCCGCGTGCGTGAGCCACGCTCAGGGGCAGGCGGCCCAGCGAGTCCGGGATGGAGAGGGCCCGGCTGTTCCATTGGTACAGCACCACCGCCGCGTCGACGTGGCCCAAGGCGCACGCCCACATCTGCGCGGAAAGACACGGCGGCGTCACGCAAACGACTTTCACATCGTGCCCATTCCGACAGACGCTTGTCTTGTGAAGGGCATCGTGGACATTGGCAAGCATGCGGGAATAAAATCTCCCGTTTTGTGTGGGGTACACGCGTGCAGAATGTCTACGCGGTGGTCAGCAGAGGGCAGCGCAGAAAAAAAATCCGTGTTGTACTGTACTATGCCCCCACGTCTATGCGTCTCGCCTTCACCAATCCACGCTGATTATGGTGAAGGGGGTTTGCTTATATGTATGTATGAATGTTGAACTTCTTTCGCACCATACAGTCAACCGTGCCAATTGGAGATGCGGGCAAAGGACAACAAACTAACACAAAAAGCAGTTCTAAAGAAATTAGTTTGTCAATCTTCCTAACATCGGAAGGAAGAGCGTTCCAGACGGCCGCAAAAGCACATGGTGGTCACCAACATGCTCCGCTATTATACCTGAGCCGGAGTGTGCCGGTGAGCACCTATGGAAACTAGGTTTGATGTAAGTGCTAAAATATAGTTAGACGTGTGCATGAACACCTGTAGGACAGGAGCACCATTCAACTAGTTGTCTTTGACAACAATGATTAATATAAACCTGTAACATAAAACCACACCAACACACGAGTCATTCCATTGCTCATGTTGGAATGTGACAATAAAGTGGACATGCTGATATTGCAACAGCCTGTTGATGACGTTCAGATAACAATCAAATGCCATTTCATCACAAAGAGGAAGTGAACGCTGCGTTGGTATGACTGCCATGCCATCACTAAGCAGAATTCCTTTACTTGCCCGCACAAAAAAAAGACAAAGATCTGCCTCATAACCTTAACACACTGTTGGAGCAAGTGCTGTTAGCGAACAGCACATATGAAGGCAAGCACGGTACCCGGTGGGGTGGGTGGCCAGTACCACACCTCGCCGCCTTTGTCTCCCTAGTAGCCATGTTTACACATTGCACCACGTACTCATTGGATGCTAAGTCATCCGAGGGGAAGCCCAGGATCGGTTCAGATAATCGTCACTGGCAGTGGCTGCGAGTGGGAATCAAACTCGGGGTCCCGGGTTCGCAGCGCAGCACGCTAACTTCGACACTGCCGCTCCCCACATGTGTGCGCACACATACACACGCATCGCGTGTGAAGACGGAATTATTTTACAAAATCAGTGCCGCTGGGAAGTTCCTTTTCAAGAGCTTAACAGAAACACCTCTATCCGCACTGAGCCAGATTTTGGCCACCATGACGTGAGAAAAAGTTTTCGAAGTAGCCTGGATTGACTCAGAGGAATGATTCTAAATTTAAATAATGCTAGATAGAGATTACTACAATAGCTACACAAACTCAACAATGTAATACTGTGCAGATGCAAAACGCACGTTCGATTATTAGGGTTCCTACGACTCAAGGGACCATGGCGTGTGAACATTGGACGCCTTGGGTTAAGGTTATATTTGAATTGCACCCACTTCAATTGGCACATGCTAATGAACAAAACACATGATTGAACTTTCCATGAAATACTATATTGTATTTTTCAAGTACCTCGATGATCCGATGAAAAAGGAAACGTTTGAGTTAAGGACTGGGCGTACTGGTTTGTCAAGATGCTGGCAATTTTATGTATGTATGTTGAACTTCTTACGCACCGTACGTAGCCAACCATGCTAATCAGAGGTGCGGGGTAAGGACAACAAACTAAAATACAAAAATCAGTTCTCAAGAAACGAGTTTTCCATCTAGACGATTTAAAAGTGCATAGCTCCAGTGTTTTTCTAACATCGGAAGGAAGAGGCATTCCAGACGGCCGCAAAAGCACATCTGAAAGTGCGGCGATGCAGTGACCGTCTTGGGAAACATGACAGCTAAAAACAAAATAAATAAGTACCTCCTATCTCCCCAACAACCCTCCAAAAAACAACCCATGCTTGCC
Source organism: Lampetra fluviatilis (assembly GCF_964198595.1). Taxonomy (NCBI): domain Eukaryota; kingdom Metazoa; phylum Chordata; class Hyperoartia; order Petromyzontiformes; family Petromyzontidae; genus Lampetra; species Lampetra fluviatilis. The sequence goes on from NC_136302.1 coordinate 4,498,298, forward strand.
CACGAGCCAAATACTTATCCACTAACTCCCTCATTCCACACACGAGCAATGTCGAATTTTTCACGGTCCAGGATGCAGAGTCAAATCAAGAATATAATTTTTACTGTCTCGTTTGCATCTTCTATATATGTCTATCTGTCCTGTTTGTAGAATTCTATTTGGTCCATGAGCTCAAATTAAAACATGATCATTTCGTTTCCACATAGCAGGCACAAATAGCAAACCATAATTTTTCACAAGTATGATGTGACGCACGCATTGTCTGACATCGTGCTGCTCGCAGCAGACATCGCAGCTGTCGCGATTTTTACCTGAAGACGGGCGCTTGTGTTGCGTTCGAAACGTCGTGATTTATTTTATATTTCGATTTAAAGCTTTCGTGACTGCAGGGATTCATCTTCTTGGTTTTTTTCGGTAAAGTCACGTAGAAGGGAAATAATAAAATAATAAAAATAAAACATAATAAATAATTCTCACGACGTTTCGGCCACAACGCAAGCAGCCGTCCTCAGGTGAAGAACAGGTCTGTCGGAAAGACAGCGTCTGAATGAAACACCACCAGGCTTGGAGCGTATATTATTTCTACCTACGTGACTTTACCGAAAGATGGAACCGTCACAGCTTGTGTTGCCTCCGAAACGTCGTGATTTTTATTTTATTTTACTTTTATTAATTTTAATGTTTTACCTACGTGACTTTACCGAAAAAACCTAAGAATATGAATTCCTTGCAGTCACGAAAGCTTCAAATCTAGAATTTACCGAAAGAACCAAAGAGTAGTGAAAGTGTGGCATCACTTTAAGTTAGACAAAGACAAACATTCCCTGTTTAGCCGACACAGAGGCTGTTGGGGCAAGTGCTGTTAGCGAGCACCTATGAAGGCCGGCACAGGGCATGAGGGCGGTGGTGTGGCTATTAACCATGGGACCTACCAGATCCACGCACTGTCCTATTTTATGTATGCCTATTTTGCTTTTATTAATTTTACTTAACGTAAAGTGGAGTAGCTTCCTATTCCATCCAATTTTTCCAGGGAAAAAAGGAGTCGCGTGGCTACTTACATCTTTTTTTCCACATTTATTTTCAAATGGCAATGCACTTTGATCAGTATAGGGCTGCACCTGCTATGATGAAAAACTGCACTCGTCAACATAGACACACAAAGAGAAAAGATCCCCGTATAGTCTTAACGGACTGTTTGGGGGGCTTGTGCTGCTAGCGAGGCACCTATGAAGGCCAGCACAGTGAATGAGTGGGGTGGCGTGCCTTTAGGTTATACAGAGTTCAACAGACAACATGACACAATGGGGGTTTTAAATGTCGATTGTATGTCGTTAGTCGATCAATATAACCAACAACAACACACAGCCTCACAAATCTGCTCTGCTTCAACAAGGACAAAACATTGTCTTCTCCAAGAATAAAACAAATACTTCCATGTCTCAATGCTCCTTTAATCTGCTCGCTTGTACACACAAACCTTAGGGCAGGAAAATAAACCCTATAAATGGCATTGTATTCGTAGCATTGCACCAAGTGCTATTTGGGCGTTTAGTGCTATTTGCTATAAATGTCTTCATTTTACTGCGTATATGCTGCATGCACGGTGCTACAATATAAATATATGGGAATTTACTCAGGAGTGATTCATACAAGTTAACTTTGATAACGTAACATTTTATTCATACACTGTTAACACTCTCTCTACAGAATTGGCTAGGTTGATACATCTCATTCTAGGGCTTGTTCCCTGCCAGAATACGGGCAACCCCAGCTACGTACAATAATTGAATAGCCTCGATCATTAATCGATTGCAACGGCATGAGTGACGGTTGAGTGCAACAACGAAACAACAAAATTCACACACCAGGGGAGTGCAGGAGAAATGGTCGACGTTGAGAGGATCCACTTCGAATTCCAGGTCGATGCTCTCCGTGTGGTGGGACCTGGACAAAGGAAGCAGCACGTTCTCGGATGAAGAGTCCACTGCGTTGGCGTGAACGGTAGACACATTTTACATTGTCAAAACAAGTGGGGCAGCTTCTGCCCAAAAGAATGCGTGTGCCAAGAAAGAGCGATGCTGCTCTCGGTCAATGCACCCGTCCCAGAGGATAACTTTTCATGGACTATTACGGCAACAAACGCTGTAACTCAGCGGAGGGATGTTATTTCACGGCGGTACATTTACAATTAGGTTCACAAGAGAGTCAGTCATATCTAAAAGGGACTCAAATCATGTTTGTTGTGCGTTATAGATTGATTCCTTTTTAACTTCTTAATGCACGATGTATTTTTTTTACAACTGGCTTTAATGGCGATGAGCAATGACGCGCCAGTGCCAAAGTGCGCATTAGCCATCACGTATACAATAAATCTGACACGTTCAGTCCACAAACAGCACCGGCACAAATAAGGAACGGTGATCATTTTGAAGAGACAGTTGCTTACATGGCAATGCTCTTTAACCGGCACATTTCGCCGTTTGCAGGACACGCGTATAATTTGTTGGCGCAGCTTGTCACAAGTGTTTCACTGAAGCCCACCGTGTGTTGGTGCAAAGGGACTACAGCTGTATGACTTGTGAAAATAATGTGTTCGTATTGTAAACCTCTAGCGCCGTACCCACTTCATCACAGTCATTAAAGTAAAAGATGACCCCTGATGTTTGATTTTGAGTACCAGCACAAGTGAATTTGCAGGGTTTATAATGGGTGCAGAGGTTGAAAATGTTTGCCTTTTGTATTACAAAGACAGATTTTTCGCAAAGTTCGTGGACTGAAAATAATTGTAACGCATCGAAGGCATTTTCCAACACCAGGATTTTATTTATGAGCTCGTGTTTTGAACTTTACACGCATGTTGTGAAATTGTGCACAGCCGATAATTAAGTGCCTTTCTCTAAGACAGGCTTCGTCTACTCTATCTGTTCTTACTGAAGATGGCCAGGCGGCAGAAACGGAAAGATGAATCTTTCCTCTCCAGTGACGGTATTAAAAGAAAACCTGTTAGTTTTAATTAGCCACTAAGTTTAGACATTTCCAATACAAATTCTGAAAATTATTTTAATATTTGCTGTTAAAGTTTAGTTCTCAGAATATGATCATCTATATTTGAGGAAACATTTATAGAACTTTCAATAAAATGTACGACAATTAATTTAAGATGCAAGGGCCAAATTTCATGTAAAGGCCACTTTACAGATTGCAATCTCTTCCCATTCCTTCTTTGTAAAGGGGCACTCAACTAAAATAAATGGCAATTAGTTCCTGTGCTTGCCCACGACTCTGACTGGGGCTTTGTATTTAGTTCGTAAAGGGGAATTTGGCCTTTTTTACATTTTCAGGAACACAGCCTTAACCCTTCTTGACAGCTATGGGGTCTATTCATGAAACACAACACCTATCACTCTGCAGCTTTTACGACAATCTCAGGATTACATGTGTTACCGACACTGCAACTATATCCGTGTTTGAAATTTGCTGTTGGTTAAGCGAGCTTTGCATGTTATTTTTGTGGGTTCTTAGCACCACAGGCGACGATAAAGGCGTGGCCCATCCCTAGGTATTTATCTGAAAGGAGAGCGAGGACGATATTACGGTGGTGAACGATTGGGGGGAAAGAAACACGTTCATACCTTTGACTTAAAACTATTGTGACTGCAGGAATTCATATTCTTTGGATCTTTCGGTAAAGTCACGTAGATAGGAAAAATAATAAAAACCACGATGTTTCAATTGGAATGTGACTTTACCGAAAGAACCAAAGAACATTCATACCTATCAATCCATACGGTTTACCCGTATTTCTGTTCAGATAAATTTAGTTTTCAGGTCCATACGGCGTACAGCCATTTTAATACGGGCAAAAAAATAGCCTATTTTTTGTATTTCTCTCTTGTGATGGGACTTTGTAGGATGAACATTGAGATTTATAAGGGCACGAGGTGACCAATAAGGTCTGAATTGGTCTGTAATAAGGTAAGGGGATGACAGGTATGCACATTCAAAATGTGCATTTAGCATAATGTAGTTCGTGCAACACATACACAGGCTGAGCGCAGGAAATGCAACTTCAAATTTACTTTAGTCAATTGCAGAGTTTAAGCTTTGGCATGGGGCATCTAAATCCAATGGCTTAGCTTGGGGTTTGCAAGTTCAGTCGGCTTCGTATGGGATTTGTACGTTCAATATGCTTCGGACAGTTTGTGTAAGATCAACAAGACATAATTGTTTTTTTACCCTTCTATCTGGCAACAAAACTGACACCTTTTTACAAGGAGTCATGTTTGCATAGACCGCAATACCTGCAGTCATAATACAAACAAAAGAACATAACTCTGATAATGTGCACTGTCCTTGAAGTTGATTGGTCCACACCCGAGACAGCTTTCCTTAGAGCCTAGTCGCACATGGGTTGGACCAGATGACGCCAAAAGGCGCACAACTCAAAGACAATGCACCATCAGAGTATGAGAGCTCGGGGCAAGCATCTACACTATGGGAACCTCATTTGCCAGTAAAAATATGATAATTGGTTTTTTACCCTTCAATCTGGCAACAAAACTGACACCTTTTTACAAGGAGTCATGTTTGCATAGACCCACCACTGCTGGCAGAAGGGCCTCCAAGAGAGGAAGTCCTAGAAAGCCCCTCTGGAGGGTATTCAGTCGGTTCTCCAAACACCAGCCAGACGACTTGGAAGCGGTGGGCATACCCAGACTTGACCCCACCACACGCAAACCTACTATCAACTACCTGCCGTGCACCCATTTATATTGCCGTGCTGGCAGATCGAACCGGCGACCAACTCGGATCGCAAATCCCGGCGTGCCAACCGTTACGCCCGTGGCAGGTATCCCACGTCGTCCCATCGGAGCCAACGACGTGTGACAACAGAGGGGGGCCCCCTCGCCCGCGTCGTAGGATGTACCTCCACTTGATGAGCGTCTGGATGAGGCGCGTGTAACCTTGCGCGGCAGCCAGGTGCAGCAGGGTCATGCCCCGGAAGCTCTTGGCGTGCACGAGCCGCTCCGCCTTGCCCCAGCACGCGCTAGCCATCATGTGCTCGCACACGGCGATGATGCGCTCCTCGAACGAACCGCCCGCCTCTCCCGCCGCGCAGCCCTGACAGGAACGAGAGAGAGGAGAAGAGAGAGAGAGAAAGGCAACAGTGATGCACCATCCTACGCTGTCAACCTATCCAATGCTTTTACTGTAAGATCTGACCATGTCCCACACCCCCCATTAGTACGGTTGGCTATGTGCGATGCAAACGAAGCTCAAAATACATGTCTGTCCAGTGCTCGCCGAGCTGCCTTGGATTCTGGTTGCCGAATGAATGCATTATAAGGTCGCCCTCATTACACACAAAGTGCGTGCCACAAATGAACTACATTAACTTTCTGATCTCATCAAGGAGCATAAACAATCACGCGAACTCCAGTCATGCTCGCAGCAGCTTTTGGCTCACCATCGAACAAAGACTGTCACTGCATCACGCGCTTCCAGATGTGCTTCTGTGGCCGTCTGGAATGCTCTTCCTTCCGATATTAGGAACCTACTGGAGCTATGCACTTTTAAATATAGATTGAAAACTCATGGTGTCTAGATGCACGAATATCCAAACCATGTAACGCGTTACAGGCATTGCACCAGTGAACAACTTTTCCACAATTCACTAATAAAGAGGGCATCACTTTTTATTGCTATTAACTCTTTTTTTTTAAATAGTCAAGGATGATGATGGTGACAACCTAAAACACTGTTCAGGAAGGCAAAGAGAAAGCACCTCAAACGTCATTCCCCCGTGATGGCTCAAGGACAACTGGTTTTCATAGAGTCGTCACCGACACACTCCACATTGGTATCTCAGTCGCAGCGTGTCTGTGACCCCCATGTGAACAACACAGTACGGCAGCGTGGTGCTGCGAGGCGAAAGAGAAGCGAGATTGAGCGTGAAGGACCTCTGACTGGCGCGGTTGACTACGTATGGTGTGAAAGACGTTCAACAAACATAACATACAAGGAGGGAGCTTGGACCTGCCATGGATCTGCCCTTATGCACGAGGCCTTTAGAAGAAGGACGACGTTGGGTTAATTCTGAAAGGAAAGGTGTGGTCTCACAAATAACTCAGGGAATCACACCCTGGGGTCCTGTCGCTCATTTGGTGCAATGCAAAACGCCGGCTGAAATGTTTAATCAACACTGTTATATAGAAGGGAACATGCAGTCTTAATAAAAAATATAGACAGCTCGTATATTTATAACCAGGAAATAACCCACTGAGATAGTGTTTCTTTTGCAGGGACATCTAAGGTAAACTGCAGGCAAAATAAAATACTTTACAAGGTACATAAAAAAACAGTGTGAATAAAATCAATATACAATAACGTGATAAATATCGAATTCATAAGTAATGCACACATACTTTTACAAACTGTTGCTAACTTCAGATAGTGTTCAAGTGACGAAAGCTGCCAACAGCAGCATAATACAAGAAAAAGGTAAACATGTGCAAACGTTTTAATTAATATTCTTGACGCTCTTGGTAGCAGTCACTTAAAAAGAGATTGAGGTCAAACGCTGTGGTGTAGGGGTCAGCACACTGTGGATACGCAGAGGGCGAGTTTATTAAATCCCCCCTGCCTCCGTCCACCCAGGAGTGCAAATGCATTAACACCGCAGTTAGTCGATCGGGAAGGCCACGTGGTGGCGGTGGGGTAAAGTGCGAACACTCCCGACCTCTTCCAAAACATCTAGGCAGCGTGGAAGAGTAGGCCAAATACCATCTTAAGTGGGTCACTCTGAGGGCTTCCTCAAGCGGCGGCAGCCCCTTCCATCAACAGCGGTGTGAGTGGGGTAATTTCATCTTTGCGCCTTCACATTTCCCGCGCGGTGGACAACTGCACGGGGCTATTACTGGAAAGAGGAGCGACAGAGGGCCGCACCCGTTTATACGCAGTGCGCACTCTCGTCACTCCAGGAGCCGCATGAGTGGAGGCGCGCTCGCTGCTATGTGACCTTGATCATCTCCAGTGTGCGTGTTGGGTTTAATGCGGAAACGGGGGGGGAGAGAGATTTGCCCGAAATGATGACAGTACCTCGCTGGTTATTCATAAACGTCAATAATAATATCGTCAACGACCGCTCAGAATGACACGCTCCGAATGTGTTCCACTGCCTTCTGGTATTTACGCGCTAAAATGAAAACTTTCCCATGGACGACCGCAGGCTCTGGATTCAAGTGACTTAGCGGCCAGTTGCGTGCGTGCTCTCTGCGTTCATCAACTTACATCCTCGCCTGTATCTGGCGAATGAGCTGATGGCCAGAGGCTTTTAAGTTCACTCCAAGTTCAGCAACGAAATTCGCCACGTCAATAAACGGCAGCAGGGGGAGTAGTTTCCATGAAATCCATGAGGATGAAGGCCCATAAAGGAGTAAGTTCAGGTCCAATAGTGCGGTGCTGGTGTGCGCGTGTAGTTTAACTATTGTCAAAGGGTACATTGCTCGTATTAAAAAAATCTAAGACTTATTAGCATTGAGGACGTTTTTGTTTTTTCAATATCTAGCAAGGTTGGCCAAGTAAACAGTTCCAATATTATGAGCTTGAGCATTGTCCTGTGTATGCATGTTAAAAGCTACAGTGAAAAATCACAGGATCTGATATTGATCAGTCTTCTTGAGCGTTTTCTTTTAAATGCATCAGCTAAATCATATGTGAATAAAATTGCAGCATTTACCAATGAAACTGCTCATCCAACAGTGCTGTCAAATCGTGAGGGATGTTAAAAGTGTGGACATTTCTCGTTGCTCCGCCTAATGGCTTCAATTCAAGCCTCATCACGGATATCTCAGTTAAACTAAATATAATTTAAGCTAAATATTTCTCAGTGACAAACAAGCAACACGTCGTTCCTGTTGAGACAAAAACTGAAAAACGACACACCCTTGCGAATATTTCCACGCTCCATATTTACGCTCAAGAATGAGCAAACGAGCTGCTGCTCCTTTGCTGCAATGGACTTGTTTGGTTACGTTCCCACGACGTGGGAGTGACGAGGCTGGCTGTGTAACTTGGGAACGCAAGGCCCGCCTGCCACCCCCCCGAGAGGCATGCAACCACCCACTGAAGCCACCGTACCCCGGGGGAAGTGCACGGCGAGTGCTTGTGAGCCATCGCTTGGCAACCAGAGAGCGCTAATTCAGAGCTGGACCTATGCACGACGGGCACATTGCCACGTTAAAGAGGTCGGCGCATTCACACAAACATTGCATCACGGAGATGTGTGAGGAGTTATCCTTTCATTGTGCTGAAAATCACAGTGGCCTTTATGCAGCGGTCTATGTCCGTGTGTATTGAATTGCATTACACTGTGGGAAGCGGTAGTGAAGCGGTTAGCGCACTGCGCTACGAACCCGGCGATACGAGTTCAATTCCCGCTAATTGCCAACACCAGTGACGATTATCTGAACCAGTCCTGGGCTTCTCCTCGGTCGACTCAGCCTCAAATGAGTAGCTAGTGTGGTGTTTAAGCATTGCCACACGGGAGACAAATGTGGTCACGCATTGTGCCTTCATAGGTGCTCGCTAACTGCACTTGCCCCAACAGTATGTAAAGGCTATACGGGGGACCTTTGTATTGTTTTGTATTTCATTAATATATTTTAAATACAATGAAACTAATTTAAAAGTAACTTTAAATTATACCATTATGATAAATACGAACTTTTTTTAATTAGAAGTATACAGGAGGATGTCTAACTTTTGGAAAGCCACACTAAACCACTATAATGAAAAGATTGTAAAACGACAGGTTGGTGGTAGATAGTAGGAGGTGGTTGAATTGTTGCCAAAATCTGAAAATTACTGACATTTCCTGTTCATATCAGGCTTTTTTGAGGTTGCATAAATTTGCCTCGATAAGCAAACAATTAATGCATCCAGAAGCAGTATTAACCAGCCCCCACCCCCAAAAAGTCTTCCCCATCAGCAAATTCTTTAGGCAAGGGGTGCTCTGATCACCACAGGAGACCCACCATGATACACAATCCCTGCTTAAATACTGAGTTTCTTTTCTTATTGTTGTTGCTGTTGTTGTAATTTGAACTTTAAATTGCTCCGGCAGCATAGCCAGATTGTGATTAAAAAAAGATTCCACTGGATGTAATTCAAGGTTCCTTTCACGAGCCAGTGATATAAACCAATGTGAATCCCCTATACTATTGCAATACGCATACGATTTCATTTCCAGTCGGAGAATATTTTAAATTATTATTGATCAAATTTCACCAGTTTTTTTTTATTTGAAGATGATTCAGGCTGTGTGCACAGTACATCATTTGCAAACTAAATGTCGGGATAAAAGTATTAATGCGCTGCACAAATATTGCCATGATTTTAACAAACTTGCACTAAATTCACAGGAACATTTGTAAGATAGCCAAATATTTACCTTTAAATTTCACACATATCACACATTAGGAGAAATTGTGAATGAAGTGATTATAATAGTGTAGTTGTGTTTTCACAAAAGATGGATTGCTGAAAACTGTGGTTGAGAATTTGAATATGAATATAAGTTTTGCAATTGATCATTGGTCTAAACAAAAATAACTCTGCGGTGGCCGGGTGGCTCAGATAACAGAGCGATAAGCTGGCACTGCAGAACCTGGGTTCAATCCCAGCCAGCTGCCTGTGACTAAACTGGGCTCTCAAGTGTTTGGAAATTATGGTCTTAGCCTGGTCACCCATAGCTGCTCACCTCCCCCCCCTCCCATCACATTACATTTGGTTCTGCATTTCATTCGTCTCAAATTCAGCTCTGAGAATGAAAAATATAAGTTTGACATGTGACCTACATTACTCTCAGCGGCAGAGCGGATGGGAAAATACTTCCTTGACCGTGCGGACCAAAGGTTACTTTAAGGGATCTCAGAGTAAGCTCTGCGATATCTGCTTTTGAGGCCTGTTCTGTAACATGAACTATGTAAACTATAGCTGGCAGATTTGACAAAAACAAATGTCTAGCTCATGAGCTGATCTATCCATCGTGTGTCTCCTTCGGACACGCCACGTGTGTATCAAGTCCCTCTGCTTAATTGAGGGGCATAATGTATGGCTGATGGCGGATAAAAGTCTCCAGGTTGTTTTAACGCTCTGGCAGTTTGAAATATATTCAAGACTTAATGCAATGATTGTGCCCGAACAGATAAGAACCTAATGATTTGCATGTCCATTCACTTGTGTTTTAAATTAGAAGGCTTCTCCAATTGATTTATTCTCATTCAAATCAGGAGGCATTTGGGTTCATCTGGGTTTTGGTAAAATATGAATGCTCGATAAAAACGACCCCTCTGAAATATCCTGGTGATAGAAAAAAACAATGGTATTATTTTCACAACGGTAACAAGGTTTATTCATTGATGCCAGATGGCGAGATACTGAAAGAGCAGATCTTGGTGGATGGCCTTTGTTGACTTTGTTGACTTTGCAACGGTTCCACGACACAGGAGATAGCAGGATGTGAAGCCAGGTGCGGTGGCATCAACGGAATTGATGGCCACGACCTTGTGACCTTGAATCCCAGCAGTCTTTGGCAGCAATAACTGCATACAACCCGAGTTCAAGCTTCAACCCAACTTTCGATGTGATTAACGAATGTAAATAGAAATAACCCAAGAGTATGAATGTAAATATTTGAGTTAAAGGGCTCAATTTTACTGTAAAAGTGTTAACAAAACATGGCCTTATTTTGAATGCTAAGTAGGCAGTATTTGTTAATCATGACTATGGTATTAAAACTACATGGTGTTTCTACACCACTCAAAGTGCCTTCCTCTGAATTTGTATTAATCGATTCTAGATTTGAAGCTTTCGTGACTGCAAGGAATCATCTTCTTAGGTTTTTTCGGTAAAGTCACGTAGAAAGTAAAATAAAATAAAAACAAAAATCACGACGTTTCGGAGGCAACACAAGTCTCCGTCATCAGGTGGGACCGTCACAGCCAGATTAGCTGTATCAAGTGAGGCAATGATTCAAGATGTAATCCCTTAAAAGCGAGTTGAGGGGGGAGGGAGAGGGAGGGGGGAGCTCATCAGACTATGGTAGCCAATGAAAGGAACGTATCGGGAGGGAGGGGGGGCGAGGCCAAAAGGGTGGGCGATGGACGTGGAAGCGCTTGTGCGCAAGCGGCCAATTACTGCACACGCCAACACAATGGAGCGATTGTGCGCAAGCGGCCAGCCACTGCACCCGCCAACACAATGGGCAGAGAGGAGGAGGGGAGGTCTAATACACATGATAGACACTACTGAATTAAGTTTTGCTTGACAGATTCATATTTATCTCTCTTCCCCTTCCAAGGCAAATTTACAGACGCCAAGGGGCTCCACGAAATTGTGCCAGCCATCCACTACCTTTAGCGATCGTCGTACACCACGCATACGTACAATGCGACAAAAGGCACCACGGTGGTGAGATGTTAACTACCTTGCCTGGTATACAGTAGGTTGTGGGTTCGATCCCGACCCTGACTCATGTATATTTGGAGTTTGTATGTTCTCTCCGTGGTCGCGTGGATTTTCATCCGGGCACCTTCGGGTTTTCCCTCCACATTTAGAAACACGCATTGAGAGAATTTGGCTGCAATAAATGTCCACATGATAAGCCACTTCATTGAGCTATAATTTGTGGGCAGGTTGCTTCTGAATAAGAGCTGTATAGCTCAGGAGGCTTTACCTGGTTAAATATTTTTAGTTTGTAATATGCATGTATACCTACCATCTGCTACTGAGGTTTCCGTGTCATTCCTCCTTTCATTCAGCCTTGTTTAGAAACAATGTAAAGCCAGGCGAGATATACCCACTCAACATTGTGTGCCCTTTCAAAGCCAAAGGCCAAGTGTGCATATCAACCGTTCTTCCCCACTAATTTACATGTTGAATGAGCGCGATGTCCATCTGTAGTAGGCATCGCCAACACGGCATGATGCATGGCGGCACAATGAGACTTCCAGTCGCTGACGCTTGATGAAAATTTAAATAGTGTGGCAGGTGTTGGCATTTTGACACGGTGAGAGGTGATTCCCCGTTGGTAATTACCAACGCAGCAAGCAACTGTAGACATCGCTATGTAATGTGCAATTGCAACGGTGATTCTTGCTGTTGTTTTAAAAACACTTATGTACTTTAATGCGTATGTTTTCGCGACCAATATTATCCACAACAGAAGTTTTTTTGGGTTAGATCACGTAAATATAAATGTATCGTTAAACCCGGCACCACCCGATACAGGCGGTATGTTGTGGGTTTTACTCTCCAACACACCGGTGTGCTGTACTAGTAACGAATTGTCACGTTCTGTTTACGTGACAAACCTTACTAATTGGCTGTGTCGGGTGGTGGCGGGTTTAACGACACATTTATATTTATGCGATCTAACCCCAAAACCCTGTATTATGGACTTGTGTACTTTACACTTGTTGGCAAGCTGGGACCTAGCAAATGAGTAATGCACATTCGTGTGTTAGTGAAGTATTCATAACCAAATATCTCTTAATATCAGGCGGGAGGTGTAGACCTCATGATTCATAAATATTGATAAGTGCTTGGCATTGTTTATGCATATCCGCAGCAGAAAATCCTATAAATATGCAAAATCCTCATCAATAATAACGTGCGTCATTATTTTTTTAGGGTTTAATTAACACTAAAAGGCAATATAAAACAATGAATTATCCACAAGCTCTACGATTAGTCAATTTGTGTGCATATTTGCGCATGCGATTGATTAAAAAAGCATTATAAAACATATGTCTTGATGCAAGAGAGACATATCTTTATATTCTACATTTTTTTTTAAAGTAAATGCGCTAATGATATAACAGAACCTGCATTGTGTAGCTAATTTTATTTTCAACACTCCACGGAAGATGTTTACAGCTGATATTTATAACGTTAATGTAAAAAACATAGTTAATGAAATTGTGTAAACAAGCACAAATATTCCCTATTTATTATGCTTTGATTGGTTTAGGTATGCCACAGAGCATTCGTGGGATATGTGCAATTAGTTGGGTAATGTGAGTCCAGTTTGGGGTGACAGTATTGTCTACTTACGAGTAATTCCCAAACATCAAGTGTGGCTCATGTGGTGACCGAGCAATGGACATTAAATATATATATACAATCGATATATTGACTACTTTAACATTGACTTAGCATTACCTTGACGGGGTTTGATGTCAAAATTTCACCCTGGATGTCTTCTATGAATAGTGTCAAAGGATGTGGGATGTGTCTAAACTCATGCACATGTAATCCATGACCGGGGCATACATCTCGAGCCTGGCTATAAGCTCTGAGAAAAGAACTCCAAAGACACCTCTCGATTTGGTCACCTCGACATTGTTTACACATATATAGTGACGACAAGTCGAAATATAAATACAATGTTGACGTATTATAATGTAGTGACATCGCGGATGTCACTGTGTAATGCCGGCCCTGGAGGGGCTCGGTGAGCACTGACTGACAGCGCTGGATGGCACCACGCTCTGCGTGCAGTGCCGACCCCTACAGGATAGGGTGTGAGAGTGCCGGCCATGGGAATGGGGTTACTCCGGGACATGGCACTCTGGTTGACCCTGAAGGACACGTGATCGGTAAAGTCTACACAGGGCCCCCAGGTAGGGGCTAGGGGTGGTCACGTGTCAGGTCCGAGATCCTGCTCGAGCATTCTCGAAGGTGGGCGTGGACAAGGGCGGAACCAGCCGCGCCACAGAGGATATAAGCCGGGTCCCCGAGAGGGACCGGCTGCTGTTGCTAATCCTTGAAGAATCTACGTTCTACGTCCTACAGAGTCTCCAACACGTGGACCTGGACCAAAACTGTGGTCCGGTCCGTTGTAGCTAGTTACCGTGTAATTAGTGCGGTTAGCCTGGTGGACCACCACTATATAGTACGTCTCAGTTGAATCCACTACAATAATAAAAAATAATTCAACAGAAAAGAGATTGAAACGTCAACCAAGGCAATCGTGCCATGAGGTCTGGCATATAAGCGGGCTAGCTATCACGAGTACCATCCGACACGCGAAGAGGGAGGATGCCGCCCCGTGAGATCTTTAGCACTTGCCAGTCATTCTTTATCCCGAGCCACGAATGAAAAAAACATTTTCCCCCCACCCTGTACGCAAATAGCAGCCTATTTCGCAACTGGGACTCCACACTCAGTCGTCTGTTTATCAAGACCCGACTAAAATTAGAAGCAAATCGTCCCGTGTAGTAGTAGTAAAAAAGCCCGGGTGTGCGGAAAAGATCTAGCCTCTGAAGTAACGTCTTGGGTGTCGCTGACGTCACTGGCAGATCAGCGGACTCGCATCAGCAAGGCCAGCTATATTTGCACCCTTTCATCAGCGCGGAGGCAGACTTTCTCTTTTTTCCATCCCAAGTTTGGGATTCATGACTGAACGGGGGGGGGGGGGGGGCAAGCGGCCATCTGCGCAAACAGCTGTGGCCACCGTGGGTTTCCAAAGGTTCATTCATCAAGATTGTGTTGTTGCAGAAATACATGAGTGGAAATTCGTATGCTTGGACTTTTAAAGATTTCGTACAATAACGTAGCAACCACCCCACCCTTCCCACCTAGTCTGTGCAATGTTGTTTTTGTTCATAATATAGGTTTTTTTGGGTAAGATAGCGTAAGTATAAATGTGTCGTAACCCGCCACCACTCATCACAGCCAACCAGTAAGGTTTGTGACGTAAACAACACGTGCCAATTAGTTACTACTTCAGCCCACCGCTGTGTTGGAAAGTATGCCACAACATTTACAATTTGAGTACGACGTTTTGCGGGTAATTATACATCCAGCATCATAGGGCGATTTGCCAGAATTATGAAGAGATCCAAATGCTTCCGGTCCTAAATAGAGCAAGATGGCGTCGTCACTGTCACCCAAACAGGTGCGGAGATCAGAGGGGGGAGGGGGGTTATTGTAATTATATAACAATAGATTGTTAATTACAGTTGATAAGCAAGCGTTGCCTTTACATGGCATACAATTGTAAAGTGCGTTACTTATAATACGCTTCCAGACCACACTAAGTATTTTTAATGTGTTCTAAATATATACTTTTTTAACTAGGGGTATTTTCATTGCATTCTGTATACGTGCATTTATTCCATAAAGGAACATATTCAATTAGCGTGAGATCAGAAAAATTATCATCCTAACTACCCCTATCCCATTTAATTTATGTTGTGTGATAGTTCTCCAAGATGGAAAATAATTGCTCAGACTTGGGGCATTCCACAGAATTACAACTGCCACAGAAGGGATGGAGACACGTTATTAATCCTACTTAGCATTGTTTTAATTTTATATGTACTAGATCATGAACAACAGTCAGCTGGACTTTCTTGTTTGCTTGCCTCTAATGTAGCCAAACGAGGCTTGGTTTTGGTCACAACGTGTAGGAACCTGAAAATATCCTTCCCTTACTTTTGCATCACCATTTCCATCAGAGTAAAGTATTAAATGTACTTCATCTTTATATGTATGTATGTTGAACTTCTTTCGCACTATACGTAGCCAACTAAACACAAAAAGCAGTTCTACCGAAATTCGTTTTTAATCTAGATTTAAAAGTGCATTATAGCTGCCAGTGGCTTCCTAATATCGGATGGAAGAGAGATCCAGACGGCCGCAGAAGCACATCTGAAAGTCCGAGGATGCAGTTACCATCTTAGTTCGATGGCCAGCCAAAAGCCACTGCTGCTGCTGCCAGGATAACCGGAGTTCTCGTGATGACGACACTTCAACAGCAACAGTCAATAAAAAACTACCCACGTACTCCACTTCATTTACCCTGTTCACAATAGCGAACAACTCTCAGATGGGGTTTCCGGTTGTACCGCCTTTTTTGTTGGGCGCGCTGTCCGACGTTTTCACTCCGCGTACTGCGATCTTCTCCAGGAAACCGAATTAATGTTAAGAAGCTCCCAGCACAGTGGACCCTGTGCCGAACGTCGCGCGGCTCGACCCGAAAGTGTATCGGAGAGCCGTCGCGGCACAGCCGTGCAAACCCACGCGGTGAGAAAAGCCTCAGTTGAAAGAGAGAAGCATGCCGAGGAGTTCAAAGACAACTCACCTGCACCTGCGTGCTGCTGCCCTCTCCGCTGCCCGCCATCGGCTTTTGCTGCTGGGCCGCTGTCATCTCCGCCATCCGCCTCTCCATTTGCTCCAGTCGCTCCAGGATGGACATCCTGAACTGATTGTCTGCGGCACCGCAAACACACAGCGCAATGGATGCAGCGTTCAGCGCAATGTCAGCAGCGTTTAGCATTTCACGGGCAATGCTGGATTCCGCTACATATAACCGGGAATGTTCCCAAGCAACGCAAAACTATTGTTTTCGTGAGCAAGGTGGATCACCCGCAGCTATCCGTGCTACGCTAGCGTTTATTAATGCATTCCTAGGGTTTAGTTTGCACGAGGGTTGGTGGTCATTTACAGATGCAATCGAATTTGGGAATGCACAAACATTTGCATGCACATAACAGGTCCCCTGAGGGCAACTGACAAGTGGGTGAGATGGAATGGTCAATCGCTTTTCTCTCATGACAGATTCCAGCCCCTGGACTAGCACCATGGTCATAATATTGATATGTTACGAACAATAAAATGTTGGTTGGAAAAACAACACGAATAATAATTATCACAAGATAAACAGGATCAAAGGTATTTTCAAGGCATTGTGATGTAATTATAAACACAACATGTACACGTGAATGGTTAATATTAGAGAACAGGTTCTTAGCTCCAATTTTGTAAAATAGCCATCCTTGTATTCTCATTTAGAAAGGATGCCAATTAATAGAATGCGTCCACCAAGGAGATGGAGCGATTAAAATCATCCTCGTGCAGGTGCTCGGCAGACTGTTACATGACAGAACTGTAATAGGCAGCAATTAAACTGTTAAACTAATTTATTTGACCAGATAAGGCCTACTGAGATATCCAGCTCCTTTTTAAAAGTGACCTGGATATCACAAATTATAGCTCAATGAAGTGGCTTATCACGTGGAAATGTATAGCAGCCAAATTCTCTAAACGGACGTTGATTCTAAATGTGGAAGGAAAAACCAGAGGACTCAGAGAAAAATCCACGTGACCACGGAGAGAACATGCAAACTCCAAATATACAAGCGTCAGGGTCGGGGTCGAACCTACAATTTCCTGTATACCAGGCGAGGTAGTTAACATCTTGCCACCGTGGCACCAGTGGCGACTTAGGAGAGGCTTTCGACCAGCAGTGAATTGATCATGGCTACTGCTGATGATGATCAAATGAGAAGTTATTGTGTTGCACAGTGACTGGCCCTTGTCGTGGACGAGGATGTGTGATGCTATAGACATGTTAATCCAGGGATGAACTGTGAAGTCAATTGGGACACATTTGACGCACATCAACTCATGAAAGGGGTCGAATAAGGAAGGCGAGCGGATGGGAGCAGCAGAGATTAACATCGTGTGGTCATCACATTGGCAAAGATGACGGGCTTTTCAAATTTATGCACAGGTGCAAATGTGTATACAACAACTTTTTAGGAGCGTTAGCAAAACATCAACCTTTGTGCACACGAGATAGCTGTGATTAATATTAAAACGGTAACAGAAATCAGCAGGTGTGCTATTTCATGACTCGGAAATTCAACGGTCGACAGTTTATTAGCTACCTGCAGACAGCCTAACATATATCACTGGAAACAAAATAATACATATTTTGGATGATTTATATTACACGAATAGTACTCAAAGCTGCTGTAGTGAGACAGAAAAAAACAGCAGCTGATTAAAAAACAAGAGCTCAATACTTTGGTCAATAGCCCCTAATGAGGCCTCATGTAGGCTTATTGTCGATTTTCATTGTGGGTTTGCTAAACCATTAGATATTTAGGTGCTAAATCAGCATCAAACTAAGACAGCCTGCAAAGATAGAGTTCAGTTTTATCAGATTTGTTTTACCCATAAAATTATTAGCCTTAAGATAGTGTGACAAATGGTTTCCACATCACCGAGTTTCCTTCCAGATCAATAATTCACTTACATTTTCTTTTTGGGTGTACATAAAACGATTATCCAATACACAAGTGCAACACTAACAATTGCTATAGTTGTAGAGAAACTGACCATAATAGACGAATTCACTTGCATGGATTTTTTTAGAGATGTAAACACACTTTTTTTGTGACCAAAGCTGAATGCAAACTTCAGCCAATCGGAATGGGGGGAAACATGGGAAACCAGCTGTTAACCCAGCGATGCAAATTGAACGTTAGAATCGTGTGGAACATCCTCTGTGCAGTCTGGTAAACTAGAAGGACCAGCAAGGAGATGACACTCGGTCAGTTTAAATAGACGATTAAACGTCTGAGAATAGTGTATCTGAATTGGGGAATGAAGGACGTAACTTTGGAAGGATGGACAGGAAGGGTAGTAATGGGGAATTTTCGAGCACAGAAGGGGCACGTTATTATTGTTGGAGGGAGAACCTGGAGGGAAGGAGACTTGAAAACGTCTGGCAAGCTCTGTAGGAGGATGACGAGAAATGTGTAAGAGGGCACGTGGAAAGGAGGAGGTCGTGAAGGTGGTGCCCTAGAGTGCTGTGAGAACACTAGGAAGAATAAACTATTTACAAAATGGGACCTTTTTTGCCAGTATCAAAAGGTCCCATTTTGTAGCTGCTCACCCCGAGCTATAAATACTTCTCATAGTGCATTGTCCTTGTGCTGTTCGCCTTTTGGCGTTCTCTGGTCTAATACTGTTTGAGACGAGGCCCTAAAGAAGGCTGTCTCTGGTGTGGACCAATCAGTTTCAAAGACAATGCATATATAATTATCAGAGGATGTTTGTTTGCATGTTCACCACAAGTACTGAATGTGGTTAATGGGAACTTGATTGCTTGCAAAAGGTTTCTGTTTTCTGTTTGAACATCTTAACACCAGTTTTATTAATCAGCCCATCTACCGCCCCCCTTTGTTCTCCAATACCCTCCCTCTCCCGCATAATGAATAGATGTTATCAATCCGCTTAACTCAGCGTAGCACTTGCCCCCTCTCGATCCCTCAACAGCAACCCCCCCCTCCCTCCTACCTTGGCTCCCCCTCTTACCCTATATAGTCGCGTTTCTCTATTAGCTCTCTTCACTTATTACAGTGAATTTGGCTCTAACGGTTCCACCTGAAGACGGAAGCTTGTGTTGCCTCCGAAACGTCGTGATTTAATTTAGTTGTTTTTTCATTTATTTATTTTTTACCTACGTGACTTTACCGAAAAAACCAAAGAATATGAATCCTTGCAGTCACGAAAACTTCAAATCTAGAAACAGTTTCATTGACAGAAAGGGTAAAACCTATTCTTATTTTTCATCATAAACTATTTGTTGGAATAGAACTTTGGGGGTGGGGGTTGGGGGGAATCTATTGTTAAATAAAAGCTGCTTTTCGAATTTTCTGAAATGAAATCCTATTTGATTTTCTGACCCCCTAAGCATGAGAGACACATTCTCCACAGTAGATTCCTCGAATATAAAAGCCACATGTTAAACACAAAAATAACATGATCTGTTGAAAAAGTATGAAGAGGTGCAGCTAAGTGGGCAACAAATACATCTATTTGCAGTTTACACCCAAACAATGTCACACATAAACACAGGTTATACTTTAAGCTTACACACCTAGCAATATAAAGCTATATAAATGTGTTATTGGGTAAAAAAACAAAAACGTGACATCCCTCGTGTGTGCAACTATCCAAATCCTTTAAACAATGCTCTTACCGAGTAAATGAATGAGGAGCTTTGTCTTTGTCTACAATACACACTGTAACATAAGTTTAAAAGCAAAACATTCTTACGAGTGAGGGTAACACGCATGACATTGCACCGAGTTCGTCGGTGAAACGTGTTGAGCTGAGACGACGCCTCACGAGGTTGGCATTGGATTGAGGAAATAAAGGTAGGTGAGGGTCTATCCCAGTTCGCAAAGTAAGTTCGTAATACACCTTTTGGGTGAGAACGCGTAAATATAAACGTGTCGTTAAACCCACCATCACCCGACACAGCCAATTAGTAAAGTTTGTCACGTAAATCCTTATTCAAGTTTGGTGACCCCCCAAACTAAGTTCGCTTGGGCAGGGCACGTCGTGAGAATGAACGGGGGCACTGATGGGTGAAACTAGCAGCGGAGAGAAAACCAAATGTAAGGAATGGCCGCAAAAAGAATCGACATCTGTAGAAATGGACTAAATGAGATCAACTTGCGTGCAGGAGCTACAGTTCTGATATGGTGACAGCTTTGGGAAGGCTTTCATCCAGCAGTGGATAGATCATGGCTGCTCCTGATGATGCATATATAAACATAAAATATGGTGGTCAGAATGAATGGGGAACAGCTTCAAAACCAGTGACTTGCTATATTTGGGATTTAAATACAGAGAAACCTGTCTGGTATTGGCCTAAAACTTACACAATGCGTATTACCCTAGATCCACTCAGAAATCACCAGATCCAGCTTAATTCCGATGTGCTTTTGCAAGCCATACCATACTTGAAATCGCATTAAAATTCAGCATACCAAACAAAAGTGTCCTCTATCCAAGGTTAGATTTGAATGAAACTGTTGCTTAACAGAGAGGTGTTTAAAAACCCCGTGGAAAAAAAAAAGATCTGTTGAATAACCACGAAGCAGTGTAGCTAAGTGGGTGACAAAATACATCTCTTTGCAGATTATACCCAACCAATTTCACACATGCACACAGGGTACACTTTACGCTAATGCAACTCGCAACATAAACCTACCGTGTGCATAACTTTCGTTAATTGTCGACACTCTGCATCATTAACATTACGTGAGTATAAGTACACGGAGCGTTTAGGGATGAATGAACCCGTTGTTGCCAAATGGCTCATTACACAGCAACGGACGTCACAATTGATTTTGCAATCGGGCTTGTGTTACAGAAGGGTTACTATGCTAATTACAAACGAATCCGTTTTGCTGGACTGCTCAAATGTAATTCTTAATACTGGTAGGAACCACCTGGTTCCACCAGCCCACAGGGGATTATTGTGTCCGTCCATCCGTCGTGCATCCAAAAATGGGAGGGGTGGGGCTGGGTGGAGAGGGGAGGGTGGGGAGGGGAGGATGGGGAGGGGCTGGGTGGGGAGGGTTGGGCTGGGTGGGGGTGAGAGGGGTGGGGCTGGGTAGGGTGGGGCTGGGTAGGGTGGGGCTGGGTGGGGAGGGGCTGGGTGGGGAGGGGCTGGTCACCCCGTGGTGCCCTTATAAAACTCAACGTTTAACCTACTCACGCCGGCTTGTGCCCGCCCTCAAAGTCGGCCATATTTGCGGAATACACCACGCCGCCGTTGACCCTGGCCATTGACCGAGCAACCCAACGTTCCTACCAGATCCCTCCGCAGGAATGTGTTATGTGGCAGTTCAGAGTCACGATGATAAATTAATTAATACTTGCTAAACACATATAACAAGTTTTTTTGTTGATAACCAGAATATAACTGATGGCAAACTGGCTTGTTAAATCAATCTTTCATTACATTCAGAGTACACGTTTAAAAACGTTTCAAATAATAATGATTTGTACACGAATGAAGTTTTACTTGCCGTTTATATTTTCTTCCATTTGTTTTACAGTATACAACATTTAGTACAATTTATTTGTATGGATAATAATTCGTAATTCTTTGGATATACAAATTCTAGTATTTTAGTTGAAATTCATGCTATAGTTTTTCAGTTTCAGCTGTGGCATCAGAATTGTTAGCTTCACTGTCTGTGTAAAAATATGAGCTTACCATCCACAAAATATCATCATCAGCATCAACCAGGAATAATCCACTGCTAGATGAAGGCATCTCAAATCTCGTATGATCTAGCGGTCTTAAATCCACCGAGCACCTGAACACAAGCTGATGTCCATCTCTTCGGTGCATGTTATCTCAGCCACCTGTACATGAAATTATGCTTCTGAACAACCATTCTCAAATTGAATCACATACTATTTTACAAAGTTCTTTCTTGAAACGAATGGTAACTTTAAACTGACGAAATAGGAACTTATTGTCGAAATGAACGCTACCAATAATTAAGGTGTTGACCCCCGAGAAGACAATAATTGCAGTCATTGAAAGGCTGTTAGTTTTAGAATACAGTTTTCATAATAACACGGAAAAATATGTAATTAAAATACATAGAAGATAAATAAATGATAAATATAAAACTATTACAATGACATTTATAAAATTCATGGCAGCTGCACTCATCAGGCTATAACCAGAAATAAACGAGTCAAAGTTAAATATTGCGTTTTAGTACTTACGTAAAACCAGATTGGGTAATGATTGAACTCCATTTTGACGCCCGGCACTGAACGGATTTCAATGGATGTTGAATCTAAGCCTGTTGGTGACCAATGCATGAAGAATCTATACCGCAGAAAACCGCTTAAATCGTGCCTTCACAAACAACACGAGCATGAAATAAGTAGAGCAAGGAAAAGCCATGTAATGTGGAGGACAGTTGTGTCACAAAGGAGTTTGAGAATATTGCTTTAGATTGACCTGCGGGGAATAATCTCAAGACAGAAATATTTCAAGTTCATTTGTATCTGATTTTGTTGGCCTCAGGCAGTCTTGGAACCTCAAAATAAACTCATAAGATTGATGTGATCACAATGTGTGGTTATAAATCAAGGTTTATAATTATGGGCATATATATAAAAAATGTGAATAATTAAGATCGACAATTTATTTTACGTGACAAAACACCTGTATTTTTCACTTTGCTAATGTCAATATTATTATGATGATCATGATGATGATGATACAATGACAGTATATATCGTATCGTATTGACTCTGAAGAAAATCAATTGGGCTTGGGCAGGGGCACAACGCTTGCAGCGATGATCATTGATGGATGAGACTGGCAACGGAATTCGCAACCCAAGGATGCCCATGGAGGAAACGGAGCGACGAGATCAGCTCACGTGCAGGGAGCGGGACCGAATGTGATGTCCTGGGACCACGAAGTATGGGGACGTCGCCGCGGTGGCGAGATGTTAACTACCTCGCCTGGTATACAGGAGGTCGTGGGTTCGATTCAGACACTGAGGTCCGTTGCATATTTGGAATTTGCGTGTCTATCTCCCCGTGGTCACGTGGATTTTTCTCCGGGTCCTCCGGGTTATTCTCTCCGCATTTGGAATCAACGTGCATCACCATGGCAAGTCACTTCGTTGGGCTATCATTTGTGGCCCGGTCGCTTCTAAAAAAAACACTGCGGAGGGAGCTGGTAGGAACGTTGGGTTGCTCGGTCAATGGCCAGGGTCAACGGCGGCGTGGTGTATTCCGTGAGTAGGTTAAACGTCGAGTTTTATAAGGGCACCACGGGGTGACCGGCCCCTCCCCACCCAGCCCCACCCCTCCCCACCCTCCCCACCCAGCCCCTCCCCACTCAGCCCCACCCTCCCCACCCAGCCCCTCCCCACCCTCCCCTCCCCACCCAGCCCCTCCCTCCCCACCCAGCCCCTCCCCACCCTCCCCTCTCTACCCAGCCCCACCCCTCCCATTTTTAGATGTACGACGGACGGACGGACACAATATTCCCCTGTGGGCTGGTGGAACCAGGAGGTTCCTACCAGTATAACTATATAGCTCAGTAGGCCTTTCCTAGGGGAAAAAAGTTTTAAAATGTTGAATAGTTTAATTCAGCAGTGGTGAAAACATGGATGACACTAACTGTGCAAATGCAGGTGCAGACAAATTTAGTCAATAGCCATCATTCTTTTTTATTATTGCTATTTATTCATTTTAATTATACATTTAATGTGTCGAAATGTAGTTTTGCACAGTATAGGCATTGCTCCTGCACATTCGACACTTTGAATTGTTCGACCGTACGATTATGGGCCTCGACATTACCTCTGGTCTTACTCCTGAGGGGCTCTAGCCTGGTACTAAATAAATTTGATGAGCGATACATTATCTGCATCTGAAAGTGCACACATTACTTTCTTCAAGTGGAATGAAATACTCCACATCATGTGCCGCAAATTGGCCAGGAGCTGGCATACTTTCCGCAGAGCTGGATTTAATGGGTTCAGCGGTTCGAATCACAAAACGAGCTTGTACAGCTGCAGGGAATTACCTACGAGTGCCGTAGCAAGATTGCTAAAATGATATAGCAATGATAAAAGCGAAAGACAGACTAAAAATTGGCAGCATTACACACCCGGATAATGGCACTCGCAAAAAAAGTAGAGTTTTGATGGCTTCGGTAAACCTGCGCGGAGTGCTGCTTTAAGCACGACTTTACACATGGCAGATGGGGATGCAAGATGGCTGCAGATTTTTTTTCTATAAAGAGTTTCAGAACGCTGCTCTCCATCTCTTGGATAATTCCCCTTTTGCTCTTCTCCCCGCAGGCTTCCCATCCCCCACATTAGCTGGAAGAATTGCAGGATAATCTTGCTTGTGTGGTCAAATTAATAAAAATGTGAGATACAAAGGATCAAGACACCTGGCTACGAATGACAAGTTTTAGCAAATGCACGTGTAATTTTGGCCACTAAGCCGTCGTTTTTAATTACATTTTGCATTTGACAGCATTGTACAAGCAGAGGCTAAACACACTCTATATGATTACAGGTTTGTTGTGAGAAATGTTTGTTGTCCACATATAAAATAGCTTATTCCTTCTGTCTTTTTTACATGTGCATATGTGTAGTGGTGATACGCGCTGGGTGTATATGTCGTGTGCCAGCGCGTAATGTACGGGTGTGTGTGTGGTGACGCGCGCTGACGGGGAGGAGCAGGCGTCAGTGCGCGGGTGGGGGTAGTGCTGCTGATTGGCTGTGTGCCGGTGACGCGCCCAGAGGGAGTGATCGGGTAGCAGCGCGGTGTGATTGGTCGGGGAGTGGAAACACGCGCTGAGCGGAACCGGATCGTAGGGATAGCGCGTGGGGATTGGGTAACTGAGGAGCGGTGCCGACGTTGAGGTCCGCATCCGCTCCGTCTCCCGGGAAGAAGGGGTATATAAGGTGATGCACAGAGGAGCAGGGGCAGAAGTGGAACCATCTAAGAAAGGAAGACGAAGGTGCAGAGATAGAGCCCGGAGAGGAGAGTAATGGAGAGTAATGGAGAGTAGAGGAGAGTAAGGTATAAGTGTGTAGCCAGCGAGAGAGAACGGTCTACACGAGCTGAGTAATGTATAGTGTGTAGCCAGCGAGAGAGAACGGTCTACACGAGCTGAGTAATGTATAGTGTGTAGCCAGCGAGAGAGAACGGTCTACACGAGCTGAGTAATGTATAGTGTGTAGCCAGCGAGAGAGAACGGTCTACACGAGCTGAGTAATGTATAGTGTGTAGCCAGCGAGAGAGAACGGTCTACACGAGCCGAGTATGCATACGGTGTAGCCAGAGAGAGAGGAAGGTCTACACGAGCCGAGTATGCATACGGTGTAGCCAGAGAGAGAGATGCAAAGTCTACACGAGGCGAGTGGAGAGTGTAGCAGAGGCGCAGAGTCTACACGAGGCGAGAGAGGAGTGTAGCCGAGGCGCGGAGTCTACACGAGGCACAGAGAGCCGGCAGCACAGAATCCAGAGTCAAGAGAAGCGCATTGTGAAGAAGAGAGGCCACGCGTTGTATTGTTACAAGTCAAGATTTAATAAAAGAAGTGTGTTCCCGTCAAGGAGTTTCCTGCCGTCATTTTCCAATACTTCATCTGGCGTCAGAAGTGAAACGGGCTTCCAAGTATGGAGACGAGGAAGACCCGTAGGACCCACGGGATTGACCGCGAGGAAGACCTGGACGACTCGGGGCCGCTGGTGGCGGGGGGTGAGGAAGAGGACTTGCCCACGCTGCAGGGTCCGTCGACGGCGCCGGCCGAGCGACCGGGGACAGACGCCGGGCTTCGTGAGGCGCACTCCCGACTGGCGGAGCTGCTGCTCGCCGCCGCGTCCATCTTGGCGGAGATCAGCTCGTCGGGAGGAGCGGGGACGGTGGGGGACATTTTACAAGGTCGCCCCGCAGATTCCCGCCAAAACGAATGGGGGATTCCCGCCATTGCGCCTGGGCCTACTTTTGGCGGGAACGGCGAGCGCCACGTGGTGGTGGGTTCCCAAGCGCGCGCATCGACGTCATCAGCGCGCGAGGGGGTCCGCCATCTTACGTCTGCTGCTGGAGCCGCCATCTTAGACACCGACGGACAGGCGGAGAGGAACCACGAGGCGGATGACTTCATTTTTCAGCAGCGCCTGCCCACGTTGTCGGCCTTCAAGGCGGAAGGCGGAGACTGGGGCCAATTTCAGCGAAGGTTTTTGGCGCATCAAGAGATGTCAGCGTGGTCCGATGCTACGGCGCTGCGGGCATTGCCCGCCATGCTGGACGACGATGCGCTCGCGGCCTTCAGGGCTGCACGGAAGTCGGACCGCTCCACGCTGAAGGATGCGCTGGGTTTGTTGGCCAGGGTCTACGGGCCTCCCTCTACGTGCCGCCATCAGTTCTACGCAAGACGGAAAGCGGCCACGGAGACCGCGCTGGCCTATCGCACGGCGTTGCTGGCTCTTGCTGATGCTGCGTTCCCTCGGATGGACGAGGAGGGCCAAGACGCGATGGTTTTGGAGCAGCTGCTCAAGTTGGCGCAGGACCTGGGGGTCCCTATCAACACAGCTGACGAGATTGATATTTCTTCTTTGAGAGTCGCCACGAGTATTCAAGCGCACGAGGCCCTACAACGGAAGCAAGGCGTTGGTTGCAACGCTGCTGTCGTCGCAGCCCCGGGTTTGGTGGTCGCCGAACCCCAAGTCGTCAGCCCACGAGAGGAGGCGTTCGCCACGGGACGACCAGGGGACTGGAGGCCGGGGGCCCGGTCGCCTCTGCGATCGGGCCGAAAGTCGGAGCAACCAAGATCTACTCCGACCCTCGTCACGTGCTATAACTGCGGCCTCCGGGGCCACGTGGCGTCCGGGTGCCGCGCTCCGCGGCAGCGCGCCATGGGAGCTCGGCTGGACGACGACCGAGAGCCCAAGTCATCTCTACAATCCCCGGCAAGTCGCGGCACCTCACACGCTCGGCCTGTTTATTCGGCACACATGGGACGCCGCGTTGCGGCGGAGGAGGGCCGGTTAAGGTTCGGGGATTCGGTTCGGCGAGGGGGGTTCGGCCGGGACCAGGGAGACATTGAATGGGCGGAATTGGGGCATAGAATTGTGGCTGCTTCGGCGGGTTCGTCCGTTGTTACGGGATCTATTGATGGGGTTGAGATTAGGGTGTTAGTGGACACGGGGGCATCGGCAACTATTATATCGGACCTCATTTATAATATTCTTCCGGTCCAATGTCGTCCGCTGCTTCCAGTGGATGTGCCATTTTACGCCGCTAATGGGGGATCGTTGGGCATTATCGGTCAGGTTAGGGCGTCCATTTGCATTGGAGATATCAAATTGTCGGGACCCGTTTTCGTTTCGTCTTCTTTGGCAGTTCCGTGTCTTTTGGGCACTGACTTTTTGGCTAAAATGCCCATTAAAATTCTTATCGATCAACGATGCATTGAACTGCCATCGGGTCGCCGGATTTCATTTTTGACGGGCCCTACTGACATTCGGACGGCGTGCGCTACGATACAAGCGGTGGCGACGCAGACAGTGCAAGTGCCCCCGGGTTCACAGATGTTGATTCCCCTCCGGTTGCGGAAACCATGGGTGAGGGAGGCTTCGGGACAGAGTATGCTTTTGGGTCCTTCTAACAAGGCTGTCGGGGGTCTTGATTTATCGGTGGCTCACACTTTGGTGCGGGCTGACAGGGATCCGTTTGTGATGGTTTTGAACGCGGGGTCGCGACCAGCTGTCATTCCGCAGGGCACCGTGCTGGCTCACGCGGCGCAGGTCCCTGGGGATGATGGGTTGGTTGCGCAGGTGGGCTCGAGCCCCGCGCGGAACGTTGAGCCAAGGGAAGACCTTGAGTGGGTCCATTCGTTATGTGCCGCCTCGGACGATTTGTCGGCGGCGCAGTTGGGTGCGCTGCGCGAGTTGCTCATTGAATTCTCTGATGTATTCAGTAAACATAAGTATGACATTGGGTGCATGGATTTGTTGCACCATCACATTGAAACGGGCGATGCGGCGCCGGTCAGGCTAAATCCCTTCCGACTGAGTCCCGTGGAGAAGGAACATGTTCAGTCGGCTGTTAACGATATGCTAGAAGCCGATATTATTTCGCCCTCCTCTAGCCCGTGGGGAGCGCCTATTGTGCTGGTTAAGAAGCAGGACGGGTCCCTGCGATTCTGCGTTGATTTCCGTCGCCTGAATAAGATCTCTGTGGCTGACGCGTATCCGCTCCCCAGGATGGATGAGTCCCTCGATGCATTGTCTGGTGCGCGATATTTTTCGACTCTTGATTTGTTATCGGGGTTTTGGCAGTTGCCGCTCGACGAAGAGTCGAAACCTAAGACAGCATTTCGGACTCCAGGGGGGCTGTTCCAGTTTAACCGGTTACCCATGGGACTTCACTCCTCTCCAGCGACGTTTCAGCGACTTATGGAGTTGGTTTTGTCGGGCTTGCAGTGGGATACATGCTTGATTTATATGGACGATGTCATTGTTTTCAGTAAAACGTTTGAGGAACACCTCCGGCGATTGAGAGGGGTGTTCTTGCGAATGCGATCGGCTAAGTTGAAATTTAAACCGGCCAAATGTCACCTCCTTCGTAGGTCCGTTAGATACTTGGGTCACATTGTCGATTCTTCGGGGATCTCCACCGATCCCGCGAAGACGGATTGTGTCGGTTCGTGGCCGACACCTACGTCCGTTTCCGACGTGCGTAGTTTCATCGGGTTTGCTTCTTATTATCGGCGGTTCGTTGAGCACTTCGCCACTATTGCAAAACCCTTGCACGCTCTAACGGCGAAGGGAGTGAAGTTCAAATGGGGACCGGAGGAGGAGGCCGCGTTTCGCTCCCTCCGGGACGCCTTGGTGGGTGCCCCACCCTTGTGTTATCCCGATTTTGCCAGTCCCTTTTTGCTGGACACGGATGCTAGCAACACGGGCATTGGGGGGGTGCTATCCCAAGTCGTTGGGGGTGTCCAAAGAGTTGTCGCCTACGGTAGTAGGGTGTTGTCTCCGGCGGAGCAGCGCTACTGTGTCACCCGTCGCGAGCTGCTTGCCATTGTTTTTTTTGTGCAGCAGTTTAGGCCATATCTTTATGGTCGTCACTTTACAGTCCGAACGGACCACGCGGCGCTACAGTATTCATTGAGGGTCGCCCAGCCCTCGGGCCAGTTGTCGCGTTGGTTGGAAGTCCTCCAGGACTATCAGTTTACGACTACGTACCGTAAGGGGTTGCGACACACGAATGCCGATTGCTTGTCGCGGTTGTTGCCTTGTGATGAATGCGCGTGTTTATCGGGATCGGCGCGCTGTAAACCGACGCTTGCGGGGGAGATGGGGGCACTGGCTGCGACAGCGGGCGCACCGATCGGGGATGATTCCACTGCCTCTCAGGGTCGGGACTCGCTGCTCTCGCTGTCGCTCAGCGAATGGGGCCGCCTCCAGATGGCGGACAGCTCGCTGCTAGCATTGCGCCGCAAGGTTGGGGGTCCCGAGGGGGACCAGGAGCGTACCGGCTCCTATGTACTTGAGCGGGGCGTGTTATTGAAATGGGACAGTTTGTCCCGGCGGAACGCACTCGTGGTGCCTTCCGCTGTGAGGGGGAGGGTTGTCTTGGCGGCACACGAACGCCTCTTGCACTTGGGAGTTAACAAGACGCTTGCCCTGCTTCAGCGTGACTATTACTGGCCGGGAATGGGAAGTGATGTGGTGCATATTCTGAAGGGGTGCGTTGAGTGCGCCAGGCGTAAACCACCGGCCGTGGCAGCTAATCCACCGCTGCAATCTATTCAGGTCTCGCGTACCAACGAGCTCGTTGCACTCGATATTTTGGGGCCCTTCCCAGTCACGCCGAGAGGGAATAAATATTTGTTAGTGGGGGTCGAATACTTTACCCGATGGCCTATGGCGTGGCCTCTCGCTAACCAGTCGGCAGCGGCTGTGACGGATGCCTTCGTCCAGGGCTATGTCCTGGACAAGGGGGCTCCCGAACGCCTGCTGACCGACCAAGGTAAAAATTTTTCGAGTAAATTGTTGCAAGAGGTGTGCGATCTGTTGGGTACCAAGAAGGTGCGTACCTCCCCGTACCACCCGCAGACTGACGGGATGGTGGAGAGACTCCACAAAACCTTGACTTCCATGCTGTGCCAGCAGGTGTGCGAGGCACATGTAGATTGGGACCTGCAGGTCCCGGGAGTCCTTGCCGCGTATAGAATGGCCCCCCATGCAGCTACGGGGTTTTCCCCATTCTATTTGATGTACGGTCGGGAAGCTGACCCGCCAATAGAAACGCAACTTGGCCTGTCCGCTCCACGAACTAATTCTAATTTGGCAGAACATATTAAGTTTAATATTCACAAGCTGACAGAGGCGAGGGAGGCCGCGCGGCTTAATTCGCGGGCTCGCCAAATTGCTAATGAACGGTTGCGGGCACGGAAGGTGTCCATGCACGAATGGAAACCAGGTGACAGGGCCTGGCTGCATTGCCCTCAGGCACCCTTGGCTACGTCGCCTAAATTGTTGAGACCGTGGAGGGGACCCGTGGAGGTCGTGCGCGTTGCACGGCCCCAGTGCGTTCAGATAAAGTGGGGAAAGCGCCGGTGGTACGTTCACCCCTCCCGACTGAAACCGTTCTCGCCTCCATATGGCCTCCCCTTGTGTCGTGATGGCCGGGCGTGTGACGTGACCGGCGACCCAGAGGGGGAAATGTCTCTGCCTGATCCACACGTATTTTCGCCTGATCTGCTCCCAGGTGTCTCGGAACTGACAGCTGCCGATCACCGGCGGCCGGATCTCCGCGGCGGGGCCGGCCCTTTCAGGCCCGTTCCGCGCCGTCTGGAGCAGCCGGAACCGCCGGACGGTCGTCAGTGTCCCGCCCCATACGATGGACCAGCCAGACGGACTCGCGCCAGGTCGTGCTACTTTGCATGACCTGCCTCGTGAGGAGTCGGGGCAGTTGGAGCGCCTCGTCAATGCGTGTAGTCGCAGGGACGTGGGGCGCGTTCGTTTCGAATTTGCTCGTATCGTGTTATTGTTGACTTTTCGGGTTCATTGTCAATCTGTACATAGTTATTCTTGTTGTTGTTGTTGTTGTGTTATGTTACGGGGCACACTCGGGGGGTTACGGGGTTTTTTTTTGTTGGTTGTCGTTTTATCGTCGCGGTTGGTTGTTGTTAGCAGCCGGGCCGGCTGCGAGCTATGTGGGAGGGGGTGATGTAGTGGTGATACGCGCTGGGTGTATATGTCGTGTGCCAGCGCGTATGTACGGGTGTGTGTGTGGTGACGCGCGCTGACGGGGAGGAGCAGGCGTCAGTGCGCGGGTGGGGGTAGTGCTGCTGATTGGCTGTGTGCCGGTGACGCGCCCAGAGGGAGTGATCGGGTAGCAGCGCGGTGTGATTGGTCGGGGAGTGGAAACACGCGCTGAGCGGAACCGGATCGTAGGGATAGCGCGTGGGGATTGGGTAACTGAGGAGCGGTGCCGACGTTGAGGTCCGCATCCGCTCCGTCTCCCAGGAAGAAGGGGTATATAAGGTGATGCACAGAGGAGCAGGGGCAGAAGTGGAACCATCTAAGAAAGGAAGACGAAGGTGCAGAGATAGAGCCCGGAGAGGAGAGTAATGGAGAGTAATGGAGAGTAGAGGAGAGTAAGGTATAAGTGTGTAGCCAGCGAGAGAGAACGGTCTACACGAGCTGAGTAATGTATAGTGTGTAGCCAGCGAGAGAGAACGGTCTACACGAGCTGAGTAATGTATAGTGTGTAGCCAGCGAGAGAGAACGGTCTACACGAGCTGAGTAATGTATAGTGTGTAGCCAGCGAGAGAGAACGGTCTACACGAGCTGAGTAATGTATAGTGTGTAGCCAGCGAGAGAGAACGGTCTACACGAGCCGAGTATGCATACGGTGTAGCCAGAGAGAGAGGAAGGTCTACACGAGCCGAGTATGCATACGGTGTAGCCAGAGAGAGAGATGCAAAGTCTACACGAGGCGAGTGGAGAGTGTAGCAGAGGCGCAGAGTCTACACGAGGCGAGAGAGGAGTGTAGCCGAGGCGCGGAGTCTACACGAGGCACAGAGAGCCGGCAGCACAGAATCCAGAGTCAAGAGAAGCGCATTGTGAAGAAGAGAGGCCACGCGTTGTATTGTTACAAGTCAAGATTTAATAAAAGAAGTGTGTTCCCGTCAAGGAGTTTCCTGCCGTCATTTTCCAATACTTCATATGTGTGCAGACACACCCACATACACATAAAACACTACATTTGTGGATTATTGTCGTGTTTATCCATGTTAAAAGACAAAAAAAATGAGTTCAGTGGCTAATTTATCTTATCGTCCACACAAAAGCTTGGATAGAGTTGTCACCCAGAACTGGTCACTACATGTTTTAACTTCATCCGATTTGTGTATCTGAACTTGTTTGCAGGCACAAGTAGAGTCATGGGTAAACACGGATAATAGGATCAACCTATAGGTTCTGTACATCAGTGTGGTCAAGAGGAATTTCTCTCTACTGCACTTTTTCTTAGGGAAGAACAATGGCACAGGGTTTTAAATGTACCATATTTGACAAAGCATATCAAAGGACATTTTAAGTGCTAATTATTATTATTATTGTTAATATGTACGGTACGTTGTGTTTTTACAAGGGCACTTTACAGAACACCACGCACCTTTTATGTGCAAACATTTGAAATTGAACCTTAAGACTGCACATAAACCAACTCGTCAGCATGTGAGCAGATTACGAGGACATAAGGCCGATATAATAATTCACGCGCTTGACCCGAGTGAAATTGGGAAGTTTAGCACTGCCAGCGTTCATTAGATTCACTGTCGATAACTGTGATGGAAATGCACACGAGTCACTTGGCGAGACTTTAGCCTATTTAATAAAACATTTCAAACGTGCGGTATTGCTAAAATTATTATGTATCATATGATCCTTTTCTCTCTCTCCTCCGACTTTTTCTTGCCTTAGGTTACAACTAGGTTCTTCTCTAGACTCTGTGTGCCCTGACTGGTAGTGACTCTGTGTGTCCTGGCTGGTGGTGATGCTGTGTGTCCTGGCTGGTGGTGACTCTGTGTGTCCTGGTGGTGACTCTGTGTGTCCTGGCTGGTAGTGACTCTGTGTGTCCTGGCTGGTAGTGACTGTGTGTCCTGGCTGGTAGTGACTCTGTGTGTCCTGGCTGGTAGTGACTCTGTGTGTCCTGGCTGGTAGTGACTGTGTGTCCTGGCTGGTAGTGACTCTGTGTGTCCTGGCTGGTAGTGACTGTGTGTCCTGGCTGGTAGTGACTCTGTGTGTCCTGGCTGGTAGTGACTGTGTGTCCTGGCTGGTAGTGACTCTGTGTGTCCTGGCTGGTAGTGACACTGTGTGTCCTGGTAGTGACTCTGTGTGTCCTGGCTGGTAGTGACTCTGTGTGTCCTGGCTGTTAGTGACTCTGTGTGTCCTGGCTGGTGGTGACTCTGTGTGTCCTGGCTGGTGGTGACTCTGTGTGTCCTGGCTGGTAGTGACTCTGCGTGTCCTGGCTGGTAGTGACTCTGCGTGTCCTCGCTGGTAGTGACTCTGCGTGTCCTGGCTGGTAGTGACTCTGTGTGTCCTGGCTGGTAGTGACTCTGCGTGTCCTGGCTGGTAGTGACTCTGTGTGTCCTGGCTGGTAGTGACTCTGCGTGTCCTCGCTGGTAGTGACTCTGTGTGTCCTGGCTGGTAGTGACTCTGTGTGTCCAGGCTGGTGGTGACTCTGTGTGTCCTGGCTGGTAGTGACTCTGCGTGTCCTGGCTGGTAGTGACTCTGCGTGTCCTGGCTGGTGGTGACTCTGCGTGTCCTCGCTGGTAGTGACTCTGCGTGTCCTGGCTGGTAGTGACTCTGCGTGTCCTCGCTGGTAGTGACTCTGCGTGTCCTGGCTGGTGGTGACTCTGCGTGTCCTGGTAGTGACTCTGCGTGTCCTGGCTGGTAGTGACTCTGTGTGTCCTGGCTTGTAGTGACTCTGCGTGTTCTCGCTGGTAGTGACTCTGCGTGTCCTGGCTGGTAGTGACTCTGTGTGTCCTGGCTGGTAGTGACTCTGTGTGTCCTGGTAGTGACTCTGCGTGTCCTCGCTGGTAGTGACTCTGCGTGTCCTGGCTGGTGGTGACTCTGTGTGCCCTGGCTGGTAGTGACTCTGTGTGTCCTGGTAGTGACTCTGCGTGTCCTCGCTGGTAGTGACTCTGCGTGTCCTGGCTGGTGGTGACTCTGTGTGTCCTGGCTGGTAGTGACTCTGTGTGTCCTGGTAGTGACTCTGTGTGTCCTGGCTGGTAGTGACTCTGTGTGTCCTGGCTGTTAGTGACTCTGTGTGTCCTGGCTGGTGGTGACTATGTGTGTCCTGGCTGGTGGTGGCTCTGTGTGTCCTGGCTGGTGGTTCTGTGTGTCCTGGCTGGTAGTGACTCTGTGTGTCCTGGCTGGTAGTGACTCTGTGTGTCCTGGTAGTGACTCTGTGTGTCCTGGCTGGTGGTGACTCTGTGTGTCCTGGCTGGTGGTGGCTCTGTGTGTCCTGGCTGGTAGTGACTCTGTGTGTCCTGGCTGGTAGTGACTCTGTGTGTCCTGGAAGTGACTCTGTGTGTCCTGGCTGGTAGTGACTCTGTGTGTCCTTGCTGGTAGTGACTCTGTGTGTCCTGGCTGGTAGTGACTCTGTGTGTCCTGGCTGTTAGTGACTCTGTGTGTCCTGGCTGGTAGTGACTCTGTGTGTCCTGGTAGTGACTCTGTGTGTCCTGGCTGGTGGTGACTATGTGTGTCCTGGCTGGTGGTGGCTCTGTGTGTCCTGGCTGGTGGTGGCTCTGTGTGTCCTGGCTGGTAGTGACTCTGTGTGTCCTGGCTGGTAGTGACTCTGTGTGTCCTGGTAGTGACTCTGTGTGTCCTGGCTGGTAGTGACTCTGTGTGTCCTGGCTGGTGGTGACTCTGTGTGTCCTGGCTGGTAGTGACGCTGTGTGTCCTGGCTGGTGGTGACTCTGTGTGTCCTAGCTGGTAGTGACGCTGTGTGTCCTGGCTGGTAGTGACTCTGTGTGTCCAGGCTGGTAGTGACTCTGTGTGTCCTGGCTGGTGGTGACTCTGTGTGTCCTGGCTGGTAGTGACTCTGTGTGTCCTGGCTGGTGGTGACTCTGCGTGTCCTGGCTGGTAGTGACTCTGTGTGTCCTGGCTGGTGGTGACTCTGTGTGTCCTGGCTGGTAGTGACGCTGTGTGTCCTGGCTGGTGGTGACTCTGTGTGTCCTGGCTGGTGGTGACTCTGCGTGTCCTGGTAGTGACTCTGCGTTTCCTGGCTGGTAGTGACTCTGTGTGTCCTGGCTGGTAGTGACTCTGCGTGTTCTCGCTGGTAGTGACTCTGCGTGTCCTGGCTGGTAGTGACTCTGTGTGTCCTGGCTGGTAGTGACTCTGTGTGTCCTGGTAGTGACACTGCGTGTCCTCGCTGGTAGTGACTCTGCGTGTCCTGGCTGGTGGTGACTCTGTGTGTCCTGACTGGTAGTGACTCTGTGTGTCCTGGCTGGTAGTGACTCTGTGTGTCCTGGTAGTGACTCTGTGTGTCCTGGCTGGTAGTGACTCTGTGTGTCCTGGCTGTTAGTGACTCTGTGTGTCCTGGCTGGTGGTGACTATGTGTGTCCTGGCTGGTGGTGGCTCTGTGTGTCCTGGCTGGTGGTTCTGTGTGTCCTGGCTGGTAGTGACTCTGTGTGTCCTGGCTGGTAGTGACTCTGTGTGTCCTGGTAGTGACTCTGTGTGTCCTGGCTGGTGGTGACTCTGTGTGTCCTGGCTGGTGGTGGCTCTGTGTGTCCTGGCTGGTAGTGACTCTGTGTGTCCTGGCTGGTAGTGACTCTGTGTGTCCTGGTAGTGACTCTGTGTGTCCTGGCTGGTAGTGACTCTGTGTGTCCTGGCTGGTAGTGACTCTGTGTGTCCTGGCTGGTGGTGACTCTGTGTGTCCTGGCTGGTAGTGACTCTGTGTGTCCTGGCTGGTAGTGACTCTGTGTGTCCTGGCTGGTAGTGACTCTGTGTGTCCTGGCTGGTGGTGACTCTGTGTGTCCTGGCTGGTAGTGACTCTGTGTGTCCTGGCTGGTAGTGACTCTGTGTGTCCTGGCTGGTAGTGACTCTGTGTGTCCTGGCTGGTGGTGACTCTGTGTGTCCTGGCTGGTAGTGACTCTGTATGTCCTGGCTGGTAGTGACTCTGTGTGTCTTGGCTGGTGGTGACTCTGTGTGTCCTGGCTGGTAGTGACTCTGTGTGTCCTGGCTGATAGTGACTCTGTGTGTCCTGGCTGGTGGTGACTCGGTGTGCCCTGGCTGGTAGTGACTCTGTGTGCCCTGGTAGTGACTCTGCATGTCCTGGCTGGTAGTGACTCTGTGTGTCCTGGCTGGTGGTGACTCTGTGTGCCCTGGCTGGTAGTGACTCTGTGTGTCCTGGCTGGTGGTGACTCTGTGTGCCCTGGCTGGTAGTGACTCTGTGTGCCCTGATAGTGACTCTGCGTGTCCTGGCTGGTAGTGACTCTGTGTGTCCTTGCTGGTGGTGACTCTGTGTGTCCTGGCTGGTAGTGACTCTGTGTGTCCTGGCTGGTGGTGACTCTGTGTGTCCTGGCTGGTAGTGACACTGTGTGTCCTGGTAGTGACTCTGTGTGTCCTGGCTGGTAGTGACTCTGTGTGTCCTGGCTGTTAGTGACTCTGTGTGTCCTGGCTGGTAGTGACTCTGTGTGTCCTGGTAGTGACTCTGTGTGTCCTGGCTGGTGGTGACTATGTGTGTCCTGGCTGGTGGTGGCTCTGTGTGTCCTGGCTGGTGGTGGCTCTGTGTGTCCTGGCTGGTAGTGACTCTGTGTGTCCTGGTAGTGACTCTGTGTGTCCTGGCTGGTAGTGACTCTGCGTGTCCTGGCTGGTAGTGACGCTGTGTGTCCTGGCTGGTGGTGACTCTGTGTGTCCTGGCTGGTAGTGACGCTGTGTGTCCTGGCTGGTGGTGACTCTGTGTGTCCTGGCTGGTAGTGACGCTGTGTGTCCTGGCTGGTAGTGACTCTGTGTGTCCAGGCTGGTAGTGACTCTGTGTGTCCTGGCTGGTGGTGACTCTGTGTGTCCTGGCTGGTGGTGATGCTGTGTGTCCTGGCTGGTGGTGACTCTGTGTGTCCTGGTGGTGACTCTGTGTGTCCTGGCTGGTAGTGACTCTGTATGTCCTGGCTGGTAGTGACTCTGTGTGTCCTGGCTGATAGTGACTCTGTGTGTCCTGGCTGGTGGTGACTCGGTGTGCCCTGGCTGGTAGTGACTCTGTGTGCCCTGGTAGTGACTCTGCATGTCCTGGCTGGTAGTGACTCTGTG
The DNA here is from genome assembly GCF_964198595.1 of Lampetra fluviatilis. Lineage (NCBI taxonomy): Eukaryota > Metazoa > Chordata > Hyperoartia > Petromyzontiformes > Petromyzontidae > Lampetra > Lampetra fluviatilis. The sequence continues at coordinate 4,535,786 of NC_136302.1, forward strand.
TGTCCTGGCTGGTGGTGACTCTGTGTGCCCTGGCTGGTAGTGACTCTGTGTGTCCTTGCTGGTGGTGACTCTGTGTGTCCTGGCTGGTAGTGACTCTGTGTGTCCTGGCTGGTGGTGACTCTGTGTGTCCTGGCTGGTAGTGACACTGTGTGTCCTGGTAGTGACTCTGTGTGTCCTGGCTGGTAGTGACTCTGTGTGTCCTGGCTGTTAGTGACTCTGTGTGTCCTGGCTGGTAGTGACTCTGTGTGTCCTGGTAGTGACTCTGTGTGTCCTGGCTGGTGGTGACTATGTGTGTCCTGGCTGGTGGTGGCTCTGTGTGTCCTGGCTGGTGGTGGCTCTGTGTGTCCTGGCTGGTAGTGACTCTGTGTGTCCTGGCTGGTAGTGACTCTGTGTGTCCTGGTAGTGACTCTGTGTGTCCTGGCTGGTAGTGACTCTGCGTGTCCTGGCTGGTAGTGACTCTGTGTGTCCTGGCTGGTGGTGACTCTGTGTGTCCTGGCTGGTAGTGACGCTGTGTGTCCTGGCTGGTGGTGACTCTGTGTGTCCTGGCTGGTAGTGACGCTGTGTGTCCTGGCTGGTAGTGACTCTGTGTGTCCAGGCTGGTAGTGACTCTGTGTGTCCTGGCTGGTGGTGACTCTGTGTGTCCTGGCTGGTAGTGACTCTGTGTGTCCTGGCTGGTGGTGACTCTGCGTGTCCTGGCTGGTAGTGACTCTGTGTGTCCTGGCTGGTGGTGACTCTGTGTGTCCTGGCTGGTAGTGACGCTGTGTGTCCTGGCTGGTGGTGACTCTGTGTGTCCTGGCTGGTAGTGACGCTGTGTGTTCTGGCTGGTGGTGACTCTGTGTGTCCTGGCTGGTAGTGACTCTGCGTGTCCTGGCTGGTAGTGACTCTGTGTGTCCTGGCTGGTAGTGACTCTGTGTGTCCTGGCTGGTAGTGACTCTGTGTGTCCTGGCTGGTAGTGACGCTGTGTGTCCTGGCTGGTAGTGACGCTGTGTGTCCTGGCTGGTAGTGACTCTGTGTGTCCTGGCTGGTAGTGACGCTGTGTGTCCTGGCTGGTAGTGACGCTGTGTGTCCTGGCTGGTAGTGACGCTGTGTGTCCTGGCTGGTAGTGACTCTGTGTGTCCTGGCTGGTAGTGACGCTGTGTGTCCTGGCTGGTAGTGACGCTGTGTGTCTTGGCTGGTAGTGACGCTGTGTGTCCTGGCTGGTAGTGACGCTGTGTGTCCTGGCTGGTAGTGACTCTGCGTGTCCTGGCTGGTAGTGACTCTGTGTGTCCTGGCTGGTAGTGACACTGCGTGTCCTGGCTGGTAGTGACTCTGCGTGTCCTGGCTGGTAGTGACTCTGCGTGTCCTGGCTGGTAGTGACTCTGTGTGTCCTGGCTGGTAGTGATTCTGTGTGTCCTGGTAGTGACTCTGTGTGTCCTGGCTGGTAGTGACTCTGTGTGTCCTGGTAGTGACTCTGTGTGTCCTGGCTGGTAGTGACTCTGTGTGTCCTGCCTGGTGGTGACTCTGTGTGTCCTGGCTGGTAGTGACTCTGTGTGTCCTGGCTGGTAATGATTCTGTGTGTCCTGGTAGTGACTCTGTGTGTCCTGGCTGGTAGTGACTCTGTGTGTCCTGGCTGGTAGTGACTCTGTGTATCCTGGCTGGTAGTGACGCTGTGTCCTGGTTGCTTTGTCACAAGTATAAAACAGATACATTATTGTCTGATACTACATTTTATTGCAGACATAGCCCCCCTTTGTTTTCTTCCCAGTTTTATAAAACTGCACCCATTTTGGATCACGTGCATTTATACGTTACAAATCTGAACTACATCTGTGTATGCAAATAAACGTTTAACCCGTGGCACACCACAGGGAGGGGAGTGGAGTTGGTCGCGCAAAAGGGAAGACAGGGAAACATGAGCGGGAGTGGGAAGGGATGCCGGCACAGAAGGAAGTCCCCCAGACGGACAAAAGAGGGCACATGCTGCTCAAGGTGAGCTGCAGCAAGAAAGGAGGAGTGCCGGGCATGGAAGGGGAGTCGGATGAATGGCTGGGCAAAGAAAGTTGTGTATGGGAGGGTGATGGATGATGAAAGGGGAAGAGAGGAGATAGAAGGAAGGGGGCGAGGAGAAATTATCTTCACGTGTTTTCACAGGGGGCAGGGAGGGATTTAGAGTGGGGGGTGGGGGCACACAGAATTCAAGTGGCATACGCATGGGACCTTTTTTTCCCAGTATCAAAAGTATGAAAAATAAGAATAGGCTTTACCCTTTCTGGCAATAAAACGGGTATTAAGATGTTCAAACATCAAATAGATACCTATTGTAAGGAAGGCTGTTTCTGGTGTAGGCCAATCAGTTTCAAAGACAATGCATATACAGTATTATAATCAGAGCATTTATGTTTGCATGTTCACCACAAGTCCGTGTGGTTAATGCAGATATGATTCCTTGCAAAAGGTTTCTATTTCATGTTTCAACATCGTAACAACTGTTTTATTGCCAGAAACGGTTAAAACCTTTTTTTATTTTTCAGAATTCAAGTGATTTATGGGAGGCTTGAGCCGATCAAGATATTCAGATGCAAGACTGTGAACCCAGTAGGTATGTGCACCCTCTGTAATTAATCAAATATAGTGGATTTTTTTCCCCGAAACAAATTTTATATCTTCCTATATAACTTTGGTGGGGGAGAAATGTCAGCCTTAAAACACCAGGAATAATAGTAAACATAATTTTAACTGCCCTTATTCATAGAAGGTGTGTAATGACAAGATTTAACAGCTTAATAAAAGTATAAAGCTTGTCATTAAACAACATTGTGCTAGATTTAGAGTAATTGTGCAAGTTAAGCAAAGTATACACTCGTAAATGAATCTAAATCTGCACGGCGCTGGTAACTAATGCATGTTTTTTACACTGTACTCTGCATATATCAGGACACATTTATATCTGTCATTCCTGGTAGAACCTTGCTGGTCTACATTAAGCACCCATATCACAATGGATGTGTGCATTTATTTATAGGTATAGAGGAATGAAGGAATGCATTTTCGTTGTTTGTTCTCTTCATTTTAACAATAGATTCCATGAAGTAGATTTTCTTGTAAAACATTTCATAGACGTTGGCTCACCGAGGCGCACCATCATGACATGTCATGTCTGTAACCATATACGACAACTCTGAAGTTGGATCCCGTGACACGAGAAGCAAAACAAAGATGGGTTGGTCAATACTTGAAAAACAATATCAGCACGGAAAGAAACGAAAAACATACTTGACATTGCAATATAATTTGGTTGCTATTTTGGCATCTATGACCAATACAGGCCAGATGTACCCGACCGAGTCGAACCGACAAAATCTAAGCGAGGTTGAGCCTCGTTAAGAATTTGGGATGGATGATCACCAGGGCTTGCAGGGTGTTATAGGTGTGGGACTGTGTGGTGGCCAGGTGATGACAGCATTGAGTGTCGTTTTCAATCTAGATTTGAAGTTTTCGTGACTGCAGGGATCCATACTCTTTGGTTCTTTCGGTAAAGTCACGTAGGTATCAAATAAAATAAAGTGATTTATTTTATTTTATACCTGCGTGACTTTACTGAAAGAACTAAAGAGTATGAGTGTCGTTTTCCTTTGTGATGCGTGCTGGGTATTCTCTGGGCACTCCAAATTTTCCACCCATATGCCCAACACTCATTCGTGGTATTGGCCAAACATCCCAATGTAAGACCCTTTCTTGGTGTTTGAGACTATCCTGTGTGTGGCTAAAGAGTACCTTCTGATGAGACTGATGACTTCAGTGATTCTTGCTGTTTTACTTTTTGTAGTCTGATTGTATTGGATATATTATTCTCTGTGTGTGTCTGTGTTTTGTCTCTCTCTCAAATTTAGCCATCTTTGGAAGAACGTAATCAACCAGATAAGGTGCTGACTGTTGTGCTAGCCGACTCTCTGTGTTGGACTGCATTGTATTTCTAAGTTCACTAGGTTTGTTTTCTACCTGATGACGATTGCTTGTGTTGAAATCGAAACGTCGTATTCTATTATTTTATTTATTTTATTTCTACGTGACTTTACCGAAAAAACCAAGAGTATATTATCCTATACTATACAAATCACCGACATTGTTATTATTATTGCATCAATGCCAGTGATATAATAAGAGGGCACCAAGGTGGCAAGATGTCAACTTCCTCGCCTGGTATACAGGAGGTTGTGGATTCGATCCCGACCCTGACTCCTGTATATTTGGAGTTTGCATGTTCTCCCCGCGGTCACGTGGATTTTTCTCCGGGTCCTCCGGTTTTCCCTCCACATTTAGAAACATGCGTTTAGAGTATTTGGCTGCGATACATTTCCATATGGTAAGCCACTTCGTTGGACTATAATTTGTGTCCAGGTTACTTTCTGAAAAAGAGCTGTATAGCTCATGGGGCCTTACCTGGTAAAATAAAACAATAGTTTAATAGATTGTTTAATAGTTTAATATCTCAACTGGAGCCCAACTAATCCTACAGCACTTATGTAGGGGTCCATTCATTGAGATGTTTAGCTAAGTTTATGTCCATTAAGTCAACATTAATGATCCTGCAGTACTCTCCGGCAGAGAAAAGCATTGTTATTGTCAAAGTGCTGGCTGACATCCCAGTGCAGGTCTATAAAATCTCTGACAGGGACACATGTTTCCCATCCGGCTTATTCATCCAACATAGAATCAAATGGTCATTTTTAAATGATTGAATCACCTCATTATGCATATTCAGTTGCATATTCAGTTACAAGCAGTATTTCGGACTTGAGACGACTATGTTTTTTTCAATGATTGATTTTTCATTAAAAAAAAACTACAAGGGCAACGTTCAGTTCATAAGGACCAAAAATGAAACATTTAATTGTGATCTAAGGTGCATGTAACTTCACATGAGTGGATCCAAAATGTTTGGTTATTTACGGGACTTCCAGGACCATTGTATTGTGATGGACGGATGTATTTTTTGTTATCAACAATATCGATGTGAATTTCAGAGCTAAACACTACGATCCAAATGGCAATCTCACAGGGCATTTCATAACATATTCAATTAGGCCTTAACAGATATTAGTGTTGCATAGTGCAGGTTTACCTTCATCATTGGACCTTTTTGCAAAGGTTTAACTTTAAACAAAGGTTTACCTTTGTTTTTCATAAACAGTGAACTCCAGAAACGCTTAGGCTATATTTTTTGTTTAGATAAGTGCAAAGCTGCTTCTCTGATTCAGAACAACTTTTAACCCCAACATTTTAAATCACGCTTCATCAGGAAGCCTAAACTATGCAAATGTCTAGATTCAGAAAGGGTGTCAGTGACCACTGTATAAATAATCATGCTTTATCAGAAAGTGTAAAAACTTGGTAAATATTAATGAAAGTCAACAATAAAAGCAATTCATTCAAATTCACTAAATGTAGCTGTTTTATCGGCAGCATGTATATGCAGCATAAATACATACATAATGATTCGTGATAGGAAACATTCATAGCTAAAAGATTAAGCAACACGTAGTTGTTTTGTGCTTATATTTGTAGGCTGTTGGAAAAATTAGAAGTGACAAAATGAAGCAAGTCAGAAATTGCAGTTACTCGTTATTGTGAAAGCAGAATGAACATCAAACAAAAACAATCTATCAGGACACTCTGTTGGCACCGCAAAGACCCTCGTTCTGAATATCGGCAGCCACCTCTGATTTAACTGGATTTTCTAAACAGGCGTTTAGAGCATTTGCTGCTATACATTTCCACATGATAAGCCACATCGTTGAGCTCTCATTTGTGGCAAGGTCGCTTCTGAAAACGAGCTATAAAACTCAGTGGACCTTACCTGGTAAAATAAAAGAGTGTATAGTGGGTATGGTCTCAGCCCAGTCTCCAATGACTCCTCAGGGAATAACAAATATACATCTCAATTTGACAACCATGCGATTCACGTTCCTCTGTGCCAGTGCATGTTGGACGGTGTACCCCGAGAATGGTCGCTTGAAGGGGAACCTCAGAAGTAGTTCAGTGGTATCTGCTTCCATGAGCTGTTCTCCAACTGCTCCGTGCGAGCTCTGAATTAATTATGTCTCGTAAATGAATGATCCTAATGGATTGTACGTCTCGTGAATGAATTATCTGAATGAATTATACGTTTCGTGACATTTTAGCCATTGCACAATTGGAATTAAAATTAACCCCCCACCCCCTCCCACGAAAAATCCTCAAAACAAAATCCTAAAATACTTCAAATACATTCCACCCCCTTTGTAAAGGATACATTTTTATTTTTGACATTAAGTGTTAATATGAGAAGCTGCTTTGATCCCATTAAGTATGTTTAAAGACTTTCACTCCCAACATAATATACGTACCATAGGAGAGATTTAACTTAACCCAATTAAATATTAATTCATAAAAGGCTCTGTTGTCCACATAAACAGAATGGCAGTGTTATATTATTAAAATCATATTTAAATTCTTTCCCTGCTTGAGGCTGGGATTAGAACCAATATACTTTACTCTACAACAAAATACTTAAATGCAAATCCACCCCTTGTAGTGTACAAAGAATGCAATTTAAATTATATATAACAGTAGTGCAGTGCTCTTTATCCGGCGGAAAAAAACTCTGTAATAGGTCTAAAAAATCCTTTAAAAATTGTTGGGGCCAAGTGTTGTTAGCGAGCACCTATTTGGATTACTACAGTACACAAAGGCGTGGGTGTGGGATCAGAACCGTTCCGAAATGACCTACTGCTACATTTCTAAGACCACTGGTAACTCTGCTCGGTGACCCAAGAATGGCCTATTATTGTTTCAGCTTCATCAGTACAGCCTGCATCCGTGTCCCAAACACTCTGAGAGTGCATAATGCCCCAAGGAGTCTGCTCCTCTGTCCACTGCTGTACCTTACCTCTCCATACCCTCCGCGGCCAGGAGGCGAGCATCCTCCCTGTTGACCCCGTGATGTGGTCGTTTGTTTTTTTAAAGGTCAGTCAGGGTACAAATGTGCAGCTTCATTACGAAGGTGAGCTCCTGAGCATCCCCCTTTCTTCCCGAGCCCACTTCGGTGTTGTGTTGTTCCCAGAGGTGGAGATTGCTGAGCAATGTGGGACGTGCTTCATATTAAAGGTTACTGGGTTCGATCGCGTAAGTATAAAATGTGTCGTAACCCTCCACCACCCGACACAGCCAATTAGTAAGCGATTTATCACGTAAACAAAACGCCAATAAGTTACTACTCAATTTGAGTACTCAAATTGTAAATGTTGTGGATTTACCCTCCAAAACACTGGTGGGCTGAAGTAGTAACAAATTGGCTTTTGTTTACGTGACAAATCCATTACTGTTATGAATAATATTGGTCGCGAAAGCCTACGTGTTAAACTGGGACTAGCTGGCAAGCCCTGCTTGAGAACTAAGCCCGCACACTTCCAGGTGGCTTGTGGAAACACGGGCATCGGTTTCCCCACTGCCAAATATTCACATCACACTTGGTCATCAGCCGTGATCAATCCACTTGCTGAATGAAGGCCTCCCCAAGCCGTCATCATCTCTCACGATCCTACGGTGGAACAAATCTGCCTCGTACCCGGCGTTCGAGCAGATTCCATCGCTCCATCCTGCGGGGGGTCGTCCGACCGGGGGTGATTCCTCCTTTGGCCATCCCTCCATCGTTATTCTCACACATGAGACCATTGCCCCTTCGTGAGGCGCGACTCGCCCAAGCCCACTTGGATGTTCTTCGCAGTCGAGATGATATCTCTAACTTGTTTGTTCCCCGATATGTGCATTCCTATTTCTGTCTCTATATATAATCCAAGCATGACTCCCTCCATGTTTGAAAACTAATTTCTTTAGAACAGTTTTTTGTTTTTAGTTTGTTGTCCTTCCCCCGCACCTCCGATTAGCACGGTTGGCTACGTACGGTGCGGAAGAAGTTCAACATACATACATGTACACTCTCCAGGTTTTTGTCAATTTTATCTGTCAATGGCCATGTTACCTATCCATCACATCATGCCGGGGAATATGTACTCGATAACCATTTTTAAGCCTTAGGCAGCTTCAGATTCCAAATGCAGATATTGAGCTTTAACCAAGAATCGACACAGGTACACAAACAACACCAATCTCTTAGTGATGGCGATGGTGGTGGTGATGATGATACCATAGCACTTGCAACAGGTTAAGTTCACTTTTAAACCCCACCTGAAGTAGTAGCGAAGGCTCGCAGAAAGATGGTTAAGGACAAGACACGGGTGTTATGGATATTTAATGACTAAATTGACTGGTAGGTGCACGACTCACACTCCAAAAAACGCACGGTGTTGTATGCATGTTTAAACTTATTATGCAGCAAACCGTGCTAATCGGAGGTGCGGGGAAGGACAACAAATTAAACACGCGCAAAAAAACAAACACTTTCCTGGAATGCATAACTGCAGATGTATTTTTGCTGAGTATGAATCTCTTATCACTGTTGACCTCTCTCGCCTGCTTTTTCCAAGAGCTAAATTTAGCGGTGACACGCTCAGGAAAAAAATTCCCACAAGCAGCTTTTAAGCAATGCAAGTTGACAACGGACGATGTTTGCCGAGCGCATTGACGCAGAGTGCTCAAATTCCTGTTAAACCCATTTGACTTCTCCAAGTTACACATGTGCATATGATTTTGACCAGCGACGACTTAACATTCTTTGTTTTCAATGGGATGTGACAGTGCATTTTTTTGCTATTAGTCACTAATCTGCTGAAAGAGTGTTGATAGTGTGTAAAAAAAAGGAAGTTAAAACAATACTGCAAACCAGTTTCATTCATCTATCGTTTGCTGCACATCTTCAACAAGGCGTCCGTTTATTAATCTATGAGTGTAAGAGTGTGCGGTTTAAAATAAATAAATACAATACTGTCGGGAAAATAAATACAACTTTTTTTCTAACAATGAAATGCATGCATGCATGGCCAGCTGAGAAACATCCTGACAGGGTCACAGAAGGGGTTACTCCATGAGAACAAAAGCAGAACGCCAACCACACAAAAGGTGTGAGCGGAAAGACGCATTCACGCTCAGGCAGACTGCAGCACGCGAACACGGACGGAGAGGTGGGGGGAAGAAGCCACAATCTCTGCAACCGCGCTCGAGCATAAGACGAACAACAGTGCGAGTGGGGAATGACGAGACAAGAATAAAACTGGTGACAAGAATGGAAGCCAAGAAATCGCGTGCATGAGCGTATGACGAAGGGTGAGATGGAGCGATAAAAAGTGGCACAACAAAAGGAGCGAGAATGAATACGACACGAGAACAGAGGCAAACAATAAGGATGCTTCATCCAACTGGATGGGGGTGAGAGACTAAATATAGCTTGTTCGCCTTGCATTTTCTGTTTAAACTGATACAAATTACGGCACGATTTGTTAATGTTATTTTCTGCGTTTGTCCACATTTGGTCTTTTGTTAACAAAAACGTTCGCTCGCTCGCTCTCCCGTGCCGCTGTTTGTCGGCTATTGCAAAACAATCGGTCCACCCAGAGAACGCTGCAGAGCAACGTGACGTAATGCGCATTTCACGCCGGACAGAGGCGCCCCCCCCCCGCCCAAACAACCTCCGCTCACTGCGGGGACCGGGGTGGGGGTCTGCAGCACAACAAAGACACGCGGCGGACAGCGCGGCTGCTTGCAACTAACGCGCGCCAGTGGACATTTCAACTGGAAGGGGAATACACAAAAAGAATCCACATCCCGGCTATATTCACACGTGGGGCAAGAGAAGCGGCGCGTTTAATCGGCTCGTCTCTCGTCTCTCTCGCGCGCGGTGACGGGCAACAACAAGCCTCGTTCATGCGGTGGTCTTGATAACAGAAAAAGCGGCCGGAAAATAGAAACAACGCAACGTAATAAATCTTGTAAAGTGTGAAAAAATATATAAATCTACTTTTAGGATTTGATGATACCGGGTATATTCCTGCACACACCGTTTTATTCTTAGCAAACATTTCCACTGCTGCAAGTAATTTATTTATTTTTCTCTCTCTCCCTACCCCGGCAGCATTCCAACCCGTTGCCACATATACTGGGGCAGTCCGGCCATCCGCCGCTTGCAGTCCTATCCACAAGCCCCCCCCTCCCCTAGCCCCCCCTTTTCCATCTCCCGCCCCCGAAAGAAACCCACCCTCCACCAGCCCCTCCCCTCCACATCCCTTACCCCACCACTGCAGGTCAATTAAAGCCTCAAAATAATCACCCCCCCCCCCCCTTGTCTCACTGCAGTGGTAACTAATACTAGCGCAGTGCCACCAATGCCGCTGGAGCATGCAGGCACGCCGCAGCCAATCGGGAGGCAGGGGGCGAAGCAGCTGTTGCGGGCACATCCAGCGAGTCCATGACAAGTGGGTCAATCCTCCTCCTCATCCGGAGCGCGTGCACCACGGCATTACGTCTGCGCGTGCGTGGTGCGTCAACGTACGCGCGCGCGCTCACGGCCAACACCGATGACGACTATCTGAACGGGTCATGGGCCCTCCCCTGGGTCGACTCAGCCTCAAATGAGTGTGTAAACATCGCCACTGGGGGATACAAAGGCGGTCGAGCGTGGTGCTGGCCACCCACCCCCTCGTGTACCGTTCCGGTATTCATAGGCACTGCTCGCTAGCAGCACTTGCCCCAACAGTATGTTAAGGCTACACGGGGGATCTTTGTCTTTGCGTGCGTGTGTGCGTCGTGGTGCCCGTGCCCGGCCTTCATAGGGGTTGCTGCTACTCGCTAACAGCACTTGCCCCCAACACTCTGTCAATCGGCTACAACCGTGGGGAGGAGAGGTCTTTGTCTTTGTTGTGTCGGCGCGCTAAATGAACGCGTTATCGACTTTCGCTTGTCAGCGTCATTAACATGACAAAACAACGCCTGGCTATCAACCTCTACCCCCCCCCCCGATTCTAAATACGAATAATGCAGGACGGACGTTGAACATTTTGCACGAGCCCATCAGCCGCAGGCGAGCAACACGTATCTACTGTGATCCAATAAAGGAAGGGCAGGCCGGGCGGGCGGGCATGCGCACTCTTATACGGACGAGCATTAGAACAGCTTGCGTTGAGTAATATTACGTAAGTTTTAATCTGCACCGTGCGCGTATTTCTTGATGAGTTAATTTCGGGTCCGGTCTCGTCGTTGGACTCCGCTAATAAACTCGACGACAAAACCAACGCGCGCGCAATGTTTGCGCATTCGCTTGCGTGCAAAGATCATCGTTCTCACTTTCTCTCGTCGTTGTTGAAGCTAACGACGCACAAACGCGGTGCCACGTTCTCTGCCCGCCCCCACCCAAAAAAAGAATTCGCTGAACAGCGGCCACAACGGCGATAGGGCTACCGACCGCCACTGCAGCGACGTCGTCGTCACCAGCTTCGCGTTTGCGGGGAAAACGCGTGGCGTGTGACGTCTTGCAGCGCTCGTCAACTCGTCCGCTTGTGAACGCCGCGACCTGGGTATAAATCCGAGCGCGTTAGCACCGCGGGCTCCGACGCCCACCTCCCCACTGAATGGACAGGCACGCCGCGTTATACGCCGCACCTGGCGCACAATGGCGCAGCTGGGCTGGGAGGGGTTATGTGTGTTTAACCCATTGTTCCCCGCGTTGGATAGCCTTAGCAAATTATGAATTGTCATTTGCGCGATTTAACCTAGGGAAAAAGCTGGCGCGTCCGTTGGCATTCAGAGCAAATGCGGCGGAATGGCAGTGACCATTATACGCAGATGCCCCACTGGCTGCTGTATAAGGGAGTGGTAGTACAGCGAAGCTCCAAAGCACACGAACGTGAGTTCGTTTCCAGGTCAGAGTCAACGGAAACCATCATTCTTCCACGACCGGTGAAATGCGCACCGCCTGGGGAGACCATGGGGGCGAGGGTTTGGGGTTGTCTTAAAGAGAGATGGGACACGATCACAGGGAATGAAATGCCCACCTTTATTGCTCGGGACCACCAACACAAGTGACTATTGTCCAACACTCGTTTTAGCATGCGGGAAACTGTGGAAGAGGGCAAACGGGCAAAAAAGGCAGACGGACAGATAGACTGGCAAAGAGACAGACGGATGGACCGATAAACTGGACAGAGATGCAGCTGGACAGAGTATAAAGGATGTACAGCGTTGCGCCATGAGGTCTGAGCGCCACATACGTGCGGTCTCCATGGACCCATGAATCCCGTGATGTATGGAACGTCAAGACATTAGAAAGGCGTATCGAACGGCACCACACTTGTATCCCATTCACTGAACGTCTGCAAACGGTAGAGCCATGCATGGATGCGTGGACGTTGAGTTCAACTTTACATTGCCCCTTCAAAAGGAAAAATGTACTGTTCAGAGCAGAAAAAAATATATTTTCCTTTATTAAGTCAAATGCCCTGCAGCATTCTTCACAGGAATTCACCTATATTTCAATGTCATCGCCACTTACGTACCTGCAAAATGTAATGCACTGAAATTCTTTTTATGTTATACCGTACTGATATTTCCAGCTAAATTAGGAAAGCAATCTGTGGGGAAAAAAAAAAGATCTAAGTTTTCGAATTTCATTATCATCATCAGCCATGGTCAATCTCTTGCAGGATGAAGACCTCCCCAAGCTGCTCGCTCAATGCAGCGATGTAATAACCCTCTAATGAGAGATACAAAATACATCTGCAATGAATTCATAAAATAGAATGAAGACTTTACCTTCATTGTATTTGTTAATGCTCTGTATGAAAAAAAGTTCTCCTGGATAGCCTTCACAGAGACTGTTGGGGCAAGTGCTGTTAGCGAGCACCTATGAAGGCCAGCATGGTAATTAGTTTAGGCAACCCCTGTGCAGCTACTATAGGTATCACCATTCACTCCGAATTGTAAAAAAATATAAAATTGTGACGAGGGAACCATCAGAATCTACTCATTGGCATCATGTGCCGATGTCAACGACAATGTCATCCTCACAGCGGCCTTTGATTCGCCATTGAACAAAGACGGTCAGTGCATCGCACGCTTTCATATGCGCTTCTGCGGTGGTCTGGAACGCTTTTCTTTCCGATATTAGGAAGCCCCTGCAGCTGTGCACTTTTAAATCTAGATTGAAAACTCATTCAGTTTTTTTGTGATGAGTTTGTTGTTCTTCCCCCGCACCTGCCATTAGTATGGTTGGCTACCTACGGCTCGAAAGAAGCTCAACATATGTGCATACAGCATACACTTTATACACCAAGACCACAGTCCAAGGTACAGCCCATGTAGATCACTGGAGCACCTATTGGGTAGCCTTTGTCTCCTCAGTGGCGATGTTTACACCACCCCAGATATTCCGTCACTGGTCTTGGCCATGAGCAGGAATCAAACTCGGTTCGCCGGGTTTGCAGTGCAGCGCGATAACTGCAACACTACCACTCCCCACAAGGCTCTATATACACGGCCACACACATAGACGATGAATCTCATCATGGGACCTCCTTTGCCAGTACCAAAAGATGAGAATAGGTTTTCCCCTTTTTTCTGGCAACAAAACAGGTGTGTTAAGATGTTAAAACACCAAACTGAACCCTTTCACAAGGAATCATGGTGTGGACCAATCAGTTTCAAAGACAATGCATATATTATCAGAGTATGTTTTTTGTTTGCATTCTGACCACAAATATTGTGGTTAACGCAAACATGATTCCTTGTCAAAGGTTTCAGTTTGGTGTTATAACATCTTAACACCTGTGTTGTTGCCAGAAAAAATGGGAAAACCTATTCTCACACGATGAATCTTCTTTACAGCGCATCTGGGCCACAAACAAGGAAAATTTATTGTATTTGAAACTTACGATGGCCGTTTTTTTACATTTGGTAAATTTCCACCATGACCTTTAGCTAAACAAGAAATAAATTAGGCTAAAGCAAGTACATTAAGGCCACTGCTGGAATTGAATAAACGTTAGCCTGCTTAAAGTTTAACAACTATTATAAAATGTGGAACAGCAAACCTGCTGCAGAGACACGTTCAATCCAAAACCTTGGATGAATTCCCATTATAGACATAAGCAGGCCATTGCATGGAAATTGGCACAGCCAAATTCATATTATCGTGCTACACGTCATATTTTCCATACAATATTACTTTGTCAGGCATATGTTGGGCAGAAATGCTCATTACAGTGCAGTGTAAACATGCACACCATTAACATTGGTGTGAATGCGTGACCATGTGGGGTTTATTGTTTTTCCAATGTGTGGATATGTTTAAAGGGGATGGAATATATTATTTCTACATTATAAACAATTAACAAATTTACGACAATGTAAAAAAATACACAAGGTAAAGGAGAAACCGTGCAATGACTTGCTCATGCCACTGCTGCAAAAGGGCCTATCAATGGTATTTGGCCTACTCCTCCTCTGTCCAGATGTCTGAGAAGAGATGGGAATACTGTACTCACATTTTATCCCACCACACGCGACCTACCGATTGACTAACGGTGGTGCACCCATTTCTACTGCTGGCTGTACAGAGGTGGAGAGATATTGAAGAAAGTTGTCCATTCTTTCAAGTGCCGCACTGAAAGACTGAACCAGTGACCTCCAGTGTGCCATAAACACCTCAGCAGCATACAGATGGTGATTATTTAATGCGTTACCTGGAATGCCCCTCTTAAAGTGCTTGCTGATGACATATACAATACATTTTTAATCTTTGATATGCTAAATAAATTTACCATGCAAAAAAACCACGCAAAGAGTGTAGTCCTTCCACATATATGATCATTGTCTTATCAGTGCACATCAAGGTTTGTGTTAAGTACAATATATACACGTGTAAAATTTGCAGTGGCTCCATTCTATAAAAAAAAATGGGTTCTGCCACATGGGGACAAATAAATACACATTAAATAATAAACACAATATACCTAGTCAAATAGGTTCAACATAAATATCCATGAATAATCTAAATGTCGTGATTGACATTCACAAGTGAAGGTAAGGTAGCCTGAAACCAAGTCATCTGTGCCTGTGCACATGTTTGCCAAACCTCCTCAAGGGAATTCCATGAAATTTACTCAATGGCAACAGACGAGAGATAGATGAGACTATCAATCAAACGCCCAACCAAAATATCTGGTAAAGTCACAGCAAATGGCAAAATCCTTGCAGATGAATGAAAACCACTCTGGCAATTTGCAACAGATGATATATATGATATATGTTCCCCACCAGATAATAAAAAAACTTGTGTTGTACCATTTATAGAGAACAATGTGTATTGACGAGTATTGTTAATTACCTGCAATCCATGAATGTGCATCATCATTGCACCATGCGTGTAAACATACACATGTGTAAATTAATTGGCCAATGTGTGTGCAAGTGTAATTATATCGTGTAAATATGCTCAATTGATTTGTGTTGCAGGAATGCTGTGGCACCCTCAAATGCTGTTTTGCTTTGGTTTATTGCCAGCCCTGTTAATGTCATGCACTCGTGTGATCCCAAAAGCACATACAGCCAATGTGAGCTCCACTGTACTTGAGAGTCTTGCTGCCATCAGTGTCAATTTCAGGTCTGACTCACTGGTGTGTAAAGTGATTTATTCCGTAAAAGCATCGCCAGGAGTGTGAGGATTAATATTTGCGGAAGTGCAATTATGACGGGTCAGGAGACCACCACTAAAAGCACGGGGTAATAGTTCAGCTTGCGCCTAGTGGCATCCTCAGAAATAATTTAAAATGTTAAGATGGCAAAAAACGAAAACACCTTGAAAAATTGCACGATAATTAAATATTGGTATGGAATTAAATTATGCTGAGAGAAACCTAGAAATAAGTCCTGTTTTAGATTACCAGCCTGGTAATTATATATATAATGTATTACATTCTGGGAAATTAAATCATGTTGCTTTACAACATTTATAAAAGTCAACAGAAATAAAGTACAAAGCATCTGTATCTGGTTTGTATGCACTAATCAAACCTCCTCTGCATCACCTAAGAAAGATGGGGGAGGAAATTAAGGTATATAGTCGTTTGTAAATCTACTGCTGGATGTATATACGTCCAACATGTGGTAGTCATCATGGGGATTGTTTGACCATATTTCACCACCTTGGTCAGTGCAAGTTGGTGAAAGGTGGGTGGGGAAGCCCCAGGACTGGTTTAGAATACATTCTTTTTTTTTAAGGCGAGCAGGTTATTTGGAGAAAAGTCGTAAAGGAAGTTGAAGAAATAATGGCACAAGCTATCTCAATTGATCGTGTTAATTAGTTCCTACAGGCAGAACGTGTTTATATTTTGTTCAAAGTGTATTGGTCCATGGGGACAGTGTTCCTTTAAAGTTTAATTGCATAGGCTGGTATTAGTACTGAATGAATGCTTTTACAAGCTGCACAGACCGCGGCAATGTCAGTACGTGTCGGTGACATTTACACAATCATGTGAGCACAATGGAGGCAAAATTGCATGGCCACTCCTTTGTATGGCATTTTCTAAACGTTAAGAGATTCTTCAATTATACGGCATCGAATCATGACGATAAAGAAGAACCTCCGAAATTGTGCATTCTGAGGCATTATTGTACATGTATATACTGTGGAGGTGAAGGACTTATTGTGTCTTGCATTCATGGCTCAATGCTACAGAGCCATGGTTATTTTCTGATGTCATGCGAAAATTGCTTCTCGGAGATGATATGCTGAGATGATTCCTTACGCCCATTTCTTTACCACTGTAAGCTGCTCTTCAAGAGGAAAGAAGTGACAGGTTTACGGAGACATATCAAACATCTAACATCAGAGTGCATACACAAAGATGACCACCATCCCCAAGGATGCTTCACTTTGGTTTCTTTTGCCCGGTATTCTTCACAAAGGATGTGTTCAAACTTAACTGAAACTATAAAGATGTTGTTTTTTGACCAGGTAATGCCCACCGAGCTATAATAGCTCTTTTTTTAAGAAGCGACCTGGCCACAAATGACCACGCAACGAAGTGGCTTATCATCACGTGGAATTTCATAGCAGCCAAACACTCTAAATGCGTGGTGATGTTGAGTTTAAACGTGGAGGGTAAAACTGGAGGACCCGGAGAAAAATCCACGCGACCACGGGGAGAACATGCAAAATCCAAATATACAGCAGGCGTCAGGGTCGAGGGTCAAACCCACGACTTCCTGTATACCAGGCGAGGTAGTTAACATCTCTTGTGTCAAGTCCACAAATAGCTTTCATAGTTCGGATCACAATTGTACCAGTGTAAAAGTAAATTGTTGGACCTTACAAGAACGATCCTTAGGCTACTCAATAAAATAGATAATGTGGTTTTGTGTTCTGTGGCAGTATTACTGGTAGTTTGTTCTCATCTGAAATACATGTACATGTAATATTATTAAGACTTTTAATAAATGAATAACCTCGACTGTGGAGTTATCCTTGATAATATATGCTCAAAATAACCAAGGTTAATTAACGTGTTTCTGCAGTGCACCCACTTCACATGGTATTTTACTGTTATTTATAGATGTTGCTTATGTAATCACTGATATTTACATCAGATCAGCTTCCTTAAGCCCTGCTCTGTTGCAGAGATTATGAGTTACATCCGGCAGATAATAGCCTCAATTCCGAATGTAATGGCACACCATTGCTTTATTAAAATAAAACCTGGGATTCTTTACGATTGTGGGATTCAGACCCCTCAGTTAGGAGCGGTGTTTTTAAAAAAAATCTCCGTTAAAAAGTTGCACACAACGAGAGTGCCCAAAGGCACGGGATAACAAATGGAGATAACCCACCTGTTGGATTAGCCCAAAGAGGGATATTTATTTAATTTAAAAAATGTGTTATAATCCACAAAACGAACTGTACATGGTGTCTTAGGTGGCCAATGGCGTGACGTGCGAGTCTGTCTGTTTGGTGTCGGGTGCAGAGGCATTGAACCCTGACCCACTGATTTACCCGCCCGCTGCTCATATACCAACACCACGAGCCCGAGCACATTGTCCTGGGGACCAAAATAGATGGCACATTTAAACTATTAATATGCAGTCCAGGCTTTCCTGAAAACACTGGATGTTAAGCCAGTTAACAAAACTAAATAAGCTCGTGTCTTCCATATTTAATATTTTGCTTGAAACTTTGCAGGGCATTGCCTTTCAATGAAGCAATTTCTTGGTCCATTATGGAATTCGTGGGCTTTGTATGTTACATCTTTTTTTCATCTTTCACAGCTATACAGAGCTGGTCATATTCCATGAAATATTGAATATAGCAGTCAGCGTAATTGAAATAAAGAGGACATTTCTGTCAGATTTATGCTAAGAGTATACAATGGAAAATGTAATCTCTCATTAAATCGGTACAACTTGCTTTTCAAGAGTGCCCAATGGTACATACCGTTATTTAAACGAGCCTGACATCGTTTTTAATTCTGCCACGTTACGACACCTCGATTAGCCACACCATCAACTCGGATTGCATAACAAGCTCTGTCCCTCTGGGAATTCAACAAGGAGGTCATTTCCACATGTGTCAATAACCACGAGCAAGTGTGAGACACAGGACTCCATGTCATTCAAATATTTAAAAACATGTCAATGAAACTCAATTGCACACATTTTTTTAAAATTGTAGAATAAAAAATGCCCCCCCCTCCACTCGATACAATAGTGGTAACCCGTTTAGGTGGGTTTCAGTTATTCTTAATAACGATACAAAAAATCAAATACAGGTGTTAAGATGATTCAATACCAAATAGACACCTAGTATACTGGCAGAAAAGGATCCCACAGGAACAAGCCCAATAACGCCCAAGTCAGTGTTTTGAATTGAATTGACTTTGGCAGTCAGTTAGTCACCTGTTCCGCAAAAAAAAAAAACTTCATCTACCGGCGCTCACACAATTCGACACACGTGTGTCTGTGCCAAACAAAAAAAAACAACCACGCAACAGGTACGTTGCAATAGCGGGGAATTCGGTAGCGCAACAGTGATGGAGACAAAGAGACGGGTGCATGCAATTCCAAGACGAGCAAGCGAGCAAAACGCCGCGAGCACGCAAACAGAATCGCATCAAGTACCGTCGACAATTTATTTTACCGCGGCCAAAATTGCCTTCGACATGCTGATCTATATCATGCACGAACGTAAACGACGCCGAGTTGGATGAACGTTGGACGAATCAGCCGAGCCGGCGCGTGCGTTAACCAACAACGATGGAGACACACGAGAGAGGAAACGTCAAAATAATAGGCAATAAAAAAATAAACGACGCAGATGAGTGCATACAAATGCAGTACCTTGCGAGCAAAAGAGCAGTCAACTCCAGATGTAAAAACATAAGGCGAGTTCTCGCATGCTCCAACACACACACGCACACACTCAATTTCGCACCCTTCGCACAAAAGGCATATAATTGCTAACACATTCGATAAAGGCTCCGCCACGCGGCACAGAGGACACGCACATTAACAGTTCTGTTCATATTAAGACGACGGCTATCGCGACGGACAAAGGGATCCGTCGGGCAGCAGCAGCGCGCGGTTTGCCCGATACACAACATCGGCTCCAATAGCCGCACGGAGGAGAAAACTGCAGCGACACACCCCCCCAAACGGTGAGACAAAGGAAACTGAATTCGCATGTCGTCACTCTCCCCAAACCCCTGACTCACAAGTGGTGCAGTGCAGGGTTCTCTGAACGTTGCCATGGAAACGCACAACCACATGCACACTGGCAAGCCTGCACCAACGCACGCGCGCACAGGCACACGCGACGCGGACCGGCTCGTGCGCACGCACACGCGCACGTACGCGCGTGCGTGCGCGCACGTGTGCGTGTGCGTGCGCACGTACGCGCGCGCGCGCACGCGAGCACGCCACTCGCCATCCCACTGCACCACGCAGAACACAATACCTTCTTGTTTCTCACTTGGCTCCATATGTCGATCACCGGCTTATGTATTTTTTTTTTCAATTTTAGTTGATCATCGCTGAAGAAATTATTTTGTTTTCGTCCGTTTTATACTTTTGTCCTCTGCACCCTTTTTTTTTTGTATATCCAACTCGCGCAAAAGTCAAAAGATTGAGTGTACAAGTGGATATTTTTTTTTTCCACCAGAGTTATTAGTTCGGCAATCTTCACAGCACAAGTCTTGAGCTGCAGGTCGGTACGTACAATTGTGTTCGATTTCGCTCTGTTCGCCGTCTCACATTTGCGCACACTACTCAGCGGTGCTCCCAGAGCATCGTCACGCGTTGGGTGCACTTGGCAAAAGTTAAAGCGCACTCCCCAAACAATGTCGCGTCTTCACGTGCACAAGCGTTTGCCTCCCCCCCTTTAACTTAAAAATAGCGGTCGTCGAAAAACGATCCACAACATCCGGAAACTTCACACAATGCAAAGCATCGACCGCCTAAAACTTGAATTGTCTTCAGGATGAAAAAAGTCTTCGAAATCCGTACACAGGAGAACCAGGTCCTATTTTGCACGAGGCAAAGCTTTGGGGAAAAAAAAATCTTAACGCGCGCTTCGCACCGCACGCTGGGACGGGCACGTGGATTACCGCGCGCAAAACTTGAGCGTCTTTATCCGCAGGCAGGATCGCAAAATTGTCAGCCGGACGTCGCTTCCTCGCGATCGAGAGCGCTTCAAGAGGTCAGCTGGAGAACAAAGAGGAAGACTACGGCTGTCCACACTGACGAGCAGACATTTCCGAGGGTACTGGCTGCACGTTATGCTTTCCCCCCCACTCTCTGTGGCTCTCTCCCTCTCCCTCACCACCACTACCACCCCCCCCCATCTCTCTCTCCCCCTTTTTCTTCCCTGCCTCTCCCATTCCCCCTCCCCTAGGATTCCCTGCAGTATTGCAGAGGCCCGAGATCTGCATTATGACAAATCAAGGCTTCGAGAGCAATGATACAACTAGCCCCCAAGATTTATAAATAGACAAGCTGCAGGAGCTAAGCTCCACATCAAAGACCCCCCCCCCCATGCCTGTCACATTGAGTGTGCCACCACAACCCAAACTCGGCCCCACACGCTAGAGCCATCAACATCCTAAAATGTGCCCTTCATTATGCACCCACCGCGCCAAGGGAGGAAGGCACAAAGCAGCGCGCACTGTGGATTGCGTTGCACCTGAAGGAATTATACCCACCGATATAACGGGACATGCTAGAGGTAAAAAAATAAATCACGATTTATATATTATCATGATTTTTGTTAAAAAAATTAGAAATATGATGGGGAACCCCCTCCCCACTAACTAAAAAAACAATATAAAAAACGCACTCGCTTCCGTAAACTCGGAAATAAGCTAATGAAAATCTGCACCACATAACCCTAAATAATTAAAACAGAGTTTTGTGTGATTAATTGACATCTGTTATACTTCTTTTTCAGTCTCACAATTATCTCACCATAACAGCGTGAACAAAATTATTCCTTTTCAAAAGCATCTCATTGCACGTAAAGGTGATTTGTTAACTGGACATGGATTCAGATGAACTGGCCATGTAAACCAGCACTGACCTCAATGGCTTGGACATCCATTCCATATTATCCGCTCCCTGATGTTCACAGCAGCCTCGATCACTCACTAGCCTTCCAGCTTGCTGGCGGTATGGATATAGCCATAACAGTATAAATAACAATGAAGAAAAGGCCTTTACTACACCACTAGCAATACCAGCCAGTCCATGTTGAGAGAATTAGAAATTAGACTTTGAAGCCACCATAAATACAACTTAAAAAATTAAACCAAACAAACGGTCACTTGGAATATATTAGCAATGTTTTAAAACTGCTTGTGTTAAACACACTGTAATGTAATACTGTAATTGAATATTTCAATTACACGTTATTTACATTGTATTTTCGTGTTAGGTGGTGTGTAGATTCCACGCAAATAACTAACCAATACGTCAGCCAGACCGTGTTGCAAATGGCATCGGTTAATATTTCAAGGCAAATATTACACCGATAAGGTGACAGGAGTAGTGTTTGCCAACCATCCCAAACTGACCTTAGTGTAGCTGAGACTCTTACAAATATGCATAATGGCTTCACTAGGTTTAGCCAACAGCAATTGAAATTCACAATCCTTCCGTCATCTAGAAACTAAATAAGGAACGTAAAAAAAACGGTATTCAATCCAATATAAAACCAGATTAAACATCAAAACTGTTAATTAATTGCAAACGAAATTAACACGACACTGTGTGCCACTAATATGCAAATTAAATAAGAATTAAGTTAACTCCAAATTCATCAAAACACTGCAGTGTCGCCCCCACTTCACTTTTTGAATGGCACCAAGTAGTGTTTGTGACACTTATTCATGATCATGGCACGCGATGTAATCGACCGATTCTCTGAATGCAACGTTGCGTATTTAGATCAGTGTAACACGGACTTGGTAGCCCAGAAAATCTAAGGAGGATAACGTCTGGATATAATAGAATCACCTCTGAGATTTGGGATTTAACTCCTATTCTACTCCAGGACTTCGTATAATAAGTACTCTAAGCTTCTTTTGTACAGTAAGTCTTGTGTGTTGATATTTGCTCTGGAAATACAACTACGTGTGGTGTGTATGTTCTGTTTCTTATAAAAGGGGTTTACAGAAATGCGTCTGATGCTGAGTCTCAATTGACTGAGTATCTTAAGAGACATTGAATATGTACTGTAGGTACTTGATCAAATCTCACCGTCTGTAGAGTTGTTGTTGGTGGAGGAACATAGAATGTATGTGCTCTGATCCTGAATGGATGTAAGTGGCAGAATAAATAAATACCTGTTTTAGAATGACTCAATTTAAAATTCGTCATAACTCGCACACGCTAACAACACCAATCTGATCTAACGTATTTGTACTGGAAGAAACTTTTTTTAAAGCTACAACCATGCAATATATTTTTGCAATGTTCCACTACAAAGCTAGCAACGGAACTTGAAGTGGTGGGGGCAAATAACCGATTGTAAAGACACCAAAACGCAATGCAGAATTTGACCCAATCAAACGTGTGGTTAAAGCATACACATAATGTATGTTCTATAACAAGTTTAGTTTTTTACATGCGCAGATTTGCTAGATGCAATTGTATTAAAATACATTACGAGAATAGGTGGGTGTAAGAAGTAGAACAAGCCTTAAATGTAACTGTTCTCTTACTTACAGGCATACAACACGGTGAAATATCTAATACAAAAGATACATCGTGTGTATAATACAAAATGCACAACGGACAGTTTGTGTACGTGAATAATGAGCTACGTTTAAGCTTCAGTCATGCCAAGGCAAAGTGTTGTCCCTGCCCAGGTGAACAGAATTAAGTGGCACGAATCTCCAAATATTAATCGGCACGGAAAAAATATTCTTTGTTTCAGTTTGTATCCTTCACCTTTCAAAAAGCAAGGAGATTCAACTCTAAACATGTACTAGAATAAAAACATTTTTTACAGTCCTTTTAGAATCGATTGCTCTCTGAAACTCCTTTTCAGTCGTGTGGGTTTGTTATCCATACTTCATCACACTTGGGTCAGCGTGAGGCGGTGAAGGAGAATGGGAAAGACCAGTCCAGTTAATACAGTGGTGTTATCAGAATCTTACCATGTACCGTATACCATTATCATTGCAGCATTTCCACAACCCAAATATTGGAATCAAAGCTTATCTTCTCAGCAGTGCACAGAGCTTATATTTAGTCAAACGTCGTGACCTCAACTCAACATAGTCTGAATTTAACATGGAGGCTTTCGCGAAACAATATTAAGATTCATAATTTATTTGAGGTTTCGGATCACGTGATGTAAAATGTGTTTCGTACACACCGGTGTGCTGAATACACTCGCCTACGTGTGAAACATACCACTGGCACGTTCGTTCAAGTGACAACTTTATTAATTTCCTGTGTCGGGTGGAGGAGGGTGTATGACACACATTTGATTCACCTCACTGTGATATGACCCAAGAATAATTGATGAATCAACACAGCCGAACTTGGATGTGAATGCTCATCTATACAGTACTGTGCTTGTAATCATGAGGGGGTAATCAAACCGATGTATACAGTACTCACACTTACTTCACTAAATCACTTATTATTTGACTTAAAGCTTTCGTGACTGCAGGAATTCATACTCTTTGGGTCTTTCGGTAAAGTCACGGAGATCCTGCCTCAGCAGTCCGCCTGCTGTATTTTTTCACCCGAAGACGATTGCTTGTGTTGCGATCGAAACGTCGTGATTTTTCATTATTTTTCTATCTATGTGACTTTACCGAAAGACCCAAAGAGTATGCACATATTATTTCAAGCGAGCACAAATATTGAGTCATCCTTTCGATACAGGGCCAATAACAGTTGCTTCAACTGTTTAAAGAATCTTCACAAAACCTGTTACCTATCGCCCCTGCTCCCTCTTCTCTCCCATGAAAAACCAATGTGGTGTAATATCCGTTGAAAAAATAAATAAGCCACTGGATTTAAAAAGTAAAATAAAACCACAGAACAGTGCTACACTTACAATTATAAACCACTTAAAAACCAAGTCCTTTTATATTTGACACTATCCAGATGAAAAATTGAGTTAACTTACATCATTACACATATTCATTAAACGTACAAATAGTTTTGTCCAGTCTGATACTCAACAAACTCATAATGGAAGAAACTCCAGAAAGAACTGGCCCTAGAAATGATTGCCAACACTCACAGGGGTAGATGTGAGGTTATTTTCTTATTCTTCTTCACAGTGGGGTGGTGAGCCAATGGCAATTGGAATTTATCAGGTGGGGGGGGGGGAGTGGGCAGGCAATGGACTCTACTGGCCTGCAGTTGGGATTATGGCCAAGACACCAGAGTTAACTCACCAACTCTTTATTGAAGAGTGCCATGGGATCTTTAATATCAACAGAGTAGATAGGACATTGGTCTTAATGTCCCATTTGAAAGGTAGCGCTTGCCATGGAACAGTTTCTAATACAGTACCAAGATACTGGGGACATCGTTTGAGCGCCGGCCAAAAATGAAAAATCGTCCGGCTCTCGAGCCCGAATGCATAAGTGCTGTCCATTACTTGACAACCAACACTGCCCTTCCCGCAGTTTACTATCGCCCACGTTGGCGTCGTCAAAGTCGAGAAAAGCCAAAGCTTTTGTCGGGCTCTCGGATTCGGCGAGCAGGTGCCCAATTTTGCGTTAAGAACGGTAAGATCATTATCTCAGCGACAGCAACAACGGCGTAACTTGAGCGGGTGGCACGTGCCAGATGCACCCTGCTGAACACCCCAAGCATGCAACAACGAAAGGGACGCCTTCGAAAGGTGAAAGAAAAAAACCCCGAAAAAAACCAAGCGCCTTTGGCGAGTCTCTTGCGTCAGTGTCTAATCGGAGGAGCGACGACCGATTTACTGTGCTGGGATTATGGGGGAGCCGTCAACAAAAAAGACGCGGCAGATCTCATTAAAATCAATGGCCATTGTCATGGGTGACGCTTGGCAGGAGAAAATGGTACAGTACTTGTGTTTTTTATAAATAAATGAGAACGAGTAATCCGACTGAAACCAAACGAATAATTGAAAAAGAAAATCTGGCTGTACGATGATGATGTTCTTCTCATTATTATTATTATTATCCACCGTGCATTATTCACATTAAATCACAAGGGCGACGAAATATACTTGGAGCTCTGGCAGGGCTGCGGCTCCGTGTTTTGTTGCTGTTATTATTCAATCCCGTGTATTTGTTTATTTATTTATTCAGGCCGAGCGCGCCTTGTAAACACTGCACCATATACATTTCCCAGCAACGGCGATTCCCCTTCCAGCCGGCACAATGAATGCTGGGCAACTGCAATGCAGCATTTCTGTGCACACTGCCATCGTCCGTGAGCGCACAAGCAACCACGATCCGCTCGCTCACTCGCTCGCTCGAATATGCCACCGCGAGCCACGCCGGCAATGTGATTTATAGCCACAGGCAATCCCGAAGTTAATACAGGTACGTGCTTTGCGCCAATATTTTCCTGGACAGAATATATATATGTCTTGATGCATGTTTGATAAACATAGGATGGGAATTTACGCGTGTTTCATTTTTTGGGTGGTATATTTATTTTGCCGGTTGTGCGGCTTTGTTTGTTCTTTAGCGTGACACGATTTGTCGGAGGAGCTGACGAAATGCGGAGTGTTGCATCCGTTTAATAAAAAACATTCACTTGCAAATGTCGCTTTTGTTTTCCTGTTCATATTGTCGAGTGGACATTTGAGACTAATAATTCACGAGGAGTGACTCAATTAAACGTAAAGCATTCGTTGCAGCGAACAGAGATTTACTAAAAGTCACCGCTTGTTCTGTACTATGCCGTTAATACAGATTAGCACAGATGCTTTATGCCCTCGCCTGATTTGTCTCACGTTCCCATGTTCACTGACACTATTCAAATCTACTTGAACTTGTCATTTACTGTAAATGCACGGTTCGGGGAACTTTTTAACCCATCTCCATTTAATGTCTGCAAGATATAGAATATTAAAGCTCAAGTTCGATTATTTTACACGCGGCCGGTGGGAATGCTTTATACAATATCTACAATCTTTTATACCTCAGCTTAGACAATAACACGTTGTGCACTTTCCAAAGGAACAAAATAAAGTATAAATGGATGTAAGTTAACTCAATACACGGGTGCTTTGTTCTTAATTACATTGCAAATGAGCTAGGGGATGGCATAATTATTGTACTGCACTACATATATCAAAATATTGAAGGTGAGCTTTTTAACCAATGCCAATGAAAAGCAAATGCAACTTTGTATATGATTGGAACACATTCGTGGTGGTGATACATTACAGCACCAATATCACGATTGATACGTTATGACATTCAAATGGCAGTCAAGGGGTTAAAACTGTGCATCAGCCATTCAGGTTCAATGACAGCTAAAAACAAAAACTTTGCAAGAAGCAAACAGCGGCCGTCCAATGGAACTTTGGGGGTCCCCATCACAGGAACGTGTCTACGTTCCTGCTCTGGGATATGGGCACCACCGAATGGTGTTGCTACAAACAATGGAGGGGCCGACTTTTCTAAAAAGCAAAACGAGGTCAAAACGGTTTTTGTTTTCGTAGAATCTGGATACAGCTACACCATCTGGAAGTGACGACAAGGTGCGGCTTCTATCCACCGTGTGCTCTCGTATAAAAAGTTCCCCTCTACTTACACCCCCTCCCACCACTGCAATCAATGTCAGCACGTGTTGCTTATATTAGGACTGTGCTTATAGAAGGTGTTCTCATAGCCAGTTTCCGCTGGACGTGTAAACTATGTACACCCTCCCCCCCCCATTAAATAAACTGCAAGTGACTTGCTCGACGAGATAAAAACGCATATTTGGACCTGCGGCTGGGGTAAAGAAGCAGGTATAAAGCCAGCGGTACCAGCGCCAAGGCAGAGATAGTAACCTGGCATCCACACGCACACTTTAGAACTGCTTTTAGTGTTTAGTTTGTTGTCCCCCCCGCACCTCCGATTAGCACGGTTGGCTACGTACGGTGCGAAACATGTTCAACATACATCAGAGAAGAATTATACATTTCATCATGTGCAGGCTATTTACTTGTAAATAAACTGTAATAATGCACATGCACACAGTGGCGAGATGTTAACTACCTCGCCTGGTATACAGGAGGTCGTTGGTTCGATCCCGACCCTGCCACCTGTATATTTGGAGTTTGCATGTTCTCCCCATGGTCGCCGGTGTTTCCCTCCACATTCAGAAACACGCGTTTAGCGTATTTGGCTGCTGTACATTTCCACGTGATAAGCCACTTCGTTGAGCTATCGTTTGTTGCAAGGTCGCTTCTGAAAGTGAGCTATATAGCTCAGTGGGCCTTACCTGATAAAACAATAGTTCATCAATAGTTTACACACGCCGAAACACAAACTGTGCGACCAATTTAAGCCAAGAACTCTGGTGGCCATCGCTGCTGACAGCGACAACCGCGTGTCTGTGTGTCTCGGTGCACGCGCGTGTGAGCCGGTCGCCGTGACGCCCGCGTTTAGTTTATCCCCATGTGGATGGGTACATGGCGCACCACCCACGTAGCACGGCCTCGGCTTGCACCATGGGGGGGGGGGGGTTGACGAGTCACACGCGGTCGACTCAACTTCAAATGAGTACCTGGGGTGGTGTGTAAACATCACCACTGGGGAGACAAAGGCGGCCGGGCATAGTGTTGGCCACCCACCCTCTTGTGTGCCGTGATGGCCTTCATAGGGTGCTCGATAACAGCACTTGCCCCAAAGGTCTGTAAAGGCTACACGGGGGATCTTTTTCTCTGTGCATCAAATATCTTCACGGGGTCACAGATAACATAAACTCGTGTTGTTGGCCAAGCTTCACTCTTCATTAAAAACCCTACAAAACACACTACTACCAAACCGATTGAGATGTGGAAGAGATAATTTTAAAGTGGTCTGATCAAGTGGAACATATCTTGAGAGTTTTATTGTTACCTTTCAGCCGACTCAGAAAAAAAATGTTTTCGCAGTAACTTAACAAGCATTGTTCAAAGCACAAACAGTGCATTGTGCAATAAAATCCATCCAACATATAAACACAATTTTTTTTATCTTACAGATAATCTTTTTCAGCCTCGGGTGATAAGCTACACTTGGCGAATTGCACGAATGAGGTGGGTGTGGACCGTGACATGGCATGACACGATACTATTTTAGTGTTACCAATGGAGCACAGTGGCACAAATTAAACTGCTCAGCGCACCTGCGGGTACAGCGACGTGGCGCATCCTGGTGGGGTAGTCACTTTGTGCCACTGCCAAACGTTGCGCAACAAGGCGGGTGACCAAGTTGGCAGCGTCGCCTGACTGCGTTGGTGCCGACACCACCCCACGTGACCTTGGTTGCTCACATCTTTATTTTTCCTCCCCAAAGGAAACGTCCATGATGCTCTAGGTTGGTGCACGTACCAACTGCCCAACCGCCATTCACAACCGGGAGTCAAACGCAAGTAGCACAACAGCATAGTGTACCGCCCGCCCGACACGGTTACTCGGGTTGCACGGTTGTTACTAGGGTTGCGTGGTTACTGGGTTGCCACGGTTACTGGGTTGCCACGGTTACTCGGGTTGCACGGTTGTTACTAGGTTTGCATGGTTACTGGGTTGCCACGGTTACTAGGGTTGCACGGTTGTTACTAGGGTTGCGTGGTTACTGGGTTGCCACGGTTACTGGGTTGCCACGGTTACTCGGGTTGCACGGTTGTTACTAGGTTTGCGTGGTTACTGGGTTGCCAAGGTTACCCGGGTTGCACGGTTGTTACTAGGGTTGCGTGGTTACTGGGTTGCCACAGTTATTGGGTTGCCACGGTTTCTCGGGTTGCACGGTTGTTACTAGGTTTGCGTGGTTACTGGGTTGCCACGGTTACTGGGTTGCCAGGGTTACTAGGGTTGCCATCTTTCGTGTTTTTTTTTTCTCAGGGACGTCCTGTTGAGCTGGCAGCTGTCACGGGAAATCCGTAAAGTCTTCCCGGGATATTAAAAGTTGGGATTATTGCCAATTGAGCAATGATAACCCATCGAAGAAAATGTAATTGCGTGCCGTTCTCCCCTCTGCCGCTTTTTGTGAGATATGCTTCTTCCAACAATGTTCCGGTCTTGTTGCACATCCAAGGTGGCAACCCTACATGGTACACACTTGCATGCATGCATGCATATTAAACCTACACAATACCGTCCATGGATTATTACATCTCAACCATTACGATAATTGTTCAAATGGAACACTACATGCTGAGAGTTCCCTAGTTTGTGAACTATATTCCCAATCATATAAAACCAATTTTCAACGTGTTAAAATCGTTAAATTATTCTCAAAAGACTTATTTTCATTGTGAAATGTCCCCGTGAAATATGTCCGAAAAAAAAAATCTAATCCTGAAATGTAATTAGGATTAGACGATATTCGCATGACTTTCATAGGAAATGCTTATTCTAACTCAACTGCCTTCAGTGTAATCTACACTTCTGTGTGCTTCTCTAGTTATAAACGCATTCTATTTTACACGTTTGTGCTTTCTGCAGCTACATTTCAATAAGGGGGAGACGTGTGTTTATGGAAAATAACTATACCCCCCCCCGCCCCATTATAACCACAATTAAAATACTTTCCTTAAATAATTCAGATGAAGCCTTGAGCGCATAACTTGACGGGACTGAGGATGACTGCGTGAGACCGCGTGGATGTTTTGCATAGCAAGAGCGGTGGTGTCGTGGTTAACGTGCTGCACTACGAACCCGGTGACCCGAATTTTCAATTCCCACTCATGGCTACCAACACCAGTGACGATTATCTGAACCGGTCCTTGGGCCTCCCCTAGGTCAACTCAGCCTCAAATGAGTACCTGGTGCGTTGTGTAAAACATCGCCATTGGGTGAGACAAATGCGGCCGGGTGTGGTGCTGGCCACCCACCCCCTCGTGTGCCATGCCGACTTTCATAGGTGCTCGCTAACAGCACTTGCCCCAACAGTCTGTATACAGGCTATACGAGGGGTATTTTGTCTTTGTTTGGCGTGGCCTTGTTCCATCCAGCTCGACCGACGTGTTTTAGGGTTCTTCTGCGCGCTGCTTCGGCACAATGTTCCACGTCTCGCTCTACTTACTGCATACCGATGTTATGTAAAATCTTCACCATTCATTCATTCTACATTGCCCACATGTGCTTTTGATGTACAAAAGAACAGTTTTTGTTCTGGTCTTGGGAGTTCATGAAAGGTATTCGTATCTTTGTTTTATTTAAATTGTTGCAAATAAAGAACAAATAACATTGTAGCAGATTTTATGAAGCTTTTGTTATGGGCTTTGTGACAATAAATAGCCAAGCATAATATCGTATTAATGTGATGCTTGCGCTACTGCCACCACATTGGCCTGGGTGAAA
The DNA here is from genome assembly GCF_964198595.1 of Lampetra fluviatilis. Taxonomy (NCBI): domain Eukaryota; kingdom Metazoa; phylum Chordata; class Hyperoartia; order Petromyzontiformes; family Petromyzontidae; genus Lampetra; species Lampetra fluviatilis. The sequence goes on from NC_136302.1 coordinate 4,566,741, forward strand.
ATTTGCGATGGTTGGTGTCCCCAGAGCTCATATGCTTGCAAGTGCCACCTCCTCCCGCACCGTGCAAAAGCAGACTACGTAGTATCATCACATACTCGTGGTCCACAGACGGCCCTGTGTAGAAACATGGCGTGCGCCTGTTGACACTAACAATGCTATTGATGATGGGTCATGAATGCTTAGTGGCGTCCTTAAATCAAAGAGAGCCCTTGTCCTGGAGTCACCTTGAAGTGTTTAATAGCCAGCTGGCTGGGTGGCAGCGTGGCTGCTCGAACGCTTATTTCTCACGATAGGAAAGTTGCGGGTTCAAGTTCTGGTCAGGATCAATTGAGCCTCCATCAGTGCTCTCCTCGGCGATCGATAAAAAAAACGCTTTTTGTAAAAGTCACCAGTGGCCGTGCTATGGAGAGGCTGGCTCCCCGCCATGAGAGTACGGAATTCTCGTCATCGTCGTGAATGCCGTCGTCGTTTTATTTATACAGCGCCTCACACCTGCACGGCAAATCTCGAGGCGCTAGCTCAAGAACTCGCAGCCATCAGAGGATGAGCGCTGGGCGCATTACTTATTTAAGCAATGGGACACTGACTCATTCAGGTTTTTTTTAATCTATTCAGCTTGCGAGTCAACACTTGAAAGCATATACATATTTGTGGCAATCGGCATCCACGATCAAACCTCAACTTCGCCCCGTCGACCTTCAGAGAGGAGCGGTGGCAACGTGTTACGTGAATAAGAGATAGTGCAGCATTTAAAACTTGTGACACAAACGCAAGCCCACCCAGCTCCTTAAGCTATCTTTTTTTCATATTCAACAACATCGCTTGTAGACATGCGCCCCCTATAAAGATGTGTGCGCAGAGGTAACAGAAGTCAGATCAGATGGCAGCGGACACATTCGCGCTTGTGAATGCAATGGCGCAACATTACATAAAGAGAGAGATGCCATCTCGGTGTCATCACCACAATCCCTGCCAACTAAGTACAAAGACCCCCGTGTAGCCTTAACAGACTGTTGGGGCAAGTGCTGTTAGTGAGGAGCACCTATGAAGGCCGGCATGGCACACGAGGGGGTGGGTGGCCAGCACCACGTCCGGCCGCCTTCGTCTCCCCAGTGGCGATGTTTACACACCACACCAGGTACTCATTTGAGGTAGAGTCAACCTAGGGGATGCCCAGAACCGGTTCAAATATTCGCCACTGTTTTTGGTCGTGAGCGGCAATTGAACACTAAGTACGACCGCATTTTCAGCAGCATGAGGACTCGTGGATATTAAGCTGCACTGGCCTTCCATTGGAACCATGTGATTAATATATATACATACCTGTCAACCCATACGGTTTACCCATATTCTTGTACAGGGAAATTGAGTTTTCAGGTCCATACGGCGCACAGCCATTTCAATAAGGGCAAACAAATTTTGTCTATTTGTTCGTGATTTATAACGGTGACCAAAAAGGTATGAATTGGTAGGCATGATAAGGGGTTGACAGGTATGTATCTATATATTGCACACACATAGGGGTGTATAAGATACAAAAGCGAAGCCTAGGAGTATAATATTAAGCTTAACCTTCACACCACAAAGTAGTGTCACTTTGTAGGCCGGGCAAGCTGAGGATAGCCAAGCAGTGACCAGCAGGTCGTGGTTCATGCCTGGAGTCCACAGACGTGGGAGGCAGGGTGGAAGCTGCACGTGAGACACCCTTCTGCAGGACAATGAGGTGAATGCTGGGAACAGTGAATAAAGTTGGTTGTTTTAAGCCTCGAGCTCTCCCCATGTGTGTGGGTTTCTCCAGAAGCTCTGGTTTCTTCCACGTGTAGAAAAAAAAAAACGAAAAGTGAACTCGCCAAGTATCTTACAGCAGGACCCGACTGCAAAAATAAGGACCAGCGAGATTTCCCAAGATTAATGTGCGACCATATATACTGGCGAAAAGGAGAATTGCCAGACCAGAAATAATGCTACGTATTTATTTTTTTGGAGACAAGCTAGAGCATTAAAACGTAACATAGATGAGCACATTGATACCCAATATGACAAAATCTAGGCCACTTTTGGAGAACAAGGTTGTTATGAGCGGGCATGCCGGAACTCTAGACATCAATAATTGGGTAAATACCCAAAAGCGTGCATTTGTATATAGAGAGAACAGCATATATGGATAACCCAATATAAATACACCACTGTAGAAAAAACTCAATGTCTCGTCATGGTATACACAGTGGCGAGATTTTAACTACCTTGCCTGGTATACAGGAGGCCGTCGGTTCGATCCCGACCCTGACACCTGTACATCTGGGTCCTCTGGTTTTTCACTCCACATTCAGAAACATGCGTTTAGAATATTTGACTGCTATACATTTCCACATGATAAGCCACTTCGTTGAGCTGTCATTTGTGGACAGGTTCCTTCTGAAAAAGAGTTATGTAGCTCAGTGGGCCTTACCTGGTAAAGTAAAAAAGTGTGTTGATATAGTTTAGTTTTATATAATGCAAACTGCCTTCTGGGAGTTCATAATCTCAGCAGCATTGATTCAGTACATGCAAAATTCTGGGCTGGTTTTTACACCCAGTGTCTCATCAACAGAGTCAGACTTGCTTAAATCAATACTGGTGGTGAACTGCCAGAAAAATTTGCAGCATATTAAGCAACAATTAAAGCATATGCTTGGGAACAGCTGGCAGTTATCCACTCCCATTGCAAAAACTACCCCTTTCAACTTCACCCCGACATCTTAAAGCACATCCCCTAGCCCCCCCCCCAGTTTGTTCCATAGGACATGACCTTGTGAAGTGATGACGGAAAGTTTGGGGTCAAACTAAACCAATGCCTGACTGGCCCCACCGTGGCTTGCGTTTATTATATTTAGTCACACGCGGTAGCTGGCTCGACTGTCGTTGCTCAACACGTGCATGTACATATAGCATGCGGGTGGGCTACGTGCCGTCATTTACTGCTTTCAAATGAGTTGAGCGAAAAATACTGGGCAAGTAACCCCAATGTTCAACACTGATGTAACAGCCAAGACACCGGGCTTGGTCTCTATCAATAACTGCACAGAAACACTATGCTTGAAACGAGCAAAATGCATCCATTGAGAATTTAAGAACAATGGTCAACACAAGTAAACAGAATGTTATCTGTCCAATGTACGTTTACTTGAGTCTCTAGATTTTGCAGAAGAAGAAAAAAATCTATTTGATGTACACTTAGTGCATAGAATAAAGACGGGACAACGAGGAAAAATTGGTTTGTGTTCTGCACTCAAGGTTAACGAGTCATAACACCTCTGACTGACACACATACAATGGCCTCTAACGATGATCACAGGTGTAGCCGTTGCCATTGGAGACCAGGTTAAAGATGCAGTGTGTGTGCTTGGTGTACGCTAGAACGCTCACCCGCTCTCAGACAAAGCCACTGTTGACGGAACCCACAGACGACGAGGGAAATTAAGTGATAGCAAAGGGAAATAAACATGAGGTTAAGCTTTAAGTTTTGGCCAATTACATTGCCTCATCATGTTCATGTCAATTCAATTGCTGAGCAGTTTTTTGAGTATTGAAAAAGGGACAAAGAAACTGCTGACACGACTTTACAAAAAATCTGCAATTGCAAACAAAATTGTCTGCTCGAGCGTGAATCGTGGCCCATTAATGTGATGAATTGAACAGTATCGGCAAAGCTGCATTGGCACTTTTATATTGCGAGCAAAAGTACACAAAAAACAAGCAGCATTAAAGTGAGGCTCAGGAGTTATCCGTATATGCACTGTCGTGAATAACACTACCTTAAAATTAAAATATATATTTATAAGAGCTGACGTTTTGCACAATAGCCCTCTTTGTGCTTTGAAGAAGGGCCATTATAAAATATTTTCTTCTTTTAATGCCACAGTGTTATTGATAATTTGTTTTGAATTTTCTTTCCTTACTTGTGCTCGTGGGCTCCACTGCCAAAGTGGCATCACCAAATAATTTGTAGGTACACTTTGATTTTTGGAGCCTTCTCCATCCAAGGATACAAACTCACGTGAGCGAACGTCTTTCTGCAAGCTCACTTGGCAAAAAACGCCAGTGGCCTGAGAGCACTAGAATTACCATCGGTCACCAGTGAATATGCTTAATCAATATGACTGCGAAAACATTGAAATATACCGCAATGTTACATCAAAAGTGATGCACCTATGCTCATTTATAATTGTATTGTTGGGTTAACGTCGTTTAAAGTATGTCAATTAAACTGGCCTTTATAACTCCCAAATTCTGGCCGTTTACCCCTGTTCTGTTTATTTCCTGCTCTCCATACACGCCTTGAGACTTACTACGATGAAATTCACCTTGCAAGTGTAAATTATGATTATGTTTCATAATTAAGGTTTGTGGATTAGATCGCGTTTATTATTCGAGCAACAACCCTCCACTACCCGACAAAGCCAAACAAATCAAGTCGCTACGTTGGTACATTTTGGCAAGACTCTTTTCAGGGGGGTCCTGGATTTGGATGTTTCGCCAATCACTTCTTTTAATGAGTGTTGTGCATGTTGTAGGAAATCACATTACCAGGAGAAACCCCATATGTACATGCTATTAAGAAGGGGCATTACCCGCAATGTCGCCTATAAATATTTGCAGTAGCATCACCAAATAATTCATATACTGTATATAAATGGATAATACACAGAGATGAGATCACAAATCTATTAACGGTATCTGCCATCTTTGGGCCACTGTGTGGCCCCAGAGTTCGTGAGTTTTTGCCAAATATATGTGCTCCACCACAACTCTTGCCTCCGATGCAGCGATTGCTGGTATGTACAACCACGCTCGGCTCGACGATGTAGTTCAATAAACTACACAAAGACTAAGGCAAGATCGGTTACGTTGATACTTTCAACTTTAGGTTAACGAACACATGGAGAGGTCCACAGTGTTACATATAACAGTGATTATCCCACTTGTAATGAATGCCTTACTCAAGTGTACGTAGGTGAAGACCTCTGAAGTAAGCCAAATTATTTGTAAAGCCATCGTGATAATCGCAAAGTGTGTGACGATAAAACACGAGCCAAAGTCACACGTTAGATATTAATGTTGCAAATCAACGCAACGCGTTTAAGTCAAGCAAAGTTATTTTTAGGCGATACGGACATTTAATATCCACGGGCAAATGCATGCTCCTCCCCCCTGCCCCCCCTGTCCACGGGGGGCTGAAAGTTTCTCTGTTAAAAGACACCACTGCTTCAAATCATTCCTGGCAGCAGCAGCAGGAACAGCAGGTGTGGTATGAACTCACAAGGCCTCTGGTCCGCAAGCAGCCTTTGGTGACAATAGCCCGAGTGAACATAAGCAAGATGGGCAACATAGAAAATAAATGGCACGTGGCCATCAACCTGCTCTCCTCCAACCTCACAGCAGTCAGTTAAACGAAGATATTAAATATTAGATTGGGTTTTTTGTTGTCGTCCACTAACACACGTGATTTTGGACGCAATGGTTTTTGTTACAATCGTCGTGCTAAATGATATTGCAGGAATGCATCGAGTCAAGGGTCAAAGATCACTCATTCATGGTTACAAGCATTTCACCGACTTATTAACTCAGTAAGTGTAATGTTAATGTAGTAATCACTATGTTGTGTTCGGTGTAAAAGCAGTGTCGAGAATGCGTTTTACGTTTTGATCGATGCTGAATGCATAAGCCAGGTAGAAAAAGTTTCATTTGTTGGGACCTTAGTGTGAATAGATTAAAAAAATGCATCATAATCTGAAGCCAACGTTTGTATGAAACATGTCCTTGCATGACCAAGCATTACAAATTATCACAAGCATCCTTCAACTTAATGAAAAACTAAGCGTAAAAAGACATACAAGAAAAACAATCTACACTAACCTCTCATGAAAGAAAACTTTTATTTTACATTAGAAGATTCATGATTAATTATTACTACTGTGCATACCTTGATTTGAAGCTTTCGTGACTGCAGGGATCCACATTCTTTGGTTCTTTTGGTAAAGTCACGTAGGTATAAAATATAATAAAATAGATCACGACGTTTCGGGCGCAACACAAGCGTCCGTCATCAGGTGGGAAAGCATGCTACGGGACTTTACTGAAAGAACCAAAGAGTATTTATATATAATACCAACACTTTATTGGGGCATGCTCAACGAAGGATGACTAAAGAACCCACGTGCTTAAAGAGTTGCAGTCATTTTTTAAGTTACATTGAGCACTCAGCCAGGGTTGCAATCGACCGATGCACACCTTTCACTGTTTGTTTATCAGAAGTATTGTTACTATCGTAATTAGCCAAAACTTAGATAATCCATAATCAACGTTTTTGGGTTAGATCGCGTTATTTATAAATGTGTCGTAACCCTCCACCACCCGACACGGCCAATCAGCAAAAAAGTGTCACGTTGACAAAAGACAAATAGTTCACTGCTTTAGCCCACCGGTGTGTTGAAGCGCGAAACCACAACATTTACAAAACGACAACATTTACAAAACCACAACATTTACAAAATTGTAAATGTTGTGGTTTTGTAATGTGGTTTCGCGCTTCAACACACTGGTGAACTATTTGTCTTTTGTCAACGTGACACTTTTTTGCTGATTGGCCGTGTCGGGTGGTGGAGGATTACGACACATTTATAAATAACGCGATCTAACCAAAAAACGTTTATTATGAATAATATTGGTCGCGAAAGCCTGCTACGTGTTAAACTTAGATAATCATTGGCTTACCCCATGAGGATACTAGAGTTTATATTAAGTTTTGGCTGTGTGTGTGTGGGGTTTCATATTATTAGATATACACATGTAAAAGTGTTTCTGGTAAAGTATCGTGAAATTCAGGACTTAGTGAGAATGTACGTGATACATAATAGAGGGGGTTTTTTTGGTTAGATCGCGTAACCCAAAAAAAATCTATCATGGATAATAATGGTCGCGAAAGTCTACGTGTTAAACCGTACGTGATACTACGTTCAACCGACAAAACTAGTTGCCAATTGCATGCCTTCGGTTGCACGCGCACAGCGTGTGCACAAATGAGAGGCAGTCCAAACGCTTTGAGAATGGAACATTATCACTGGCTCACTGACGATGCATCGTGATTTATTTCCATAACATCATGCAGTCATACAAACATTAAAAAAAACTCGTAAAAAGTTCGTGCCAGGCCATCGATGTCAATGGCATGCAATGTTAACAATGCAAAGTCTGAAATTAGAATGCGTATAAGTATGTTGAAACATAATAGGAGCAAAAGGGCACAGTTGAGTAATGCAGATTTTCCCAGGGAGCTGCCAAGCATTTAGATGTGCCGTGTATTATTTAATGAATTAAGTATGCAACAGTGTGACCTTGCTTGTTAATGTCCTTTACTACTCGAGAACATGTGTCCGGGTCAAAAGAGCTTGTCACCACTCATGGCATTAAGTGGACCTTCGATTACAGTGTGTGCACGTCTATTTGTGAACTCACAAAAACTCTGAATGCTCGTGTCAAGTTTTATGTATACATTTCTATATAAAAAGGAGTTAGAAAAAATAAACGAACTTGTTGGGGCAAGTACTGTCAGCGGGCAGTTATGAAGGCCAACACAGCACACAAAAGGAGAAGGGAGGGTGGGGAGAGGGCAAGGGGGGTGACAGTCTTTGTTGTGCCTCTGCCCATTTGGCCGTTCGCTCCAGTCACCGGCCAAATGCGCATTTGTTTGGTAATTTGGTTCTGCAATCGAGCGGCCTCATACCGTACGCAACTCAAATTAGCCGCTGGCAGATTGAAGGGGAGATTTTAGGTTCACGCTGAGTGAGGATGCAGCTCAGGTCCAGCTAAGCGGGCAACTATCCAGTTGCCCCAATGGCTCAATCCAGCCCTGCCTGACACCACGGTATCCCCAGTGATGTCCGCGTGCCGACGTGGAGCGGTGGCTCAGTGGGTTAGCGCACTGTGCCGTGAAACCAGCCGATCGTAGTTTGATTCCAGTCGACCGCTCCATCTTATGTAAATACGTAAATATTCACGTAACATAAGGCCTAGGGGGAATGTGACTTTGCCAACTTCTCTGTAGGCGATGCGGGTGGCCAGGAATGCTATAAGTGTGGGAACTCTGTGCTGTTATCACATGTACACTACAAACCATAAAATGGATCTGACCACAGGGAGAAAAGTAAAAACGACGGTATATATGGATGCCAATTTACGCAAGGTCAAAAATAATGTAGACCTTTCTGGTTTCAGATCTGCCGATTATAAACAGACTGGCACTCATCAGATTTGCACCATGTTGGCAAGGGGCGTATCCAAATCAACGAGGAGATAAAGAAATACATTTTAAAAGGTGCACATTTCTCCGTTTGCAATCATACGTGGTAGTGCCACTTCCGATGACGGACAAGAAAGCCAGGGAAATGACGAGCGACATTTATTTGGTTCATTACTTAGGTAATAAAATGTTATTTCACACGTGTATAATTAGCAACAAACACGAGTTGTATGGTCATTTCAGTTCGTTTGTCTTAGTTAACTTGTCTCAGCTTGTCTTTAAAAAATGTGTTACAATGCCTCGTTAAGTTTGAATTAAAATTACGTTGGATGTACGTTTACAGCCAGTTTTTTTAATCAATCCCTAAACACCGTGCGAGCCGTGGTGGGGATTGTTTGACTCTACTTGACTACGTCGATCATTGCAGGGTCAGGTGGAGGGTGGCAAAGCTGGGGAGCATGCAAGTTCACATTTAACATTGGTGTTTTGCTGCACCGCCACCTTGCGTCCACCAAAGTAATGCGTTTTCATACACGTAGCCCTCTAAGGTTACATATACAATGTGTGTTTTGAGAATTCCAGGCAACAATTATATGGACTCATATCGGATGTTATTAAGTTTAGGGCCATCTGTTGTGTGATACAAAAATAAGCCCACAGAGAGTTGTAATTTATAATCATATTTCTACAAAAGAAAAAAACCCCGCTTTCTTTCATTCGACGGCTGTAATAAATGTTGGGAGGTGAGCGGGTGGACAGTGGGTTCAGCGCACTGTGCTACGACCGCTGTGTAACCTGAGTTAGATTCCCAGCCATGGCTGTCATCAGTGGCGAGTGATGTCTGAATTGGTCCTGGGTCCACCCAAAACTCCCTTTCACAAACTTGCACTGGCCAGCGTGGTGAAGTATGGCAAAAACAGAACCCTCACCATCGAAATGGTGTGGAGAGGCTTTCATCCAGCAGAGACCTTTAGAATATTTGTAAATGCATCTGTATAAACGACAATTTTGCTTCCACAGTCCATTATTTTGACATTCCTGATATTCATGTATGAAGTAAGTAAATATTATTTAAACAATCGTGTTTTTCTGCAACTGGGGGCGGGAAAATACGAGGGATATTTATTGTCCATTGAGTCAAGTCGGAAAAAATACTATCAGTGCCAATCCTGCCTATATGGACACCATATAGAGACCATGTAACTAAATTGTAATTTATTTAAATATATGTTTCAATTTAACATGTTCTGCTTTCATTTCATGTATACATTTTAAATGGCTCGATGTCTTTGATTTGAAATATAATAGTTCAAATGTTTTGATGCATTAAATTCGAGTTTATCCAGATGTACACTGCGAACCTCTGCTGCGAAGCAAACATCCTCGTTTCTCCACTTCTTTACCTGCCGGATAAATAAATAAACTATACACACTACAGTATTTAGCAACGTCAAATAAACATACTGCGACTATAACGACATACTATTGTTTTTGTTCTATAGTAAATGTATTGTAGAAACAATATTCGCATGTAACTTTGAAGGTCTTTTGTAACTGATATGCGTATGTAGTTATTTAATACACTGATGTGTGCATACAAAACCACAGTTGGAATGTAATGGAAATTATAGACTGTATTTCTAAAAAAGGAATGCACTAAGAAAATTAATTGTGAGCACAATCAAACTATAACATCATGATGTTCACTCGACAAGAAATTCCGACACAAAGCAGTATGCATTACGTAACAAATGTTACAAAAGCCATGGATATTTTAAATGATTTAAACACCACGTCTGGAGCACACTTAAGTCTACATTTAAGTAAAACAAACTCGATTATCAATCATGATTACATTTATTAGCACAAAGATGTATACACTATTGCATGTTATTTATTCATTTATAAATCTTGCCAGGTTCAAATGGACAGCTGGAATGAGTTACGGACATTTTGAAATTAAAATTAAGCTTACTTTACACACAGCTGGGTGGCTTAAAGTGCAGACATAACTTCCAAAAGCTATCGCGTGGAGTTAGCTCCATAGAAGTCCCGCCTGAATTCGTGTCTGCATAGATCTGTACACCGATATGTCCATATCTGTCATGACCACTTAAGTCCGTGCATTGCCCAGAGTAACGGCTTGCTTCTTCGTCGTTGTCACAGTTAAACACTACAACTACCAACTAGGGCAAACCAAATGTACAGAGAGTTAAAACAGAGGAATTGAGCAGCGGTGAAGCCCCTTGGCATACTCTTTCCAATAAATCACAGTCTTTGGTTCTTTCGCTAAAGTCACGTAGGTATAACATAATTTCTACCTACGTGACTTTACCGAAATAACCAAATAGTATGGATTCCTGCAGTCACGAAAGCTTCAAATCAAGATATGCACAATAGCAATAATTAATCATGAATCTTCTAATGTAATATAAAACGTTTTCTTTTACAAGCGGTTAGTATAGATTGTTTTTCTTGTATGTCTTTTTACGTACTTTTTTTATGAAGTTGAAGGATGCTTGTGACCATTTGTAATACTTGGTCATGCAAGGACATGTTTCATACAAAAGTTGGCTTCAGATTATATAAGCGTCTTTTTATCTATTCACACTAAGGTCCCAAAAAATTAACCTTTTTCTACCTGGCTTTTGCATTCATCATCTATCAAAACGCAAAAAGCATTCTCGACACTGCTTTTACACCGAACACAACATTGTGATTACTACAATAACATTACACTTACTGAGTTAATAAGTCGGTAAAATGCTTGTAACCATGAATGAGTGATTTTTGACCCTTGACTCGTAGCATTCCTGCAATATCATTTAGCACGACGATTGTAACAAAAACCATTGCTCCCAAAATCACGTGTGTTAGTGGACGACAACAAAAAACCCAATCTAATATTTAATATCTTCGTTTAACTGCCTGTTGTGAGGTTAGAGGAGAGCAGGTTGATGGCCACGTAGGTATAAAATAATATATAACTACGTGACTTTACCGAAAGAACCAAAGAGTATGGATTCCTGCAGTCACGAAAGCTTCAAATCAAGAATAAATCATAGATCCAATACAATTAAATGTGCATGGCATTAGTATCTGTAACATGAGCAATTGGAACAATACGCTGTTTACTTAGTTGTGACACTCGTTACAAAGTAGACAGATACCCAAGCACATCACAATTAAGCCTGATTCACACACACACACAACCAGATTTGTAAACAAAAAGCTCCAACAAGAATGAGAACGATGATGTTCGAAATTAATAAGGTTTTTAAGGGTGCTCAACGATAAATTCGAATTTGCACTGGGGTGTGAATTTTACTTAATCTCATACAAAACCTATGAAATCTCTGCAACAATTGGGGCACGTTAATGTGAGTGTTTCATAACAAGTTCATGCCAAGTTCAAGCCAACATGATTATCACACTATCAAGAAACTATAAACAATAATCCTTTGTGTTTTGATATTCCGCCTACAATCACGGATAAATATCATGGTGGAATAGAGGCATAGAGCAAACATAATTCGTAAATTATTAAATTCACGAAACACGCAAACCGAAATTGCCCTCACAGACAACGTATTCCATGTTCCACTCGCTATAGTTTACTGTTTAGAAGCAACACGCGACACTTCAGCGTGCCGTCAAGTGCTGCGATGAAACTTGTGACAACAGGGCTTTTGTGTGCTCAGTGACACACATTTATTTTTACAACACAACAGGGTTGAAAAGACACGCCATTTCCAACGCTTACGCCGCTTCGCAATGCGTGACGGAAATATTGCTCGACATGTTTTGTTTACAAGGACAAAGAAAAAAGCCAAAATACTTCGCGTAAGTGGGGGGGGGAAATGCGAGAAACATTTCAGCGGTGAAGGTCAAATGTTGAACAGGCGCATGCAGCGACACGCACACGCTCGTTCACAAGCAGTCAAAACTTACGTCTCAATCGATATAAATAATAAAACACATTCATGTCTCCTTCGCATATCCACGCGATAATTTTGAGTATGTATTTCAATCAGGTGAGAAGCTATTGAGACAGAATGAGTTCCTTTTAAAGGTAGACTGGAATTACAAGAGCAAAGACGAAAATGAGCACACATAAACAACAGATGTTTAAAGAAAGGAAATCCAAAACGTGAAAAAAAGTTATATTCATATTTTAGGACAAAAGGTAGATCATTGCGCTGGCTATTTTAATAAACGATTGGTCTCAAACATCTGTCTGACTGGTCAAATTTGGACAAATCAATTTGGAATCATATACCAAAAATATAACTGCACATACCCGATAGAAAAAATGTCCGCAATTGCACGCGTTTAATTATTGTACATCCTAAGCTATGTGCTATCCTTGTTTTTACATCAAATTTATTCGAGTAATTGTTAATGATGCCACGCTTACGTGTTATCAACTTGTCCTCTTCAAAAACTGCCGTTGTAGTTGATAAAATAACTGATCTTACTACACCTGCAATTCCTCCTTTTTGGTCTACACTCACTAAGTATACAAGAAAATAAAATAAGGTACATAACACTGTGTAACCAAAACATTTTTTTTGTTCCTGGGTAGTAAGTGTTATTTCCTAATTGCTTATGCCTCAAAAGTACACAAAAAGCCTATTATTCCCCACAAACTTTGCTTTTGTGACCAGGACAGTGATATTTTGAAATTTACCTACTTTCAATGAGAAAACGCGGTGTGCATTTGTGTCTTTCGCTCACATAAAGTCCTGGTCACAAAAGCAAAGTTTGTGGGGAATAATTGCCATTTTCTACACTTTTTAGGTGTAAGCAATGAAAAAATAACACTTAGTACCCATGAACTAAAGTGTTACATCGTGTATAATATAACTATTTCACTATTTAATTACAACTCTAACACTAAGCACGTATGATTTTTTTATCATAAAAAGTACTGTAAGGCCCAGACAGAGTCGTAAAAAAGCAACATTACTTACATAACCTGTAATTCTGCAGGTTCATCGAAGTCATAAACAATCATTTACAAGCAAGAGAGCGCCGTGGGTATATACACAAACGAAACCTGATATGTTTTCCAAAGTTGAAAAATACCACATCCATGTAAAATTTCAATGGGTGGCAATGGTCACGCCACAAAAAGCCCCCTGCGTTTCAATGAAAACTCTTGAGGTTGGCGGACTTAGATCTCCTGTGCATCCCCAGAACGCAGCTCAAGTCAATGGGTGGTTGGGGGGGGCGATGTCTGGGCCTTCGTTTCCGTGGAACTCGGCCCTGTGGAACTCCCTGCCGAAGGGAGTCCCCGCTTCCCTTTAAGATGGAAATTTCTATTTTAACTCAGAGCCACTCCCCCCACACACATTTCCATTGATGCAAAGCACCTTGAGATTGCATGAAAGGCGTTATTGTTATAAGCCGTAATTATGACTGTTATTACCCAGACTCCCAATCCAACTGCCGATAATTTTCATTCCTCGTCAAGATGGCTGATGATTATTTAGATTATTTGGCTGCTATACATTTCCACGTGATAAGCCACTTCGTTGAGCTATCATTTGTGACCAGGTCGCTTCTGAAAAAGAAGCTAAGAGCTCCGTGGGCCTTCCCTGGTAAGATTAAAATATATATTTTTTCGTGATCTGTTTACCTTTCCTATACCTCGCACTCCCACTGTGTTGTTGTTGTATAGTTTGTTGCTGTAACTGTCTGATCCGCCCCGACGAGACATGTGAAAAAGAGCTTAGCAGCTCATCGGATTTCTGCAGTATAAATAAACATTCGGTTTCTGGCTGAGAGCTTTTGAAATGTGACTTCGCAATCGTCGTCCATTCTCATGGATTAGTAATGGCAGTGCACTGCAGCGCTTATTATTATTATTCATCACAGCGGTAAAGTCTTTTAAGGCTGAGGAGCATACATTGGTGGATCAATTATGGGAGCCGGGTTTAAGTGTACCTTGGCCTTTCTAAACCCAAGTTGATCAGCAAGGAGGATAACGATGAATTTTGATTGCACGAATAAAGCTTACAACTGTAAGTGGGAAAAGTATAATATTCATCAAAATCTCAACAAATTCGTCTGTAACACTGTGGCCTTTAAGGAAAAAAATATATATATATAATCGCCGACGTTTTGGGCAATTGCCCTTATTCATAGAACATCAATATATTTACGTAAACCACGTATGTGCTATGAACAAGGGCTATTGCTTGAAACGTCGAGATGTAAAAAATCTCGCCTGGTATACAGGAGGTCGTTGGTTCGATCACAACCCTGATGCCTGCATATTTGGAGTTTGCTTTTATCTCTCCCCCATGGTCGCGTGGATTTTTCTCCGGGTCCTCCGGGGTTTCCCTCCAACATGCTATACATTTCCACATGATAAGCCACTTCGTTGAGCTATTATTTGTGATAGCCAGGTCGCTTCTGAAAAAGAGTTATATAGCTCAGTGGGCCTTACCTGGTAAATATGTTTTCATTGCTTATTAAATATTGTATACTTTAAAGGCCCCAGTGTTACTGATAAATGGCTTTGGGTGTTTTTGTGTGTTAATCGTGCTTGTGCATCACTGTCGACAAAGCATGACCAATGAATTCAATATTTATGTATTAACAACATGGAATGTGGTGGGGCTCTGTTGCTGCGTAGATAACACATTCCTTCGGAGGGAGCTGGTAGGAACGTTGAGATGTTCGGTCAATGGCCAGGGTCAACGGCGGCGTGGTGTATTCCGAAAATAGACCCGACTGTGAGGGCGGGCACAAGCCGGCGTGAGTAGGTTAAACGTTGAGTTTTATAAGGGCACCACGGGGTGACCAGCCCCTCCCCACCCAGCCCCTCCCCACCCTCCCCTCCCCTCCCCACCCAGCCCCACCCTCCCCACCCAGGCCCTCCCCACCCTCCCCTCCCCTCCCCACCCAGCCCCTCCCTCCCCACCCAGCCCCTCCCTGCACGACGGACGGACACAATAATCCCCTATGGGTTGGTGTAACCTGGAGGTTCCTACCAGTATTAAGTTCATAGAGTGAGAAAAAAAACCAAGTCCCGTTCCGCCATCTAGCGGAGGATTTGTATATCACAGGCGCCTTTATAACATTGAAAATGTTTGTTTGGCATACAGAGTTTCGAAACAACAGCGGGATCCTCCAGGGATAATATTCTGTACAAGACCAAAGCAGCGATAGATTCCTCCCCGAGCATTACTAACGGAGTCGACAATACAGTCACAACGCGTATCATTCGAATAGCTGCAATGGAGATTTTTCAACTGGCAAGCCTCAATCTCAAGAGGACAATGCACATTTGAGCTCTAACACCTATAAACGTATAATAAACCATAAAGTTAATCATCGGTCAGGTAACGTTCCTCAATTAAATAACTATAGTAATGTACTACACACTTTTTCAAATTAAGGATTTGCCGAATATGTGATCAGCCTGACGCGAGAGCCTGGGTTTTACAGATTGCAAACAACAGGGCGCATTCAATGCAATTAATCAGCTTGACTGATGATGTTCGAGGCAGTTTACCGCAAACGCAACAGCCTAATCTGACAAGGGCACTTGCAAAAGAAACATCCGTGCTTCTGTTGCTTTATTGGGGTTAATGTTCCGCTCAATGTCTGGAGTACGTTGAACAAATTCTGAAGAAAAACACGCGTAAAAAAAGGCAGGGTATCACAGAGATTTAAAAATTAATATCGACGAGTGAAATTGGCATAGCTTGCATTGTCTGAACGTACACAAAGGAATAGATATTTTTTTATATATTAATATGGAAATACTTTTACCAGGCACTCGCCACTGGGCGAAGACCCCAGGGGCCAGCCCAGGACACGCTGGCGGGACTCGGAACGCCTGGGAATTCCTCCAGGATGAGCTAGAGTCTGTGTATAGTAGTGTAGTGTATAGCAGTGCAGTGTATAGCAGTGCAGTATATAGTAGTGCAGTAGTGCTGAAGTCTGTCGCCAGGGACAGGGAGGTCTGGACCGCCCGACTCAACTGAGACAGAAACGAACGAGCTTTTATGTACTACACGTGTTGAAGGTTTTGGTGGTCATGTGTGCAGCCCCCGCTCTAAGATTGAGACTTGCAAGTTGAAATCTCTAATTGCAGCTATGCGAATGGATGTTGAACTTCTTCCCCACCGTACGTCGCCAAACTTGCTAATCGGAGGTGCGGGGGAAGGACGACAAACTAAAAATACACAAATTCGTTTTAAATAAAGATTATTTCAAAGTGCATATAGCTCCCGGTAGCTCCCTAATATCGGAGGGAAGAGCGCTACCAGACGGCCGCAGAAGCGCATCTGAAAGTACGCAAAGCGCGGTGACCGTCTTCGTTCGATGCTAAATACTGCAACGGCATGAGAGCCAGCTGCCCGGGTTCATTTGTGCCACAATTGCCAACGCAGATATAAATAACGACTTCACGTAAACAGAACCCATGCGAACGCCGTTATGAGGCCCGTTTCAAGGAGGGTTAGAGGTTGCCAGGTAAAGGCGGCAGTCTCATTGAGCCATGTCTGGCCACTGGCGGAGCGGTCACACTCCTCTATCGCCCCCCACACCCCCCCCCCCCAAAAAAAAACGTTGCCGGCTCCTCCAAGTCTAATCCGGTTTCTTGCAGAGTTGTTATCTCGTGTGACGATAACCCGGCCATACCCCTCCTCCCTTCCGTGTCTCTCTTCACGCAGCCTGCACCAATGCATGTGACGTGCTGGGCGCACTTAGGCAAGGGCTTTGGGTATTTCTCCTCGTGTAGCCCCTACCTACTAAAAATAATACGCTCAAGGTCGCTCAACAACACCTGAATGCAGCCCTGTAACCTGATAACCATCGCTCAAACGTCGTTTTTTAAAATCTTGATCTATGCAAATTTTCTTGGCATTTCAGTGTTAAGTTGTAAGATTGACCTTCTGGAGCAACCGTGACTGATCACCACAACTACTAACTCGGTTTCCCCTTTATTAAAGCCACAATTTTATTGGCCAAATGTCAAATGGATGCGCTCTTCATTTAAGCACAACCTCACAAACGACGAATGTCCGTGTGCCTGCAGGGAGAATACAATACTGACTTATTGCTTACCTGATTTAGATTCTACTCCATGGTCAGTGACTTGGATAAGTAAAATGGTAGTACAAGACATCTATGTCACAGAAAAAAAGTAGCTTGATAGGATGAACTCCTTGCTTTGAATATTTAGGAGTAAATGTCACAGAAGATCGAAGGTCGAAGAATCAGGTTCAGACCAGATGGGCAATTGAAATAAGAATGTTCGCAAAATTTAAAAGGACATGGGCAATATACAAGTCCAACCTTAATATTCAAACAACAGCAAATATCGTTCACGTGACATGGCTGTGAATATTGAACATGAACGAGCGACGCCAATGAAATAATTAAGGCTGTTGAGACACAGTCCTTCTTTTGACAGCGTGGAATTCCATGGCACACCGACTACCCATCGTACAAGTGAGTCAAATCGACACAAACCACGACTGGTGATAAGAAACAGGAGGAAGGTGCAATGGTTTGGTGGCTCACATCGCTCAAAGACCAAAGGGAGACAGAGAGAAAGAAGACTCTCCAACGCCATCTTGCGGGACCCAGTCGAACGGACGAGATGTCGGCCAAGGAACAGTCAGTCATATGATGAACGTCGCGATTTGGACAAGGAGATCGGTGGCAGACGATATGCGCGCATCGCAGATGACCACAAGAGGTGGAGAGAGTTGAGTGACAAGGCATCGTGGTGAACCCGTGGCCCCTGACGATTTAGAATAACAATGATGGCTTGGATAAGGACTTCGACGTTAATTCCACTTAAGAAGGAGTCCTTCAAACCTTTTAAAATGCACTAAGAGGTATGAACTCAGTGGAATGAAATATGCTTTTCAACAGTGTCATTCATCATTTTACACGACAATCACCTGCATCTTCGCCCAGGTTGATACTAGGCCTAGGAGGAAGCTCTAATGTGGTTGATGTATGCTGAAAGTTTGACAATATTTTTCACACCACATCACTCTTCCCTTATCAGACTCACATATCTTCACTTATCGGATAGTGACCCTTCACTTATCGGATAATGATCCTTCACTTATCGGATTCACGCCTGGCTGCACATACTGCTGTGTACACATGTGTGTAAGGTGCGTTGCACACAAGATAGCATTCTTTCGTAAACGTGAGTACGTGATATATTTTAAAATACATATAGGTAGCGCATGCACTTCTTTATCTGATCGGTTTTAGTTTCATGCCTGACTAAGAACATAGGCTGAGGACATACCTGAGAAAACTTCAGCGGAACACAGCTCTCTGTTCTCAACAGCCACGCTGATCGCTCGTACATCAAAATACAAAAGTGATTTCTTGCTGATATGAACATTGAGGCATTGCTCATCTCCCACGCTCCCTTTAAGCCTGGAGTGGAAATTACACATTTCTATGGCAGAGGCGAGTCTCCCCATAGGACACCCACGGTTGACTTGCACGCAAAGTGGTATGGATTTTACTGACCGAGGAAAGTTGATGGGTTGAGAAAACCCCCAATCAGGATTTGAATTCGCAACCTGCTGATTGAGCCACCCGGCCGGCATCTGAATTACCACTCTCACACGCTTTGGCTGAGAATTTAGCGATGTAAAGTGCTTTGTGAATTTTCAATGAAAGGTGCCGTATAAAACTACTTAATTAGTATTGTTTGTATAATACAGCACAAGAGGTTACCACAATGTCTGACAATAATACAATAAACCATAGGTGGTAATCATGGAATTTATTCCAATTCTAATTGTCCCATTACCCATAGAATTAAAGTTCAGTGTGGTAAGGCCTCGTAGGTCAGCGTTAACAATTGCACACTTCAATGATGCAGGACAGTCACTTCATGGCAAAGGCAAGAAGCAGAAATGAGGAAGCATTTAAGTCCAGTAACAACAATGCATTGTACTACACTGCTCTCTTCTGCCCACATCATAGCACTACAGCCGACAACATCTACTATGGCATTGTGGTCACCCATCAAAGCACTATCCAGGCTCAACATTTGCTTAGCCTCTGAGGTCTGACAAAGATGGGGTGCACTCAAAAGTGATCTTGTTAAAGGCCACATCGCAAAACGTTCTCGATTACATGAGTGCAAAGGTATTTTCTTTGGACACGTTTAATTCGATTTAAGGTGAAAAACTCGAAGCATCCTTTAAAAGCTTACTGGCGGGTATTTGTTTTGCACCCGTGTGATATATTTGGAGGTGACCAACGGCCACTTAATTTGTGACTGCGGGCGCTGTTTGTGTAATCCACGGGGTCGCGCGTGCACTTAACGGAAGGAGGGGTTCGGGATTGCTCTAAACGTGCCTTTTCCCTCCATGAGCTGAGAGAGTTTGCCTTCTTCGCTGACACGATGACACCTCGGTGCAAGAACCCTCAACAGTTGAGTGCAAAAAAAAATGGTTTGCAAGAGCGGGCGCGGCATTCTTGCCACGCCGCATTTATTACCTGCACCAAGCGTGGCGCCCAATTGATTTAATGTGATAGTAGACTTTGGACTTTTTAGTCTCCGGTCACGTTTTAACTAAACTCACAGTGTGGAGGAAAACACCGTGGTAGCATTGTCTGCTTAAATCGGACTCAATCCTCAACGAGGTACGAAGCCCGACCTGTTTTAGCGACAAGGAATGCTACAAATACTTTGGCGCACAGAGGAGAGTTTTTAACATCAATGTTTGGAAGAAATATCAGTGATATTGCTAAGAGCTTTTATAGAAGACACGAATAAAAATCCTACAATTAGCAGAAAAGCACTTTCTACCAACATATAAATCAGGGTTGCATATTTCATAAAGGGCGATTTTAAAGGCCCTTCCAAATTGTGGTATAATATATTCTATCAACAATATAATACCTTTATACAACAAAAAACTCAACACATTCGTCAATAATGCTACCTTGAAAGGAAAAACGATACAAAAGGTGACGTTTCGGGCAATGTCCCTTGTACATGGAACATACAATTATTTGTTTTATCATTACAAAGTTATATGCATTGTAAGAAATATTATTTGGGGGTGGAGGGGAGGCGAGGCACCATCTGAGAAGATATCACAAAGCGTCAAGTAAACAATGTGTATGTGTGTTGTGCAGCACACTGGGCAGGCCTTCACATCCGCAAAGGTATGTACGTATGTATGTTGAACTTCTTTTGCACCGCACGTAGCCATCCGGGCTAATTGGAGGTGTGGGAGAATGACAACAAACTAAATGCAAAAAGCAGTTCTAAAGAAATGAGTTCTCAATCTAGATTTTTTTAAAGTGCAAAGCTCCAGTGACTTCCTAATATCGGAAGGAAGAGCGTTCCAGACGGCTGCAGAAGCGCATCTGAAAGTGCGCAATGCAGTGACCGTCTTTGTTTTATGGCTAGCCAAACGCCGTTGCTGTGAGGATGACGGGAGCTCGCGTGATGGTTTGTGCTCCTTGACGAGATGAGCAAGGTATTGTGGTTCATTTGTGGCATTCGATTAGAATGCAAAATTACAAAACAAAGGTCAAATAATTTAGAATTAGAAAAAAAACACAATAATAAGAAACGCAGCTACAATCAAGTGAATAATTTGTGTGAAACATTCACAGATTACGAAAGTTTGAACAAGCCATAGTGTTTACGTGAGAAAGCGTGAGTGAATTAATTTCCTGGGCTGAGCGCTCCTTTATTTTCTGTACAGATATGGTGTTAATATAATGCGAAGTTACACTTACTATTTACAAATACTATCAAATCCCCAACAATAATAGACTCATGCTACGGAAATTACAATTCGAAATGTAAATATATGCCTTCGTCAATTTATGCTGAACGGGTTTTAATGTTGTAGCATCTGAATTAATTACCCTAGTGTGTGTGCTTTTTGAGCATATTATCTTCGTGCGTGTTTTTATATGAGCTTTTGCACCACCGTTGTCAACGTAGTCCCGCTAATTTTGCAATTGTTTTCACACAACATCGGTAAACAATGCAAGCTTATTTTAGAGGTTACTTTGTATGAAAAGCAGGTATAGGTGTTAACCTATTATCTTTACATTTTTCCTATTCAGTGGTGACAGGATATATTTCTTTACATTTGTTTCCCTGTTCAGTGGTGACAGGATATATTTGCCATCTCATCCTCATTGTTAGAGCCAAAAGGCACATTTGGGCCAAAACTCAATCTTATCTTCTTCCAGCTGGTAGACAAATCCCACGGACGTTAAGGCTACTTCGAGTACAAATCTAGTTTTCTCCGCAACAGTGTCGAGGCAGTCGACGGCAAGGCCAGCACAGCTGCACGGGAGGATGAGCCCGATGGGCCCCCTCTCATTATCCATGCCAAGCACTGAAACGTTGGGGGAAACCATTCTCTTCTGAACAGAGGGCAATCACCATTCCTTCAACGGTATATTCTCATCATAAGTACACTCTGACAAGGTTTTGTTGTTGTTGAAGAAATAATATACTTTTTTTCTAATGTAATTACTTGAATAAAATAATGCTAATAATAACTGATAGCCCAAAGCAGTGCTGGTTCAAGCCTTCACCAACACACCATTATGTGACTGGGGGCTGTTGTTTGACCATGACCTCAAATTTATATCACAACAACATTCTGGAAGATAAATGCATCGTAAATTACATACGTACAATCATATGCAGAACATTTTGCAGCGTTAAACATCAACAGGAACCATCATTCCCGCAACTATGCATGTACACAATTCCCAAGCCCACAAAAAACAAGTCGTACAGGGACTCATCTACTTACGAACATTCAACTTACGAACTTTCATAGATACGAACAAACCTCTCCGTATGTCCAGTTGCCTGTTCGTACCGAGAGTCTTAAGTTCAACCGCCGCGCAATAGATGGCGGTGGTGGCATCTACATCTGCCGAACATGAAGAACCAGTGGCATCGACATCTACAGTAGATTATACAACTTGTATAGCCATTCCCCGTGTTTAGTGTGCATGCCGTACAATATGTGTGACAGGAGTAAAGCTGGACTTATACACAAATCGACTTAGGAACCGACCTCTGGAACCTAATTCATTTGTAAATAGAGGAGTCCCTGTATAACTTACAAAATCAGTGCTACTACGCACTGCAAGCCCAAGTGCAGCAATTGTCAAAGTAAGAAGATTTCTTGTTTTAAAGTTCGGGGTGGCAGTGGGGCCCCCCCCTACCCTCACCCACCCGGGGGCGGTGACTCACCATCCAGCGAGAGCCAGTCGTGCTGTGTGGCTGGCAGCGACAGAGAGTTGCGCGCCCGGTACTCAAACACCACGGCGGTGGAAATGATCTGCCCTTCGCACGCCACCTGCAGCGTGACCAGCCCTGCCTCGTGAGCTGGGAGCACACGCACGCACGCGCACCGGTTTAGCGTCTGCGGCATCGTCCGCCATCAGTCACACGTCAGCACATTTCCAGCATTTTCTTCTCAGACAAATTTTTTATATATATTATCACGAAGCATAATAGTTGACACGTATTTAGGCAACCTTTCACAATGTCTCAATGCATCCGCACATGAAAAAGGGAGGCATACATAATATACAAAGAACCGGGGTGGTAAAATAAAAGCCAGAGGATAACAAAGCTAATGCTTTATTATTTTCTATTTTTAGTCAGGACTCAAAAGATATCAACACCGATCCGTGCCAAATTGTGACAATCGTGTTTGACGAGTGGGCATGCGGCAAAAACGCGGCAAGCTGATCTCTCCACCATGGCTTTTTCTCCAAGCTGTGCTGTTAAACTATAATACTGTAACATCCAATAGTATTTGCACGAGGCTTTCATAGTTTGCGCAGTATGGCTCTCCGATGCGTTTTTTGGTTGTCCCCCGAGTGTTGTTTGGCACGATGTCCGACGTTTCGCAACACATGCCGGGGAGCTGTCGGAAATCACGCCAAACAATGCGCGGTACGAACGCATTGGAGGTGCTGCAACTAGCGTTTCAAGCAGAGGCCCTTAGCCAGAGTTCAACCGTGATTGCACGGTATTAGCAGAGCAGGTTTAACTTCAACTTAGCAAGATGTGATGGTACATGCCTGCAATCCGGTAACCTGCAAGCGGGGTTGATGTATCACAGAAAGATGGAGAATGAATGATGTGGCTTTTTCTACAGGATAGTATGGCGCTTGTATAGATCTGTACAGCAAGGTGTATGACCCATCTGTGCAAAGTTTGTAAATTCTGCATTTGTATGCACGGGTCTTTCCCTGTGCACTGGTTTTTTGCCCAAGTAAAAATAAAAATATATTAAAATAGGAATTGGAAAACATCGCTAAGCAGTATTCTACTTCAAAAGAGTACAAAGGAATCGTAGGAATCTCGTAAGTAAATACATAAAATCAATATATACTATAAACTAAAATAAACAGCAATAATACTTAAATATTTCACATTTATAGCTTGATTGCACAACTTGATTCGATATATCTCATTTACTAGTCATCAAAGTGGCAAATATCTCCCATGGAAACAACTCTGCTGCTTTTGATTATGTAATGATATGTAGCTCGTATGTAGATTACATGCAGTTTATGTGAACAATATAACAAATATATATTTTATATATTTTTTTAAGTCGGCTCTGCAGCCACACACCTGCTCATCTGCTCTACCGTTTACAATGACCCCGGCGTGACGCGAGCACCATTTTAAAATCATACAATTTGTTGGCGTCCCTCTTTTGCACAAATTGCATTTGCCTCACAAACGTACTCTTAACGTTGATGTGATAGATATTATATTGTCTCGTGGTTATTATTCTTATTATTGTTAATATAAAGTGTTATTATTTGATCCATAATTCGTTTCAGTTTGGATAAGATCGTGTAAGTATAAATACATGTTAATTTTATTTTGTTAATTTACGTATGTTGAACTTCTTTCGCACTGTACGTAGCCAACCGTGCTTATCGGGGATTGTCTTCAACATTATAACCCTCCACCACCTCACAAAGTGGATCAAATAAAGTTGTTAGATGGACTAATATTCCAATGGATTTGGTTTGTCAGCAAACTGGAATGTGAAAAAGCTAAATGTTGATTTTAATCATTACTTTTATACGTAGTGTACACGATGATGTAACCCAAAAGAAACCAATTGTGAATCTCAATATGGTAGTGAAAGCCTACGTATATTATTTGATTGTAAATTTGATGACTCAAATGCATCCAATTAAATTCAACCAATCTCTGTAGATAGATTCAAGTCCATCAAAATGTATCTTTACAGGCTTTCCGCTCGCTTTAAAATTATATTTTATATCCGAAATCTTTCTCTCCTCTCACACACGCACAGCTCTCAACTGTGCTCAAATTAGTCCGATACGTACTTTTTCAAATGTCTGTAATGTTGTGCAAAACACACCTGTTTGAACAGAGTTTTGAATTTAATTTTAATATGAAAATAGAATGAACCAGAGTATTACATTTTGCAGCAAGCTCACAAATCGTTTTGTATTGGCAAGCAGTCGCAAAAAGAAGGGAAGGAACACTAATATACTGAATATCCCTGTTTCATGTGCTTTGACCAAAGGTACTCAAGTTAACGTAGTACGATTGAGCAATCGTGTAATGAATTTCAAACTTCAGATGTAGAAATTGGCCTACCAAATACCGTACTTCAATTATAATTACCATTCTTAATTTGCTAGAGCAAGCCGTGAGAGAATAAAGGGCAAAATGTAATAAGGCTATACCTTACTAACGTCCAATTTATTTTCCCCCCTCAGAGTGCCATGAGCTATATTGGTCTGCACATAGCTCTTAAAACATTGCGAGTAACCCATGTATTACTATACATGGCACAGGTATTAATCATTTCACAAACAAAAATTATTGCACCCCAACCTGTCCGTGCCACTTGTGAATAATGCTACACAATATGCGCTTGCCCAAAAATAAGTAATTTTATTCTTGCATTGTAATAACAGTGGTCCAAATAAGATACTTTGCCCCCAGTATGGAAATGTGGAATTTCCGAAACAGTTTGCCAATGGAGCATTGCTCCAATGTTCGTTGAACTTGGAAACACATTATAAAACGAACTCTTGATATTGCGCATCATTGCATTGTATAGACGTGTGCTCTAGATTGCATTGAGAAAAAAAAGCCAAATTACTGAACAACAATTTAGCATTTTGACTGCAAGGCATATTTAAATTGCACAGTAATGTACGAGCGTTATTGTACGCTGCATATTTGGCATGAGCGTAAAAGGAATCGCCAGGCACCCCTTAGGTCAAGCCCGGACATGTGGGCAAAAAAATGTGCAAGTAAAAACAGTAATGCGTTGACTAATATGCACAGTCTGCCTCAAAGCAACAAGTATCAAGCAAGAGAAAAATATATAGCAAAATCGTGAATCTCAGAAGAAGGTTTCTCTATTTTTGTAACACTGCAGTATGTTATACACAGGTGCAAATATGAAATTGCTGAAATAATGCATGTATAGTTATATACATCAGTAACACATGTAGTAAACATGGGGTACATTAGCTTGGCATTGTGCGTGTATTTAATGGGCTCATTATTGACTTAAACAATTTGACTTTGCCAAAAATGTACAATACATTTAAGGATATTACACATGAAAGCGTTAATTTAATGAAGTTTAATAACATTTAACAAAGAACATAATTAATAGCACACACGTGCATGCGTACCATCATATGACTGCTCACAGCAGTACATACGAAAACGTTTTATTTTTATACACACGAGCTTAACAAAACAATTAGCGTAAACTTTCTACTTTCTCATTTGACCAAAAAAAAAAGAAACCCCTTTAAAACCGCAATTTCAATCGCCCGTCGGACACTACTTACAATAACGCACCGCCAGGCTTAGCACTTCGCTCGATAAATATTACAAATAAAAAAAAACACAAAGACTCCGGCGACTGCAGCAGGGCTTTAACCCAAGCCCAATTTGCACCGCTGCCCTGGCCCCGTGCGAGTGAAGAACCGTCGCCAGTGCTTTACCGCCGCAGACAAAAGTGATATCATCTATCGCCCCCGTCGCCGCCGCCGTCGCCGTCTGCGCCGAAGCTCACTCTGAACGGCGGGCTGCGCCACGGCGATCTTGCCTCCTACTCGAGGACGTGCTGTTGAATCTCGTGGGGGGCACCGAGGTAGGGGCCGCATCCCCCTCTCCCAGTGGGACATCACTCAACGGGGGGGGGGGAGCCCGGGGCGCCAACGCTCACAGCGCATCGCTCACAATGCCCCGGCCGCATAACCGCCTCGTAATAGCCGATAAAGCTGGATGCCGAAACTTGAGCCACTGTGATAATTGCTTCACTTCCTACTGAGCTGGCCGCCAGTGCACTTGGACAAATGTTTTTTTTTCTTTGCGTGGGTTTCTGTGCAACGTGAGGTTAACTTTTTTTTTAGAAAGGTTGTTTCTCTGATACATTTACCGTCTATATTTTTCAGGCGAATAAAGTTAATTGATTGTTTTAAATGAAAACGAATGAGTTGTTCCTCTAGCGGTCCGATGCGTTTTCGGGCTGTTACACCGTGTTATTCGGCACGATGTCCGACGTTTCGCTCCACAATGCTGGAAGCTTCTGAAGGGCTGGGCGGACACATGCAGCGAAGCGTGCATCCCCGAAACACCTCGCAGAGTTAAATAGCACAAGCTCTAAAATGTACGGAGTAAACCGCAGCTGTGTATCTTTAAAAAATGCAGCATGTACTTCAATGAAACGGGATGAGTGGTTTTCCAGACTTATGTTAAGCCACACCACTCTGGACCAGTTTTTCCCTTTGCTGGGGCTCATCAGTAGAGGGACGCATGTACAATATTAAACTAAATAAAGGGAAAACATGTATTTGTTTTTTATTTGAAACTTTTTGGAAATATTAAATGTTTGCACAATTTGCGAAGCACTTTAAGCTACGCAAGTTAATTAGTAAGTGGTATTAACTAATGGGAAAGTTACATTTTAAAGCATGGTTAATTATGTAACGGCCTTCTTTGAAACTTTACTTGCTTGAGCAAGAAAACAAACAGGACTATGGTACTTGCTGGGGGAATGTTTACCTGATGCCAACAGCTTGCTCTATCGGTCATTATATTCTGCTAGATAAGATTTGCAACGATTACTTCCAGGGATTATATCCAAAAGAAAAGCGTGACAATTTTACTCAAGGGGCGACAACGTACTGTGCATACAGTACATATAAACGAATTATATGGCATGTTACAATGTACATTGCAATAATAATTTTTGCACTTATTTTTTGAGGTTATATGGAACTTGGTGAGATCATATTTTGATGGCCGTTTTCATTCCCCGAATTAACTAAAAGAAAAATATCTATGTGATTTCTACAGTAGGCATTTAATCAAATGTAATTCATAACATAAGCATGTGATTCCCACGCATTTTTTAAAAGCAGCACAGAGCAGCCTCAAGCACCGGCTGTGAAATCCTGTATGGAAATCCACAGGGCCTCTTCAAGGAAGATGCAAACCCAAGGAAAAAGAGTAATTATCTTGTTGACAGAGCCAGAGCTGTTTATGCCAGGGTGCAAGACGAGGAAATCACGGTCAGGAGTTGACCAGGCAGCTCAAGAGGGCAGGGCACTGGAGCTGGCGCCACTGAGACCCTGGGTCCATACCCAGACAGGCCTCCTGTGATTAAACTGGGTTCTCAAGTGCAGTGAGCTGACGGAGAAGGGTCGTAAAAGACCACTTCTGCAAAGCCATTGTGAGACGTGGCGCAGACCGCCGTCCTAGATTTTCGAAACTCTTGTTTTGTTTCGTGACTCGAAGGCGATGGGTAAATTTGAATAGGACTGTAGGATAAATACCTTTAACAATCAGTCAAGATCACTCCGCAGTGGTGTCAGTAGTGATATTAATAGAATGCTCTTGAATTATTAAAAAATATTATTGTTTCATGAGTAACCAAGCCGGGAACCCATGAAAAGAACCTGAAATACGTAACTTACATAAGAGCTGTTGATTTTCACGAGTTTTCATTTGACTTTAAATTCATTAAAACATTGTTTGGGATTGGTTTTTTTGTCAACGTAGGAGCAGTGCAGAATGTAATGTGCATCTCACAAGACAGTGCAGCGGCAGATGCTCTACCGCTGTACACTCAGCTAGTGAGCAGTTTGTACGTGGCTCTCTCTCTCTTGAGGTCAAATTAACGTTCAAATAAAATAACTGCAAGATGCAGACTTATTTTTTAACACCGCTTGGCTGCTCGAGAAACGTGAACTTTCAAGACACGTGTTCTTAAAATTGAACCCTTTCGTTGTCAGTTTACGCTTTCAAAAAAGTGTGGTGGATGATTTGTTTTTTTCATACATGGGTGAAACGATGGCGCAAATTTTCTTAAACCCACCCCCCCCACCTAAGTCCAGCCATCAGTAAAATGGGTTACAAAAAGTTAGTCGGTCGGCAGGTCGCGGTGTGGTGGGGGTAAAGTGTGGGTACACCAGCCTCTTTGAAGACATTTGGCCAGTATGGAAGACTTGGCCAAGATATCCTCCAGAACAGTGGTTCTTAACCTTGACTGCAGCCTTGGTTCTCAATCATTAAAACATGTATAATGTTAAAACATAGGTTTGATGACACAAAGTAGTTGTACTCAGGTGCCCGTGCTTAATTTGTGTTTAAAAAAAAAATCTGGCATGTTCTCGTGCCCTCAGAAAAGGCATCTCGCACCCCCAGGAGGTGCGTGCACCCCAGGTTAAGAACCACTGCTCTAGAGGGGCTCTCTAGAGCTCCCTGTATTAAGTTCAGTGGTAAAAATATTTTTTCTCGACTCAATGCCGCTATTCATCCACAGGGTACTCTTCTTTATAACATGTAACATTAGCAATAGCCGGCATGGGCTGGGAGCGTGTGCGCAGAAGGCTTTAAGACGGTCCCTATGAGGGACAGCACCAGCACCCCCTGACCTACCCCGCCCTCTACCCACGATCCATCGCTACAAATGTAGACGAGTGTGATGGTCTCACCTGGGCAGTAGCAGCGAAGCACCCCGCTCTGAATTAACGTCGCAGGGACGGAGATCTGGTCGAAGAGACAGCTGTAACTGTCGCTGCTCACATTCCACGGACCCGTAATAAGAACTTTCACTCCTCCCTGAGAAGAATACGTGAATAGAAAGTGATGGATTTATTAGTATTCTGTTATACTTTTTTTGACCGAGTACAAGTTATTGCGATTTCATTACTGTGCACGTCAATATACACTGTTCATATGAGATCAACTTAATTAAAATAAACCTCAACGAATAGTGTAAATATTACATATGCTAAAGATGACAAATGTCATTACATTAGTGAATCAAGTGCTATTCTATCCATCTACGTCAAATGCGGATTAACTCACTGAACAACCTTACTACTCAAACAATATATCATGTGACGTATTAATAACGAACCTTTTTTTTTTTTTACAAATAATATCACAATACAGTGTTTGCTCAGAGCAGATAAATAAAAAGCGCATGAACACGGTGGGGGGCCGCCCTTTCTTTGGTCTCGGTCCACTGCTTGCTCAGGCGTGTTTCAGTGCAAAGCAATCACGCGCATTGCGCGCCGAGTGCGCGCAGTCTAGGAATATGGCAACGCAAGCGGGCCAGCAGAGACCTAAAAGATAATATCACGAAAAACTTCTACACTTTCACCATCAACCTGCGGATGTGTGGAAGAAGCAGAGCAACTCCCCCCCCACCTGCCACCCCACGCATCTCCTTAGGTCTAATGAGGCAATTGGGACGTTTCACTGCACCCATGTCATCATCATGCGCGGCTGTGCTCGCATCGCTCCTGCCGATGGACCCACCATACGTGGCTGGGGCGGGGACACACGGTTATCCACGAACACGGCGAGCAACGGAAACGTGACCCCGCTTCTGACAAAGTCTCAATGCCAAATCGATACTTGCGATTCACCCAGGAGAGCTTCGCTGGGTGTCAAGATTGCTTTTGCTTGGAGGGTCTCCTACAATAAATGGGCTGTTTGGCCAATTCCATAGTATGTACATATGTTGAACTTCTTTCATACCGTACATAGCCAACTGTGCTAATCGGAGGTGTGAGGGGAACACTACAAACTCAACACAAAAAGTAGTTTAGTTTGTTGTCTTCCTTCCCCCGCACCTCCTCCATTCATGAGTGTTTGGCTCCATGTACGAATCAAATCAAGTGTCCCGGAGAAAAAACCCCCGACATGGAGAGGGGCTGGTAACACTCAAAGCTCTGCACAGACAGATAAAAGTGGGCGGAAAACTCGGAGAGTAGATTACCCCACTTTGAACGCTAAACGGAGTTACACTGACAAATATATTTATATTTAGGTCGACGCAAACGAAATCAGCATAGCGCATCGCTGGCAAGATGGCTGCGCGTAACTTAACTCTCCTGGGTGGTGAGTGTCACAGCGTAGGACTGTATTGTGTTTCGGCATTGAGTTAAGTGCATTACTGAGTGTTTACAAACTCCAACGACTCCACATGCCATCGAATTACAATGGCACGAGTAGCCCCAACACCCCTATTTGTAACAAATAAAACAGAGGCGTGAGACAAGTGAGACAGAACCCAAACACACCAGGAAAATAAGCACCCAAATTATTTTCGTGAAACAAACGTTTGTGGAGGAGTGGAATCCATTAATGAAATCCTCGGCATATTGCAACATCCAAAACATACCGCGAGTCAAAATAGCTTCTCTTTCTACTTCTCTTCCCCCGCAATGCTCGAGATTGGAATTCCCTGTCCATTGACTATTTTCCCAAAGTCTTACAACCGTGCTCAATTCAAGAAACATATTAAACCGATCGCACATTTATTCTGCGACACCTTCAACACCGCTGTTCATTGCTGGCCGCTCAGTGTTTCAGGGCCTTTGGGCCTGTGCTCAGCACCCGTGATAAAAGAAAATGACAAAATGAAAAATACATGTGATATAAGACACTCACCTCAGGGTAGGACCATTCCGGGGAAAAATCTGTCACAGTCACCAGCTGCCCAGTGCCGGCCCCATGTCCATCACTTCCCACCATGCCCTGCGGCGACTCCACACCAGCCATCCCCACAAATGAAACCGAGCTGCCAGCCGTGCTCAGCTGTAGGCCAGGTAGCCCATTCTGGGCTTGCTGTTGACTCTGTGGTTGTTGCTGTTGCTGTTGTTGTGGCTGCTGCTGCTGCTGTGGCTGCGTGCAGTTCATGGGGACGTGTGACGTGAAAGTGCTCACAGTTCCGCCACCACCGTTGCTGCTGCCCTCGATGAGCCTCTCCTGCAGGCCGTAAAGACTGCGGGAGCCTCCACCTGGAGGGATGGTGCAGAACGACAAAAGGCGGGACCCAGGGTAAGACTGATTTTTTTGCAATAGCTTCAGAAACAATGAACTGTTGTCATTTTTCACGCGAAGAAAAATTATGTATGACAGGTCATGAGTTATTTTGTATTTTTACTCGCCGATAGAAAGGTTGCCGCGTGTCTTACTTTTAAATGTGTAATATATTCGCAATGTTGTGAAAGTACAACGTGGACAGGTTAATTAAAACGTAAAGAGCTGGGAATGTAAAACAAAACCTTAGAAGAAAAAAACCCAGCACAATATTAATTATAATCATACATATATTATGTACAATCTTAAGTCTACTGTGCAAGAGTCAGGATTAGACGTCGAAACATATGTACACACGTGTTTTACTATCACGTAGGCCTCATATTGTGATACTGCAACTTTAAAACACAAAGTTTCATGTATTCTGAATGACAACATTCAACAATCAGATCTAACTTTCCTCCCGCTTAAAGTAGAACAAGCGAGTCGCTTCAAGAGTACCCCACTCACACTGACAAGATCGTGCATGCATTGTTGCAAATTTTTAAATAATACTGTCCATGACCCATGCATCAGATGCCACAAAACACGTAATTTCATATTGCAAGAGAGCAGCTACATGTAAAACATATTTCCAATCCGGTATCATGAATTATAAGTTAATAGCGCTAGTTTTGAGAAAGATTTTTATTTATTTTTTTAGTGGCTCACTACAGGGCACGTGAGTGGTAAGAGAGACTTCTACACTCAATGTACACTTGATACTTTTAAACCATCACCAGTGTGGAATGAATTCCAATTTATCTTCACTCATCGTGAATCCAAAATTAAACTCGGCTCTCAGGCCAGTCATGCCCGGGTCTCTGCTCTAATATAGTGCTTCCAAAAGAAAAACAATCTAGCCGATTTCAAACACATCCTTTTGGACTCCAAAGAAGTTTGAAATTCCATTACGATGCTACAGAACGCTTTATGGGGCATCCTCATGCCTGCCGAATTAATTTCAGTTTTACGTGATTGCCACTATAAGTGCAAGTAAATGGCCTAGTCCTCTGTGCTATCTGTGCTACACATTTGGTTGTCAACGTCAATTGGTAGATCTTTTCCAAGAAGAGCTTGAGAAAAAAACATTGTCTTCCAATGATTTAACCCTCATTTAAGTGAATTGCATTACGAGCATATAATTGATTAAATAAAACGCTCTGTAATCTGCATCAAACCACCCTTTGATAGCTCTTCCTGGGCTAAGCATATTTCATTATGCCTAACTAACTGTCGTAGAATTATGGTCATTTTATCCATTGGTATGACTATCAGAATGACTATTAATCATCTGTATTGTTCCTGTTATTGTCATAGTCTGCAATGTTTGTCAGTCCATTCCACCAACAGGCAGTCATATTTTTGCTACGCACACCCAGATAAATCGCAATGTCCCTCCTGTCACAATATAAACACACTAAAAATCGTTAGGTAAGTGACAGTTCACGTGACCAACACAGGATTATATTCCGTCACCCCTTGAGGTCACGAAGCACTCGGGGGCAATTTTAGGGAAGTCGTTGCCGGCAAAAATAGTAACTTGGAATGGTTGCCACACCACCTGCCGCGCCGCTAGACACAAAGAGTGAACTGACAAGATGAGTCCGCTGAAAGCTGCCACATGTAAACACCTGTCAGAGTTCAACAGCATTGGTTCGTGCAAGCCGAACTCTGCTGATGAGACGCTCAATGTCAAAACCAGTCGAGAGTTTGCTTGCGTTGAACGAATGCTGCTGAAAGTAATACACTCTCAGAAGGCCATGCGGTTGATGGGATGTCTAAAAAAAGACTCGTATTTTTTTTACGTGGAGGGATAATACGTGAAGGGGGTGTATTGTTTACATTGTTATGTCACTATGTCATTGCCACACAAAGTTACTACATTTTCTCCTCATCAAACCTGTTTCCAGTGAACAATGACAGTGATTATTGTCATAAAATTGCTCTTATGCATCTGCAGCCTGTAATAATCACAGGTGACACCGGACAACTATGTCTGGTGCGATTATACCCTTATAACACATTCCTGCGGAGGGAGCTGGTAGGAACGTTGGGTTCCTCGGTCAATGGCCAGGGTCAATGGCGGTGTGGTGTATTCCGCAAATATGGCCGACTGTGAGGGCGGGCACAAGCCGGCGTGAGTAGGTTAAACGTTGAGTTTTATAAGGGCACCACGGGGTGACCAGCCCCTCCCCACCCAGCCCCACCCCTCCCACCCCCCACCCAGCCTCACCCTCCCCACCCAGCCCCTCCCCACCCTCCCCTCCCCACCAAGCCCCTCCCCACCCTCCCCTCTCCACCCAGCCCCACCCCTCCCATTTTTGGATGCACGACGGACGGACACATTAATCCCCTGTGCGCTGGTGGAACCAGGTGGTTCCTAACAGTATAGCTTCCTGCAAAATCAGTGTCATTGCATGTTCAGGCAGGCCACAGTGCGATTGTGGCCATGCAACCCAAACTATGGGTTACCTTATAGTAAACCACTGTAGTCTGCGCTCCTCCAATGGAGGAGTAGCAAAACGACACAAACTGTCTCTCCTGAAGCCCTCACTGATTGTGGATAGCAGTCCTCAACATATTGACATTTGCATTAACAGAAGAAGTCGTTCAGAGCAAAGCTAAGTCGATGCAGATGAAAAGCTATTGGGCAGGCTTTGAGATTGTGCTATATAGCCTGGAGCTTTTTGAGGAACTTAATGAAATCATTAACTTAATTAAGTTATGAATGAAGTCCCCAGCACATGGAACGGAACGTCAGGCATTATGTTGAACAACACGCGTTGCAACCCGGAAAGTACATCAGTTATTTATTATTTGCATTCATGTGCAACTGTTGTAATAGAATCAACTCACTCTACATTAGAAGAGGGTGCAATGTCTTGGCAGCTACATCATGGGACCTCCTTTGCCAGTACCAAAATATGAGAATAAGTTTTTTCTCATATTTTGGTATTGGCAAAAGAGGTCCCATGATGTTGATGCTCACCCCGAGCTCTCATTACTCTGATTGTGCATTGTCTTTGTGCTGTACGCCTTTTGGCGTCCTCTGGTCTAACACCATTTGAGACGAGGCTAAAAATAAAGCCGTCTCTGGTGTGGACCAATCAGTTTCAAAGACAATGCATACATTATCAGAGTATTTTTTTTTGCATTCTGACCACGAGTATTGTGGTTAATGCAGAAATTAATCCTTGTAAAAGGTGTTTTTTTGTTGCCAGAAAAATGGGGAAA
The DNA here is from genome assembly GCF_964198595.1 of Lampetra fluviatilis. Lineage (NCBI taxonomy): Eukaryota > Metazoa > Chordata > Hyperoartia > Petromyzontiformes > Petromyzontidae > Lampetra > Lampetra fluviatilis. Next base: position 4,601,663 of record NC_136302.1, read on the forward strand.
AAACCTATTCTCATGTCTTGGCAGCTGTCTGGGATTTGAAACCAGACACACAGGCACTGATATATTAGGTGAATTAAATTTGAAATCGTAACCTACAAAAGTATTACAAAATATAATTTGATGTTCAGAATAACTGATAAAAAAAAAGTAATGCTTGCTAATCGAGGCATGCAAGTACTTTTAATATCCTGTTCTCAAAACATTTTGACTGCCACTCACACCAAGATAAGACTAGGCAGACATACATAAATATAATAGTGTCTTGTCAACTTTAATAAATTTCTACACGATTAGAATGGACGCGACTTCATTCTCCGCTGCCTGAAATAAGCTCTTTCACTTTGTTATCTACGGGAGGCACGCACGTAGACACGCATGTGTGTTACCTCCAGAGTCCGTAGCCATGAAGTCGGCCATGAGGTCAGGGAACTGGCTATCGAAGGTCAGGTCAAACTGCTCCAGGTTGATCTCCATGTTCGATGCACCACCGCCTCCCCCACCGCCACCGCCAGAGCTCGTCCCGCTGCTGGCTGACGCACTGGCCATGTCGCTCTGCACCATGTTATACAGGTCTCCTGCATTGCCCGCCTGCAGAAAAAGAACGTTGATCAGCGTCAATCCGAAAGCAGCACTAGCAATTCATGTATTCATTCACTCATTCACTGCTGGATGACGGCCTCCCCCATACCGTGCGCATGGCGCACGTGGCTATTCTGACCGTACTTCACCACGCTGCCCAGCGCTGGTACGTAAAGGCAGGAGGCAGAGACGAGGAAGCGCAGAAGTGCAGTACAACTATGGATTATTGCTGCTCACTGCTGCTGAGAATGTAGCCACACAGTCTCTGAAATGTATACTGTGCATATAATGAAGGGAAAAAAACAACAACCGTCTATGTCATTGAAAACATCTGTTGTCGTGGTACGTTTTCTTCCACAGTTTAAGTCAGCGGTTCTTAACATTTACTGCAGCCTTGCACCCCTTTGGTTCTCAATCGTAAAAATGTGTATAATATTAATAAATACATAGGTTTGATTAAGCAAATTAGTTGTACTTACGTGCCCTGCTTAATTTGTGTTTCGATGATCTACCTTCTAAAAACATCTGGCATGTCACCGCACCCCCAGAAAGGGCATTTCACACCCCCAGGGGGTGCGTGCACCCCAGGTTAAGAAGAACTACTGGTTTAAGTGTTGTAATGCCTCGTCCTATTACTGGCATACCAAGATCGTTTTGCGTGCTTAACTTGTCAAAATAAATTGACACCTAGAACACCACGCGGGTAATGCAGCACCAAGGAAGAATGATCACATACCAAAATAAGCTTAACCTTTAAGGCCAATAGTTAAATAATCACCGTACATTACACCATTGCCAACCGTGCTAATAGGAGGTGCGGGAAAAAGATAACAAACAAAACACAAAAAGCAGTTAAAAAAATTATTTTCAATATAGATTTAAAAGTGCATAGCTCCAGTAGCATTCCAGACGGCCGCAGAAACACACCTGATAGCACGCAATGCATTGACCGTCTTTTTTTGATGGCTAGCCAAAAGCCACTGCTGCTGCGAGGATGACCAGAGCTCGCGTGATGGTTTATGCTCCTTGATGAGATCAGAAAGGTATTGTGGTTCATTTGTGGCAAGCACTTCGTGTGTAATGAGTTCGACCTTATCATGTATTCATTTGGCAACAGGAAGCCAATGCAGCTCGGCGAACACTGGACGGACATGGTCAGATCTTGCAGTACCCCGTCACGACAAGTGCCAGAGAATTTTGTAGACGCTGCAGCATGGTAATGGTTTTGCCAGACGTGCCATAGAGTAGTGAGTTGCAATAACTGAGTCTTGTTGATACTATGCTACACGCCACCGTGTTGGCTTTGTCACGACTCAATAATGGTGAAATGTTTCGTAGAGCCCCGATAATTGCAGAACTTGACTATATTTTGCACCACTGCACCACCTTTGTCTTTTACGTGTAACACTGCCAATAATCTGCAAGATTATCTTGCACCTCGGATTAGCATGGTTGGCGACGTTACGTCACGAAATCAGGTTTCGAGATCAGAGGCGGAAGTGGGGGTGTATGCAATTATGTAATAGATCAGTAATTAGCCACCTTAGCATGTGACTCACCTGTAAGGAATTGCAATGTGTTGTGTATTACTTAAACATACCCTTCTAGGCTGCGCTGAGTCTGTAGCTATCACAGCGGTTGAAATTATTTGAATTCTTCTCAATTTCGATTGATTCACTAACTAGTCTTGGCCAGTAATAATTAGTTCTGCATAACACTTCAACGTTATCCAAATCAATTGAGTGTCCTTGTTGGCAAGCATGCTCTGCCACTCCTGACAACTGTGTTTGGGAAAATGTAATGTTCCTTTGGTGTTCTTTTAGTCTTACGCTAATGTTACATCCCGTCTGTCCAATATAACACTTACCGTATAAGCAATCGATCCGATATACACCTTCTGTTGATTACTTCGCTAATTAATCTTAGTATAAGACACTAGTTTTTGAATTTTGTGTACCATACCAAAACTCACTATAATGTTTTGCTTTGCAGAACACGGGCTAATTTGTCAGTAACTCCCGAGATATATGGTATTTGAATTGTTTTGATAATCTGATCACTTTCAGCAGTATTGTTGTTCGGTCTTGGTTTGGCATTCAATACTCCCTTAATTTGTGCTTCTTTAACATGTGTAATGTCTTTCCTTAAGACTTTCACCATCTGACACTGTCTTTGCCCGATGTTTGAGCGTCTTGATGGGAGAGTATTTCTGTGCTGGGTGATGATGCGAATCTGCATTCAGTAGATGCTGTGTGTTATTTAGCCATTTTGACCACGTCCAAGCAAAATATCCAGGAAGGGGAGTGTGTTGTTCACCCCCATTTCCATGGTGAACTGAATGGCTGGGTTTTGTGTATTGAGATTATTAAAAAATTCATTAAGTCTATCTTTACCATGTGGCCAGACAACCAAAGTGTCATGAACATATCTAAACCAAAAAGATGGTTTGAATGTACTTGAAGCAAGTGCTCTTGTTTCAAAGTTTTCCATGTACAGATTTGCTAAAAGCAGGAGACGAAGGAGAGCCCATTGCTGCTCCTTCCTTTTGTTTAAAGAAATCCCCTCTCCATAAGAAGTAAGTGTTATTTAGACAATGGCCGGCTAGTTTTGGAATATGTTCTGGTAAACCTGTCTTCTTTACTAGTGTATCAAGTAATTTAAGTGACTCGTTAACTGGAACCTTAGTGAACAGAGAAATTACATCAAAACTTACCAGAATATCATTAGGGTTAAGTTTAATATCTTTAATCACATTCACAAGATGTTCTGAATTTCTTATAAATTAAGATGTCCTACCAATGTAGGGTTATATTTGTTTCGTTACATATTTTGCTCATTTATATGTGGCAGAGCCTATTGTACTTACTATGGGTCGTAATGGGATACCGATTTTATGAATGTTTGGTAGCCCATAAAATCTTGGAGGTTTTGAGGCCCGTGGCTTAATTTGGTATTGCTCCTTCTTGGGGATTAATGAATTTGCAATGATTGCAGAAGTCTTGAATTCTAAAGTATTGGTTGGATCTCGTTACATTTTAATGTAGATATCTTCCTCCAATAAATCTTTAATTGTATTATCATAATCTGATCAGGACATCACTACAACATCACTACAGTAGTGCGGCCTTTATCAGCTGCCAGAATTTGAATTCATTTATTTAATCGAAGCTCTCTTAAGTCTTATGCTTCACCAAAGCTAATATCTTTTTTTTGTATTTTGCTATTTTCAATTATTTTGGGAACCTCGTATCTAGTCTTCTCTGTCTCGTTATGTGGAAGATGCCTTATCGCTGATTCCACCTTGGCAATTATCTCATCTACTGGAATTGTGCGTGGGGCAATGGAAAAGTTAAGGCCTTTAGAAAGGACGGAAATCATGTCACTGGTTAAATCAGTGTTAGTTAAGTTCATTACAGTTTTGTTTTTAAATTGTTCGTTATTATTTGGGACTTGTTTGTTTTGTAGTCTGGAGAATTCCTAAATTTGCTTAGTTTTAGTGAGATTAAATATATTATCAGCCGATTGTTGTATTATAGTATCGATATTAATAATATTGTCATGGGTCATGGGTGTGGGTGGTTAATTGGTCTTGGCGGGGTAGGTGACAGTCGGACACGTGACGTTGCACTCCGCGTCACGCACGCCTTATCTGGACTCACCTGCAGCGCCGCTAGCCCCGTGCCACCGTTACTGCTGCTGCTCACTTTGGGCTCCGAGAACTGCCGCCCGGCGTCCGACGGGACCTTGGGCGCCATCGCGATGTCGCCCGTCGACGAGTGTACGCTCACGGACACCGAGGTGTCCATGGCCGTCTCCACGTCCTGCTGGGGCATTGCCTGCAGCTCCGGCTGGTACTGGTACAATCGCACCGGGGAGCTTGGGTCCGATTTCACACTGGGGGAAGGGACACTCACTCCACCGCTGACACTAGGCCCGTTGCCATTGACTCCAGCACACACTGCTGAAAACTGCGTAGGACTTTCCGTCTTCAGGACCTGGGTCTGGGTGAGCGGGCTCGCCGGTTTGCTGCAGCCAAGGTGCTGCTGCTGCTGTTGTTGTTGTTGCTGTTGTTGCTGCTGCTGCGGCTGATGCTCCTCTTTTGTGGGGTTCTCCTGCAATGTGAAAAACCCAGGAGACGGCTGCTGCTGTTGCTGTTGTTGCTGCTGCTGCTGTGACTGCTGGTGCTGGATTTGTAAGGAGGAAGGGGGGCTGGCAGGAAGGTGCGTGTATGTGATGGCTGAATAAGGCTTGTGTGTGTAAAGGCTACTGAAGTCCATATTCTCCAGAGTCGTAGAGGGACTCAGGCACCCAGAGGAGATCAACGTCCCCTTAATAATCTGGTTGGTCGACTCAGAGTTGATAAGCAACTGGTTGTCTGGCTTAAGCGTGGAGGCAACGGGATCGGACGAGACAATCATCCCTCCGTACTCCTCGTCCACTTGGTGATCCATTCCTTTGACTTCCGTCTTCAACGAATGAATGAGTCCCGTTGCCGGGCTGAAGACAGCCTCGGCGGCGCCCGGAGACGCGTACCCCGGGTTGATGGAGTCCTTGTTGAGGCCCCCTCCGTACGTCTGGCCCTGCTTGGGACTGTTTAGGAAAGCGTCGGGGTCGAACGTGGACGGGGTGCTGATGATGGAGGCCCCGCCACCGCCGCCACCGTCTCCGGTGTCCATGCTCTGGTGGTGGTCGACGGCCACGGCCCCCGCCAGCGCCAGGGCGGAGTCCAGGCCGCCGTGCGGCAGCAGGGTCAGGCCCGACAGCTCGGAGCTCGACCCCGCGGCCAGCCCCGACAGCTCGTGGTTGGCCGTCGGCGGGAGCGCCAGGTTCGGTCGAACGGACTCCAGCGACAGCTCCTGGTTGACGGTGAGGCCCAGGCCCTGGCCGCCGGCTGACGCGGCGAGCGACATGAACTGCTGCCCGCCGGACAGCGCGGTGGATATGGGCACGGGCTTTCCGCCCGCGATGCCCGTCATGAAGATGACGGCGTTCTGCGGGAGACTGCACGTCACCGCCGCCATGGCGAGGCCATCCGCCTCGCCGAAGAAGTTGTTGGCGGAGCCGAGCGGGGAGTTTTGCGTTGTGTCCGGGATCTCCACCTGGCTCTCGGAGGTGGACGACGATACCACTTCGCTGCTGCCGCCCTGCTGCTGTTGCTGCCGCTGCAACTGCTGCAGCTGTTGCTGCTGCAGCGCCGAGGTGGACGAAGAAGGTGGGGAAGGCGACGGGCTCGCCTTGGAGCCCTTCCCCATGGGCCTCTCCTGGCCGGGGCTGCAGCTGCTCGGCTCCGTCTCGCACTTGGTCTCGCAGGACGAGGAGGTGGATGAGGAGGTGGATGAGGAGGCGGAGGAGATGTTCTGTACCTCGGTGAGGGCGGCCTGTGCGGCAGCGCCGCCGCCGCCCTTTGCCTCCACCTTGGGCGAGATGATGCGGTGCTTCGTGCTGTTGCACTTGTGCGGTGTGCTCCCTGCAGCCCCTAACCAGAAGAAAGCAGTCAATAACAATGGCGGGGCGAGAGGGAACAGTGGCGGCGCGTGAAAGCGTTCAACGAGAGACAATGGCGCGAGTGAGAAGCGCACAATGGACAGGACTGGAGGTTATAGATGTTCGCGCCCACCCGGGTGCATTTTCTCCGGGAAGCCAGAATAAAAATGTCTCCGTGGAAAAAATTCCCTCTGAAAAAACTGTCATTTAGTTTCTGTTTTCATCGCTATCGATTATCACCGCGATATCCAGCATGGTGCTGTCATTGCGGCAGTCCAATTGATGGGACACATCGTCTAACATCCAGGGCTGTAGCGCAGCAGCTCCCGCTAAGCGGTCGAGCGGCGGGGTGATGTCACACAACACAACGCACATCTGAGGCCTGCAACAGCATCTTGGTTGGAGAATCTGAACGCAAGTTGCGAACGCCTGCGATGGAGGTTTGTCGTCAAAGCATTGTCCTGCTTCTCTCAATAGTCTCTGCTTTGTCGACATCCATTGGAACAACAGTACACCCGGTAAAAACTGTACAGTGAATGTAAAAATGTAAAGGGGGCCCTGGCGAAGTGCCGGAGATAGGTATGCAAAAGTGCAGCTACTGTGGGAGAGCATTACTAGCGATTGACCTACCAGTTTGTTCAGGAGCACAAGTTAGGGCGAGAATTTGGTTGGCTAGCACATGCGTGCTCCCAATGTACTGTTTTTACCCCTTCCTTCTCAATGCCACGTACACATTTTTTTCGGATATATGTTGGCCACTGTTTACTCGTGGGCTTTATACATCCACACTTATCTCCCCTGGTGACCATGTACCGGTGTCATATTCAAGTTACCTCTCAAGTCGGTGTATTGGGTTGAGAGTGAATTTGACAGGGCATCCTTGTTGACAACTAAAGCAAATGTCTGACAACTAATATGGTTAAAACTACAAATATTGGTGAATAATGAGCAATACATTATTGTGTTCTTTGTGTGTTGGGCAAATGTATGATGATCTTAATCTTTTTCTAAAATCGTGAACACGTGATCTACTGCAATAACATACAAAAAATACGAGAAGTCACATACATCTCATGTCTGTTATAAGTTTACCTACACGCATTGCGGTCACACAATTATTTATTTCTGAACAAACATCCACTCACAAGAGCATGCCTAAAAAGTGAAAGAAACGTTTACTGATTTGGAAATGTAAGAATATTGTTAATTTGTTTTTTTTTATATTGTCAATTAGGTACCAAAGATAGTGGCCAATTTGCAAAAATGTGTGCGTATCTTCGTAAAAATAATGCTATTTTGTCTCTCGCATCTCTTCATAAGTGACTCATATCCTTTGTAGATACACATTCAGGATCAGAATATTTATTTAGACTGGAGAAATCCAAAACACGCGTTACATTTTCACGTGGAATTACTGTGTCATGCAATTGCCAAACAAAAATTGCCAAACAACTTGAACTCCACCACAAGCTATTAACCAACAGTGGAATGCATCGACTGTGGCATTAGTGAGGCTCAGCTATCCGTCACAAATATGTATTCTGTTAACGTATTTATGTATGTTGAAATTATTTTGCACCGTACTTAGCCAACCGTGGTAATTGGAGGCGCAGGGGAAGGACAACAAACTAAACGCAAAAAGCAGTTCCAAAGAAATGAGTTTTCAATCTGGATTATTTAAAAGTGCATAGCTCCAGTGGCTTCCTAATATCGGAAGGAAGAGCATTCCAGACGGCTGCAGAAGCGCGTCTGATCATTAACCCATGCCCTCTATATCACTAGCCTCTGTTCTAATGTTGCTTAGGTATATGTAATATACATCTGGTAAAAACAAATATATGTGTGTGCATATATATGTATAACTATTTATTGAGTATACATTGAATATGAGGCATGCGTAAGTCTTGGGTATGAATGTAATGTGCATGCATTAATCCATTAAGATTGGTTACAATCACATGCCATATGTTCAAAGTGTGTATTATTGAAACGTTAATCTGCAGGCTTTTAATTTAGGCCACCTTCAAAGTATCGCACTCACATTGAAAACACTTTTTCTGTAAACATATTTCCATATTGTGATTATAATACTGGTATATTCTTACATAACCATGCCATTTCCATGCACCGTTAGTGAAGGGATGTGTAGGTTGTTATATAAAATCCTTGGGCAGTGGTTCCCAAGATTTCTCAGTGGCTACACCAACTCGGGGTGCTTTATTTATAAAATAAAACAACTTTTTTAACTCTGGTGCTAGTAATGTATGGCATTTTGTGTTTGTGAAGTTGAATAACTATTTCTATTATTATTCATTATGCCTGGGAATTTGCCTCGACTCATCATAAATAACACAAATATTTCCTTCACTTTATTAATGTTTTCTAATTCGACCTCACTTTAATTGAACTGTCCATATAAATTTTGCGAACCCAAATTACCAATCGATACAGCCATAAAATGCTTAGCACTTGTCAATAAATAATTTGGACACGTATATTTTTTCCCAGTCTATGTTCAGAAATATTTATTTCATTTGTAAGACTGCGGGAGGCCAAACTAAATTGCAATAAATGCATCCAAACAAAATGAAACCTGCTCACAAGGCCAATCGTTGGAAACCACTGCTCCAAGATACACGAGGGGTGGTTCAGTATGCCCAGGGACTAAATGTGAGTTAGCTTAAGACTGCCCACACACTCCAAGGGAAAATTCGAGTGCCTTCCCCCCCCCCCCCCCGATGCAATTGGCTGCCTGACCATGACTCAAAACGCACGTGGATCAATTGGCAACTTCCACATTATAATCAATGCTTATCGTTGCTGCTTCTGCTGTGGGACCTATTGCAATGGCACATCTAAGTGAATTGTCAAAAAACACAGAAAGCAACCCTTACTCTAGAGACTATTATCCAGTGCTGCATTGAAGCAGCATTATGGTTGTATTCCTCCTAGCACACATAGGGGGCTATACAGGATTTAACCACTAAATTTTGAAGTTGCTTCGCTGTGTAACTGCACTACATTTAGCGACGATGGTTAGACTGTTGATGCAACTGTCTACTAATAGTTTATAAAATGTTCAGGACGCTTGAGAATAAACTCCACTGACAATTATATCCCGGTGTGTGGAATTTTACTTTGTCAGAAAGTGACATTTTATCCACAGCACTGGAGGTTACCATACTCGCTCATTATTGAAACATGCAACGTGGCCCCCAATTATCAACCAATATGGGATTTTTGTTTTTATTTCCAGTGCAAACGGCGATCCCTGACGGTGTGCAGCCTGCACATTGCGTGTAGGGGAAATGGTTGGCCGTTGCTTGATACCGCGTGGGGTGACGGAACGAAGGATCCTCCCCTGTGTGCAAAATATCAGCAATACCTGCGGCGTATTAATTTAACTACTCGCTTTAAAGCTCAGGGGGCGTCTCATCTTTCAGGCGCTGAACGTATCGAAAATCTGCTGAGCGTCTTGCAATACGGCAAGTTAAGCACTCGACTGGGGGGGGGGGGGAAAGTGCGGGGCTAAATGACACTCGCTATCGTTGACGCCGTACAAAAGCACTGTGCATCGTCCTAACGTTTCACTAAAACTTCCAGCGGGTTGGCGAGTCCATTCGAAGCAGGCATTGAAACCCCGGGTAAAAGCGTTGGGTCTCTGGCAATACTGAACCACTCTCCACACGCTGCCTTCTATGCAGGTGCGACAGTGATACCTGGGCGGGGTGTTTGTTTGCCTACCATTGCACAAGCAGGTGTGTGTCCTGGGCTGCGGCTTGGCTTGGTGGCTGTCCATGATCTGCTGAACGAGCTGCTCCACTGAAAACTCACTCGCTCCATTGCCATTTCCACACGTCCATTTTATACCATGGACTGCAAGGCCATATACATACACAGACACAAAGTTGCATCTCCTGTTATTGAATGGTAATTCATATATATCTCTCTCGCTCGCTCGCTTGCACTGTGTCTTGTTCGTGAAAAAGATTACGTATCGGTTAATATGAGCAAAGAGAAATTGACGAATTGCGATTCGAAATCAAATCATGTTATTTGATGCCATTCGTGAGATATAGGGATTTTGTACGGTGTTTAATTTGGAAAGAAAATATCAACTGCACCGTCTTACGATCGAATCACCCTGGATGCGCCCAATCTTCGCCGGATCTCAGAAAGCCAAATCCCGGATCGAGCGTGGGCCGTGCTCAGATGGGCGACGGACACCGTGCCCAACGGACAGACAGCTGTTGAGGGCGTCGTGGGCAGTAGAGGGAAGTGCAACAAAGTCCATTGCTGTTCTGCCTCCACCACCCCCTCCCCACCACCACATTCACCAACGTGCACTGACCGGCAAAGGTGAAGTATGGTTAAACAAACCCTCACTGCCTGAACGACGCGGGGAGGCCTTCGTCCAGATGTGGATTGAAAAACAGGCTGCGTGCGTTTACTGCATAATTTGATCAATCGCTTTAATTGCGGTATTTATTTATTTAAAACATTCGTATCGTACGGTTACTCTTCAGGCATCCGGTCACAGCCGACATCTGGCCTGGAGAGGCAAGCGAACCTCTAATGTAGCCATTACAGTGGGGATGAATCTCGGTTGTTGTTATACGGTTTACAAATTCCTTTTTTAATAACATAAAAGAGTGACCTCTTCTATTAGCCGCGCTATGTGCAGCGTATCCATTCGCACCAACCGTGAAAGAACACGCGGAATGTTCTCTACACCAAACCGCAGTGTGTTTTCATAGCAAAACTTTACTTATTTGGTGATGAAATGTCAGGGGGTGTGCATATCGCTTTTAAACGCACGAACGAGTCCTCTGATAGATATACGGCATAATGAATAGTAATGTGCAAAACTACTGCATACTATGTTTAATTACCTCAGATGTTGCACTGGATAATGATTATTCACTTCAATGAATCGTCCATGGCTAACATGAGCAGATTTCAATGTGTTGGCTTATGTTTGGAAATCAATGTAATTTGTTTATTTCAATACTATTTACATTTTAACAAAAATAATAATCAGATACTGCAACTTTGTCTATGAAAAGTATTGTGCGCGTGTGCTTTTGTGTGATTACCCTACAATTACCGTATTCTCCCGGTTTATACGACGCACTATCCCCCCCGCGTCTTATGACCCGGTACACGTGTGCGTGCGTGTGTGTGTGTGCGTGACCAGATGTGTGTGACTGCATTGACACCGGGCGCTAGTTTGAGGTGCGTTTTACTTTCCGGAGCCGCTCATAATCTAAAGAACACGGTTAATACTGGAGGTCAATCACTATGAAGTCGGTGTTATAATTAATAAGCATGACGCATTAAGAAGATCGACTTTGAAGGGTGTAATAAGATATGACATTGCTGTCGAGTTGCAGGAATGTTGGAAATGCATTGCACGTTGCCACCACCTCGTGGTTACATGGCAGAATATCAACTTTGAAGACGAGGAAAATACGACAGCTGAACATGCAATGTTGAACAAGGGAGAGAAAAGTGCATACTGAATATAAGGGAATTAAGAGTAGTGTTTACGCACTGCCTGACTGCTTATCCTCATACAGAATCCCTAACCAAATAACTTTTCCCAATTTAATTATTGAGTCGATTAACAGGTAATCCTAGCACCGACGCTTAGAGACAATTATGATTGTATTCTGGAAACACATGACACTGTTGGATAGAGCATTGCTGACAAGGATGCCATGTTCATTGTTGTTCATAGGGAAGCGCAGGGATGGCACTCTTAATGGAAAATGACCGTCCCTGGACACCGGTACACATTAGCAAAGACGGTGACTGACCCATGAGATGGCAACCCAACTGCAACGTAGGACAGCTGCGCCAATGCATTGTCGCTTTGTGAACGAACTTAAAGCGAATTGGCCCCGTTCGTGACTGTGTGTGTCCAATGAAGTCTAAATGTGCTTCTAGGTGGCGTTAGGAATATTGTGCACGTGGAAACATTTCACATTGGAGTAGACGAGCACCATTACGATGACGAACAGACAGGCACAGTCAAACAGACCTGCTCACACGGAGATGTTAAACAAGGAACACAACATTTGGTCACATTTGCAGTGTCCGAAAGAACTAAATCGTTGAACAAACAACTGCAACTCTTAGACCCAAAATAGATGACCTATATTACTGGGGCAATCGGCACGTAATTACTGAGGACATTATTTATGAGGAGATTTCAATTGTAAATAATGAGCAATTTGGCAACCGAACATTGACTACATTCTGTCACAATGGCTCATGATGTGTGGCCATTTATATAGGAATGCACGGAGACAGCATCTACACGCTGTATATGTATACACACATGCATATGCACACACAATTGTAATTAAACGAATGCATAAAACAGAGGTGACCTAAGCAATGAATGGCAACATGGGCTCTCTCTCTCTCTCATCAGTGACGGCTGGCCGAAGCTGCTACCTGAGGCTTCTGTCAAGTCCAATTGTGGAAGACTGGGACACCCCCCCCCCCACCCCCCTGTCCTGTCCGCACGCACGGGCACTGACACATTACTCACACATGGGCTTGAGCTGGCCCACCAACTCCTCGCGTGACCACTTCGCCCATTCCTTCCGGTCGGTGTTGATGGAGCACAGGATTGGTCCGCATGGTTTCCCACAGTCCTCGATGGCTGGAACATTCAGGTAGTGGACCAGCACTATGTCTGGATTCTGCGCCAGCAAAGGGGTGAAGACAAGGAGCAGAATGGTTAATGTCGCAATGCCACGGAATTATCTGTCGATGTCTCGCATCACAGTCGCAGAGACGCATGGGCCATCAACACTGGGAGTTGCAAATGTTTCCTGAAGGTACGAGGGATGTGACCTCGGTGGTATTTAGTTTGTTGTCCTTCCCCACAGCTCCGATTAGCACGGTTGGCTCGGTATGGTGCGAAAGACGTTCAACATACATACATACAGTTTAACACGTAGGCTTTCGCGATCGATATTATCCACGAGAGGGTTTTGGGTTAGATCGCCTGAATATAAATGTGTCATTAAACCCACCACCACCAGACACAGCCAATTAGTAAGGTTTGTCACGGAAACAAAGCATGCCAATTCGTTACAAGTTCAGCACACCCGTGTGGTGGCAGGTTTAATGACACATTCATATGTACGCGATCTAACCAAAACCCTGTATTATGGATAGATACATACATACAGGAATAAGAATATCTCACAATATCAAACGAGATAATAACTACATGAAACTGACAAAGACCAGAACTTTGAATGATTTATGTTCTGGCAAGATGAACATATTTCCCCGGACAGCCATGATCCTGGGAAAACGAGGAAACTAAACTAAAACTATTTTTAATTTTACCAGGTACGGCCCACTGAGCTATATAGCTCTTTGTCAGAAGCGACCTTGCCACAAATGATAGCTCAATGAAGTGGCTCATCATGTGGAAATTCATTGCAACCAACTACTCTAAACGCATGTTTGTTTCTAAACGTGAAGGGAAAAACTGGAGGAGAAAAATCCAGGCGACCACGGGGAGAACTCCAAATATATAGGCGTAAGGGTTGGGATCGAACCCACAACCTCCCGTATACCAGGCGAGGTACTTACAGAGCAATTACCAAAATAATAGAGGAATTGCCAAAATAAAAGCATGTCCTCACATTACTATTCAAATACTGTTAGTTTACAGAAGAGTGCTATGTGTACTGGGTATTTCTTTCAATTGTTTGGCAGATACGACCTTTTCTTTAGATTCAATGAATAATAGCAAATACAGCCAGAGCGCTGTGTTGGTTAGAGACTATTTAAATAATATATACGGCAATAAACCTTTTATATTCTAAACCCAATTAAACTGCCTTCAGAGTGTGACACTCAATAAATATGCCATTACTGTTCAAGTCAAAGCAAGCATCAGTAATGGGGAACTGCTTTCAGGCACCAGCTACCAAGTATGCCATTCAACAACTTCATTGGGGAAAAAATGTCTTCTCAAGACATTAAAATGCAAATTCAGTTGTCTAATAAAGTCACATTTGATTACAAAAGCATTACTGTATAATTCGAGCTGCTCTAATCATTTAAAGCGGCCCTCCGGCGTGCCTTCGGGTCGTACCACGTTCACGCTCGGCACGGCGTCCGACGTTTCACTCCGCGTGCCTTGAGCTGGGTCAGGAAAGCGAACAAACGATTCGTCGAAATTTAGCGAAATGCGTTTGCGGGCATTATGCCCTGGAGAGTGCGCGGCACAGCCCGAGCGAGAGCACATGCCGGAGAGGTGTGACGCAGCGCAGCGCCGGCCTTTAGCTTCCCCTCACGTTCGGCATTCTCAGTAAGCTTCTAATTATATTATTGGTTCTTTCGGTAAAGTCACGTAGAAGGGAAAATAATAATAATTTAAAAATATAAAACCATATTTTTTTTATTATTTCCCTTCTACGTGACTTTACCGAAAGAAGCAAGAATATGAATCCCAGCAGTCATGAAAGCTTTAAATCAAAATTTAAGCTTCTATTTGTCTTTTCTTAAATTTTCCTCCACTTGGCCTGACAATATGTATTTTTGTCATGATGTACTTTGCCTTGATAATCTTAGAGAACGGCGCTTTATGAACGCCACTTATTATCACTACTGCTAACAAGGGTCTTTGTGAAAGAAAAACGTCAGGATTCTGCACAATTATTTACGCCTTTCACGATTAAAAAAAGCACGCATTGGTTTCACGCAATTTTGTCAGGTCGTACTGAATTGTGTATGTGCATACATACAGTACTACAATTATCGATAAACTCTCCAAGGCTGTTTATTTATAAATTGTCATGGGAAACGTGCGCACGAAACGTGGGCTTCGTGCACTGTCACTCCGTCTCCTGCAGAGGGCAATATAACATTAGTGGAGAAGAAGATGGAAACATCACGTGGGAAAAATGATGAAGCCCTGAATATTTTGACACAGTCGGCGAAGCTGTAAAAGAGTGAAACTTCACACTCCGCAAAAAACCCAACAACTTTTAAATGTATTAATTGTGATCCGCACCAACAAACCCCGTTAATCAACAATTATGATCACTCGTAATGAATCATTACCGAGGTGGCGGGAATTGGCTCCGAGGTTCAAATTAAAGTTGTGCTCATTTTGAAGGGGAAAAAAAAGACGTGGCCACTGATTGGATCCTGAATGAGAAAAGTGCTTTCCCTGTGGCCACCATTTTATAATGGGTTGACAACAGTGATTTCAGTCAGTCGACAGAGAGTAACTCATGCATCTTTCCTTGTTAATAATTCATTCGTGTTTGTATGAAAAGCACACAATGCAATGCACACGGTTTGGCTGAATAGGTACCAGTGCCTTCTGATAGCCAATTGGGATGCCCGAAGCCAAATTTTTTTTATGAGCTACTAGTAAGAAGACAAAGTACGTAGAGAATTGAGACATAACCACTATGCCAGAAGAGATCTCGACAACAGAGATGTACCGAGACAAGAGATAGAGACGCGGCAAAGAAATGGGCTGAAAATACAGTTACACATATAATTCAGTGAATTTCATCACAATGGGCAGTAAACACATGCCTACGTATTGGATACATTAATTTAAACAGTTAACATGGAATCATTTGCAAAGGGGCATCCAGGAGGTATGCACATTCGTGATTTTCAAGGAACACCATAGGCGATTAAACATATGCGGTTCTATGCAGCTCAGTATTCATGCGGTGGAGTGTATACAGCTTTTGAGAAGGGCAAATCAAAAGGAATCCTAGCTCGTCATGAAGAACTATCTAAAACTAAACTCTGTTTATTTTACCAGGTAAGGCCCACTGAGCTATATAGCTCTTTTCAGAAGCGACCTGGCCACAAATGAGATCCCAACAAAGTGGCTTATGTGGAAATTTATAGCAGCCATACACTCTAAATGCTTGTTTCTAAATGCGGAGGGAAAAAGCGGAGGACCAGGAGAAAAATACAAACGACCATGGAGAGAACATGCAAATTCCAGATATACAGCAGGTATCATCAGTGTCGGGTACGAACCCACGACCTCCTGTATACCAGGCCAGGTAGTTAACATCTCACAACCGCAGCGCGCCTATCATTCAACCATCCACCGTCGCCATCAGTAGCAATCGCCATAAAACGAAAAGCTGTCACCCACCTCCAAAATAATGCGAATGGCAATAATGAGATTTCACGTTGTACGCTACTGGTAGATGTGCCATCGCTGAGCAGCTGGCAAATGTAATGTTTTCCCTCCTTTATGACAATGGGCGGTACGCAGATTGACAGCTGGCTGCACGTTATCCGTACTTTTGCTCTGGCCTCCCAGAGACATAAACCACAATGATCACCTGGGTGGGTGTACCGTGTGCGCGTGCACACACACACACATATGCCGAATCAGTACACAGAGTTTCATGGGAACAATCAATATTCTTACTTTTACTTCAGAGACAAGGATATACGGGTTTTTCCCACTTTATACGCAATTTCGTTATGTATACATTTTCTAATTTTGGATTAATGGATCACCTATCTGAACAAAAAGCGTCTACTCTTGCAAATGTCACGGAATTTTTACTTTCCACATGACGTATGTTACATTTTTCTTGGGAAAGACCACATTATAACTTAGCCCTTTCCTGGCAAACTAATGGCCACTTGCCAGCCAGTGCCGTGAGGCGAGATGTTCTCTTCTTTGCCTGGTAGGGGTTATGGGTACGATCCCAACCCTGACAATGCCTGTATATTTGGAGTTTGCATGGACACCCCGTTGGTCATGTGGATTTTTCTCATCGAGAAACACGCATTTAGATGATTTGGCTGCTACTATAAAATCCCACATGTGAAGATACAAACCACTTTGTGAACTATCATCATGTGTGGCCAAAAATAGACCAGTCGGCTTTACCTGTTCAATACAAGTTTATTTGTGCAGCACAGGGAGAGCTGCCACTGGGGGTGCCCATGGCAGCAGGCAGGGAAAATGGGTGGCTGAGAAGTGATCCAAGTCGTTTTGAGTTGGTGAGTTGCGAAGGCATATATGTGCCCAATAAATGCTTATCTTTAACAAGCCACGCTTTGGTAAGTTCCTTCGAGTAAGGATCCTGTGGTAGTGATTTCTTTTCATGCATTTGTGAAACCGAAAGCAACGACTCAATGCAAACTGCCCCAATGACTAACCGCAGCCTACTGAGTTACCCATATGGATACGGTCGTATTTCGTAATACAAGAGAGTAAATATGTAAATAAAAAATAATTAATGGAATGTTCTGTTGATTGAATGTAGCAGGCCTGTTCTATTAATATATTTGGTCCATGCCCACCGCCTCCCTCGCCTCTTGCATGATAAATGTTGAGCCATAAAGGAATAGATGTCTCACCTTAAATCATGCGTGAAAAAAATATGAGATGTTATCTGATTTTTGTGACCGGGACCCTCAGCTTTCCAAAAGCTTGATTTACTTATCACCTCATAAATCAAAGCATCATTGCAGCTGCAACTTCATTTATAGCTTCCAATTTAAAATATTACACCATTTTTTTATTGGACCGATATCAAGTGTAAAATATTCACTGACCCGTTCATACAGTTCCATGACCTTAGCTACGCACGAATATAAAGGCCCCGCAGAAAGGCTACTGTCAGCGGTTTGTTATCGGTAATTACACACACTGCTCAAAATAAATTGGGTTTGTATCTGAATAACCCTACCACCGGAAAGTGCTATACTGTATCAACAAAAAGGAGAAACGCAAACAAAAAAAAGTGCTTTTCCAAAGGATATTTTTCAGGTCCATTAGTAAGCACCTGGGTGTTATTTCTCACCGTGCAATAGATTGGCCTGCTTTGCTCATCGCAGTTATTAGGCATTCCCAGTGGCAAGCCTGTCTCACTATCATAAAAAAAATTTTTATTCCCAGACATTTAAACTTAAAAGAGGTTGATTATTTTTTTACAAAACTCCCAATTTTTACAAATGAGATTGCAACAACAATAATGGTCATGATTACCTCGGTCACAATATTATCATTCCAAATGCAATGTTGTCAATTCCACTGCTGGATGAAGGCCTCCCTACGCCGTTGTTGGCCATCATGCTCAGTCTTATTGTGATACAAAACGCATTGCTATCACACTCTACGTGTGTGTAATGTTCTGTGTAAGCTTAACGTGTGTGTAATATTAATTTTGAAATCTCTCATTTAAAATAAATAAATGAAACAACCAGCCAAATAGAGTTAAAATATCACATGCCCAATGCATTACATGCTAAAATGTAGGGTACATTGACGTGCATTTATGTAATTTTAATAAACAAATAGGCACATTATTTTGCCTAAGAGCACTACAGCACCAGTAGTTTCAGGAGATATGTTAGCAGTTGGGGACGCGTGGCTGACTTACCAATTGATACATCGCCACTTATTTGTCCACAATAACCTAAACAACTGCAATAAAGTACTTAATCTATACCCAGATGCAGATGCAAGTCCATAGAGACTGTAGTTTTATACTGAAAGGGAGACGGGCTAAAACACAAAGATGAAGAAATAAGAATAAAAACGTGAATATAAGAAGATGAGTGGAAAGCAATCGTGCGTGAGCACAATTAATATAAAACAACATATACATCTAACATTACGCATTTATTTATTACAATGGAGCGCACATTACTCTTTGTAGGGGAGCCCTACTGGGAATGCCAATACGATACGTACGTACCCTCGACACAATTATTAAAAATCAGCGAACACAATGGTGCTTACGGCACTCGAGAGAGATGCGCTCACATCCAGCGTGGTAGTCTTAACAAATTATCACACTACAACAGTGTGCTGAAACAGCACTAATGGCTGATTACACAGAAGCGATGTTTTTAATTTATAAAATACATTATTAATACACTCAATTAAAACTATTATTCGATAAGCACGTGTACATCTGAAATTGTAAATGCACGTGTAATAAATTAATTTGGGATTTACTGAGCCTAATATATCCAATTAGCAATTAACTGTTTGAAAATATCTTACAGCTAAGAGGGGTGCACATTTCTGTGAGCTGTTTTGCAGAATTCTGATTTGTAAAGATTAAGTTCCAGATTAATCTCCCTCTAGGTTATTCGTCAGCAGGACATGTTTTCTGGGCAACAAGATGAGGCCGCCTTACAACATTAGACTATCAAAGCTCAAAGTTCATATTTGTACTGAGTGAGCTACAGAGTAGTTCATGAACGAATACATGAACAACAACAACAAAAAACCCCACTATGTTCTTGATTTTTCAGCAATTGTTGGAAAGAGGCGCTGCCATGAAAAGTCTTGCACACACCACTGCTGAAACAAAAGCCTCCACCAGATGGAGCTCGTCCATACAAGCCCCACAAAGAGGGCATTTGGCCTACTCTTCCACGCCTGGCCAGACGTCTTGGAAGAGGTGGGGGAGTACCCTCATTTTACCCGACCGATAACGCGCCCTGATGAGCGGCGAACGGTCCACGTGCTTTTATTGAACTTAACTTTGCTCATAAACGCGATTATACACGTGTAGCATTCGAGCACCAACTTAATGTGATTTTTTTATATTTAAAAATTATTGGTACAAATGGGAAATTTAAGTGAAGCCAGAAGTCACACTTGTTGAAGGGGGGAGGGGGAGGGGGACCCAGGTGCGGTTCAGAATTCACACTCGCCACCGATGTTAGACGCGGTTGGGAATCGAACTCGGGTTGTTGGTTTCATTGTGTAGCGTGCTAACTATCGCGCCGCCGCTCCACCCAAAGTTCCTGTATCTATTTAGAAAGAAAACAAACATATTCACGTCCCGTAGCATACCGAAAGCCTGTGTCCTCTCATTAAACGAAGCTGCAAGTGAAAATTACGACTAATACAACTTATTTAACAGCGTTTCATTAACTAAAACAGCAACGACTAACGTTCCGCTTCCCCCCCCTCTCCTTTTAAATCATCGCTTTGTCATAAAGTACGGTGGGGCTAACCCTGCTCCGTTTGCTTCCAACTCCAAAACCAGGAAGAGGCCCGTGCTACGAATACATCACCATACATCTTTAATGCCGCCATGAGCCACTGTTAGCTCTATTTCTCAGCAATGCTAAAATCAGCACAAAGCCATTCTTCCTGTCATTACCCCGGGGGAAGTGCAAAGACTGGGTCTGGTTTAGGGGTGGACGACTGGCCGGAAGCGGGGAGGAGTGGAGGCACAGCGGAGAGAACGTGAGAGTCTGGAAACTTGTTTAATGGCAAGCACAGGGCCTTTTCCGAGACTGCAGATCCAACAACATTGGACTGGCATGCCCTCACACTCAGCCACCGATTTGGGGCTTTAATCAGCTCTGAAAAAATTGTTATAGACATACTATATAACCACTAAAACGCCCCATTTTTTCTCTCTCAGATATTTAAATCGTCTCCATCCACATGGAAACCAGACAAATATGCATCGCTCCATTTGTTCACAGCCACACATATATATACCACACGCAATGTAAACATAATATGTATACAGAATATTGTATATGCACATATAAATTGAATTGTAGGCTGGCTGTTACAGTATTTGCACTTCTGTAAACTTAAATTTGAATGCATGTAACTGCATTTCACACGTCATTTGTGCGTTGTTGAAAATCACCGCTGAACGGTTTTCTTTGGGCTGGCGAAATAATGTGGACCGAGTGTCAAATTGTGATACAGACCATGATGTGAATAACAATTTGAAATCAAAGCATCTTGGCTATTTCTCTTATATGTGAATCTGGGCATATATAATATCTGCTGGATCAGCATTATATAATACCAACATCCCAAATATCACAATCCACTCCCGAAAAAGAGAATGTTGTCATACAATGTTTCTGTAACGAATAACGACCAGTGCACAAACACTGGTGATTTAATGTCATCGAGTGGAAAGTCACGTCTCAAGTAGACATGGAGGGACAACGATATATTTCAGCTGCAGCAGCAGGGGGCATGCCATGGGTAACGGCGTAGATATGTAGAAGCCATTCCATATACAATTCCGGACGAATAAGCCCAACATTCGTATTATACAATAAATTCTTCATTTATAATTGCAACATGTGTATAAACAGAGCACAACTTAGTGAAATTGGGTTTCTATTATTAACGACTCGGAGTAGTTCAACTTGACAGAGTCAATATTTCCCTGTTTTTATTTGAATAAGTTGAGCTACTAAGCATGTTTTCAAAGTGGAATTGTTTCTACTTAGCAGCCACTATTAACGTCATGTTCTGTGATTTAGACGCTGCGTTTACAGTCGCCTCACATTTATAATTGTCAGTAATTGCAAGGAATGTATTGCATGAGGTGTATTTAAACTTGAGATTTACCCACATTCACCGAAATGGATGTATACAATATACTTTTTGTCCTTTTTAAAAAATATGTTTTTTAGAAGGACATTAATTTGTAACCATTTTACCGATTTCACCCAATATCTTTGTTCAAGTTAAACGGCAATTATTCCAACAAAATGTGAATGAGCCAACTGCACTGCTGAAAAAGGCAGTTCCCGTGCCTTTTTACTGCTCTGAGACAATGGTAGATATTCCACATTCCTATGGCAGGAGAAATGCTAGCTTAAAAGATAACCATTGTTGATTAAATTTCGATTTAAAGCTTTCGTGACTGCAGGGATTCATATTATTGGTTATTTCGATAAAGTCACGTAGAAGGGAATAATCAAATAATCAAAAGAAAACATAATAAAATAATACAATTCTCACGACGTTTCAACCACAATGCAAGCAGCCGTCCTCAGGTGAAGAAACAGAGCTGTCCCAAAGACTCATTAGGACGCTGTCTTTCGGACCAAGAACATTGTTCATTAGTCAACTCACAATCTTGCAATTGATGGTAGTGCATTGGAACCAATATGCCAGACGACTGTTTTCCACACAACTGGTTCAAGCAACTCAAAATATACGGCAGTGTTAAACGTATTTTCAAGAAAAGCTTTTTTTTTTGAAAAATAAGTAAACATTTCACGATAAATTAAATTCAGTCCACGTTGCATGAAATGTATCGATCATCGCCTTTATATTACCCACATGACATATTTACAGACCTGTTAAAAACGTATTGATTATCAATGAAAACAAATTCAAGGCATGTCTTCCTCCTCTTTTTTTTCTGCCCTCAACTCGAATTTTTCCCAAGCAGTGCTGGACTTTGGGAAAACATTTCAAAATAAGTTCGCAACCCTATTCAGAATAATGGACCACACATAAATGAGGAGCTAAATCAATGAGTGTTGTTTTTTTTTACAAAAGACAGAATCGTAACTCACACTTTGTTTACTGCTGTAAGTCCCCCTCCCCCCCACTCTGGGGTATAATGTTTGGGTGAAATTAATGTACCGCAGTACCTGTACGTAGAAAATTCATCTTATAATATTTTCCTGACTTTGACTTTACCATAAAATGTGTTTTAAGACATTCTGTCTGTAGTATATTAAACACAGTAAATGCACAGTATAGGTGTGCATTCACACATACGCTGTATATCAAACAAATACAAAGATCTCCCGCATGGCCTCAACAGACTTTTAGGGAAAGCGCTGCTAGTGAGCACCTAGAAAGGCCAAAAAGGCACACGAGGGGGTGAGTGGCGACCACCACACTCGGCCGCCTTTGTCTCTGAGTGGCAATGTTTACACACTGCACCAGGCACTCATTTGGTGCTGAGTCGACCTAGGGGAGGCACAGGACCGGTTCAGATAATCGTCACTGGTATTGGCCGTGGGCGGAAATCGAACCCGGGTCGCCAGGTTCATAGCGCAGCGCGCTAACCGCTACACTACCGCTCCCCACACACACATACACACATACACACACACAGACACACACACACACACATACACACACACAGACACACACACACATACACACAGTAATGCACGTTTCTGTCTGTGTACGAGCAATGGGAAATACAGATGCAAATGAAATGTTGGAAAAAAAATCGAATAAAAAGCCTTCTGCTTTTAATGGTCAGACCACGTAATTTTGCATAGAGCTATGTGTGTGTCTGACCCATGAATATCTGTTAACATTAACCCACTGTACCGTTCCCTTACATGCTTTATACAGCGTGGCCCAAAAGTCAGGACACAAAGGGTTATTATATTTACTTTAACAGATCACATAGGGTTATTGCATTAATTTTAACTAACGTTCAAATAGACTTCCTTCAACATTAACACATGATGCACGAATTCTCTTTTGAAATAAATTGAGGACTTTTGTTTTAAGATTACATGTGTAATCTTTGCACATCCATCAATTATGTTTAGTCTCAATTCATTGAGGGTTCTTGGTCGAGTTTGTAAAAACGACGGATTTAAGGTGAGCCCACAGGAATAAGAAGAAGAAAAATAGATATTAACAATGACAATCGATGGAATATTAGCTTACGAACACGCAATTGAAAGTTTCAATGCCAGTGTTGAAATAAATAAAATAACCTTACGTGTCCTGACATTTGGGCCACCCTGTATAGCGTACAATAATTACAGTATACCCAATTTGCCAGCGTGTGCAGTGATTGAAGAGGACAATGAATGTCATCGGCAGTACAATGTCATTATGTGAATGCATAACAGATAAAGAATACATTCACATGGTAATAAAGAAGAATGACACGTTTATTTACATAAGTACTCTCTGGTTATGGATGGGTATATATGTAGATTTTAAAAAATAAAACTATGCTATTCTTTATTGTATGATAAAGGGTCCTCTTTGACAGAGGCACACACAACATATATTGCAGTCAATATTATACTGGTAGGAACTACCTGGTTCCACCAGCCCATAGGGGATTCTTGTGTCCGTCCGTCCATCGTGCATCCAAAAATGGGAGGGGTGGGGCTGGGTTGAGAGGAGAGGGTGGGGAGGGGCTGGGTGGAGAGGGTGGGGAGGGGCTGGGTGGGGAGGGGTGGGGCTGGGTGGGGGGTGGGAGGGGTGGGGCTGGGTGGGGAGGGGCTGGTCACCCCGTGGTGCCCTTATAAAACTCAACGTTTAACCTACTCACGCTGGCTTGTGCCCGCCCTCACAGTCGGCCATATTTGCGGAATACACCACGCCGCCGTTGACCCTGGCCATTGACCGAGCAACCCAACGTTCCTACCAGCTCCCTCCGCAGGAATGTGTTTGCTGGTTTAGAAAGAGAATACGGTGATGGAGGAATTTATATTTTAAGTGAATTTCAAAGATGTCTAATAAATTGTGCAATGTAATAATGCGACTGTAATTTATAAGAATTTACTTGTTTGTCCAGAAAACCGACACCGAGACACACGACTATTTGTCAGGAGGGTCCTGCATTGGTGTGTATTTTTATTATAAGATGTTTTCAGCCAGTGTACCTGTGTTTATACGCGTGGAAGGAAACCGGAGCACCCGGAGAAAACCCACACACGCGTGGGGGGGCAACTCTCTATTTCCGTACAGATGGATACATGTGGAGATTAGTCCACTCGCTGCATTGCCTTCTCCTGGCCAACAGGGTATTGCACCTCCTCGACACCCACGGGAAGGGAGTTTCACAATGTCTCTGTGGTGAACCACCAACCCTCGCTGCCTTCACAGTGCTCGATTTACAGCCAATGTGCATAGCCACCACCGCCTGGCTATTCGTTAGCATTCACAAAGTATGCAGTCTAATAGGCCGCATTTTCTATATTAAAATCTAGGGAGTTACATCGTTCTTCAAACCAAGATATGTGGCCGAACTCTTGTAAATTACTGTTAAAATCAATTTAAAATATTTTAGCCATTTATAGGTACAATTAAAAAGCAAATATGAAAACATTTCGGAAGAAAAAATGCATGCAAAACTCACGTAATTTAAATGCTGGACCATACTTCACCAACCTGGTCAGCACAAGTTGGTGAAGGGGAGGCGCCAAGACCAGTTCATTTATCACTCATCACTGATTTTAGCCGTGGCCAGAAATTAAACTCAGATGGCCGGGATCATAGAAAATCGCGCTAACCACTGTGCCATCTCTCCTCCGTGCACACTGAACGATACTTTAATTACAAACATATGCGAACTGTCAAAACACAGAAAACGTGAATATACTAATGTTTCCAAACCGATATTTACGTCTGTCACATGAGAGAAATACACATACAGCAAACAAAAACGAATATTATCCACCTGTACCGGCATCCAACAGCACTGCTGCCTTGTTGCATTAAGGATTTAGACGTTACACTAGTGTCTGGCACGGTGCTACAGCTTTCAATGTGACTCTAATAGGAACCAGAGGCATGGAAAAACATACATAATGCAAGCGGAACCCATTTTTTTTTCACTCTTGAGGCACAGCAATTCATCTAATACAGTCCAGAGCAGGTGTAATAGCAGCAGGGGGTTGAAGAAAATGCCTCACAATCATTTAAAACTTCGCAAGCTAGATGAGGCACAAACATTGCTCACGTGTATACAATCGCGAATTTGCACACGATCGCACACACACGGCGAACAGCTATTTGAAAATTGGGTAGACCTTTGAAGGAAGTGCACTGGAGTTTGAAAGCGTCAAGCCATGCATGCCTAGGGTAGGTGTCTTCAAAGTGCACGACTGTAATAGCATTGATTAAATCACCGCATTAGTTTGCTTCCTTCCAGGAACAATATCTTGCAAGTAAATTAAACCTATGATATACACATTTAAAAAAATGCATTCAATGTGTTAACATTCATTCGAAACGTAACTATGTAGAATGTAAAAGATACGTAACATTGACATTTAATTGACATTGAATTTAAATAATGACCAAATATGGTAAAATTCGCTCGTAATTGGTATTTGCAATGTATTTAATTCAGCATTTTTTTTATTTCATTGTTTTCTTGCGTAGCATTGCCCATCAGTGTCTGCATTGTAACAGTTGCTTTAATCAGAATATCGAGACATGTGAGGGTGATTCACTCCAGTGGCACAGTGCTTTGTTCACCGCTCCATGAATCCAACTTCCTGAGTTAGATTTCCAGATGTGGCTAAACTCAAGAGCATACGAAATCTGAGCCAGATCTGAGCCAGATCTGAGCCAGATCTGAGCCACATCTGAGCCACATCTGAGCCAGATCTGAGCCACATCTGAGCCCCATCTTTGCTAACTCTCATTGACTAGTGTGGCAAAGCATCCTTTTAAAACAAACCCCTTCATCCGGCAATCTCTTGGCAAGGGGCTCAAAATGTTAATGTATTATTTATTAGAGCGATGAAATCAGCCCACGCCCAGGAGAAAAGTGGATTTAACATCGCAGAACCGTGAGAGACAGCGACAGCTTGCTAAGGCTTTCATTCAGCAGTGGTTAGACCATGGCTCGCGATTGTTGTTTTGTCTGAGAAATACTTTATTTTGTTGTTGGAAATCAGCCACACACCGCTAAAGAGCTGCAAAACCCTTTACATAAAAAGCCCACCATGATTCGCATTGGGTCTTGGAGCACCAAAAAAAATATGCCTTCAAAAGTAAACGTATCCGAGTCCTGACATCATCTGGTCCAAAAACAAGCACAGATATAGTTTGAAGCGTCAAGGCCTGCACTAAAACAAGAAACTCCAGAGCGGTGACTTTTGAGCAAACTTGCCAGTAATATCTGTGCAGTCAGTTATAAAAAAAAAAGAGTAGTGATTTTTCAGCCTTGTTCATATAACGGATGAACTAACGAAACAGTTTATGGCTCTGTGTCAATGCTTTGTCGTGGCCCCTCGACATCCACAAAGTACAAAACAATTTTGCTGCCTTTATGACAGAAAGTGTTCACAAAGCGGTGGCATCTCTTTCACCACTGGGGATTGATAACAAGTCTTGGCCACAACATCAATTTAAGTTATGGTTTCCATAGCTCAGCCCACAATCCGGAGATATTAGGTGTTTGGCTTTATGTTTAAACAAAAAAAATAGATATGGTGGGTTTCCATGCATGCCTATGACCGAGGATATGCTCAAGTTATTTTTTTTTATGTTTCACAACAGCTCTATCCTTCCTTTCTTCCAAAAAAACGATGCCACGAAAGTCTCAACGACCATTGACATTTATTACTGCGTTAACATGAAGCGAATGCTCACCTTACGGCAAACATATAAAAACACGTGACTGTGTACGTTTCCTTCTTTCCTGAGATTGAGCGCCGCTGTCAACTGTAAATGCAGGGCATGGGGCAAGAGTTTACATGGTGTGTGTATTCAAGGTAAGACGTCTGGATCTCTATTTCTCGTGTACGGCTTGAATGTTATGGCGGTGGCAAAAAGCGGGTTGCACCCATCTCACGGAAGTTATGGCTAATTTGGCTAAGACCCTGGGCAGAACAGCCTGTTCTTTGTAAAAAAAAAGGGGGGTGATGGAATACTCCCACATCTGGCAAGTGGATGGAACTCGATGATTGATGTCCTTTCGGCTGAATTGGGTGCTTTCGAGTGCCTGGCATCATCACACTGTTGTAATGTGGGTTGGGAGTCTAATACGCGCGGTTTATCCCATTTTCACCAATGGGCCATATGCTTGATTTATCAGGCCTGTGTGTGTATATATATGGGCATATCCTGCGTATACGCTGCATTTTGGCTGAAGTCACGCACCTCGAGGTATACATGTATTTACACACTCTATAAAATTCAAGCTGCATTAGAATGTATGAGGGCATTACCACTGCAGTAGAACAAGCGATGAATTTCGGAAGGCTTATGTGGTATCTAGAGTATGGGACAGAAGTTCCATTAACCCTGTTATAAAATATATTATGATACGCATGCAAGTAAAGGTGCATAAGGACTACTCACTCAGTCTGTACATTACACATACAGAACAATTGCGATGGAAAATGCGAAGATTATATTACATAAGTTTATACCACAAACATACACAGCACAAAGCCAATGATTTTATTATCAATTTGAGAGCTATTAAAGTGCGACGCGTATATAAATAGGCATTCATGCACTCATGCATACACAGCACAAAGCCAATGATTTTATTCCCATTGAAAATGCAGTTGATAAAAGAGATGTGTTTAAAATATCTAAATGATACTGCAAGAAAATAAGGCATTTCCTTTAATTCCACATGAAGATGTTTCTGATCAATGCCACGATTGATCGTAAATTGTTTTATTTTGGATTGGATCGCCGTGTAGGTGTACACGGTGATGCCAATTTCAGCTGTGCACTCAACACAACCCAACACGCCTGAAATAAATCAAGTCATTGCGGGGGGGGGATTCGGGAATGTGCCAAATTATTCCGTTTTTCAGCAATGCCGATTACGTTTAAAAGGCAAGTAAACATTTGACAACGTCTTATGAGGTTTCACCGAACATCATCAGGTATTAGCAAGAGCTACTCTGGATTTTTTTGTATTTCTGATTAGTAAATCATAAATGGCAACCCCCTTAAGAAGGCACAATGGAACGATAATGCATGATTGAGACAGAATGATCAAACTAACGAATTACTTCTGTACACATCTCTACAGGAAACACAACCGTTATAATATAGCCGAGAAGAAAAATGAGCAAAAATTGTGTTGGAGGATCGTCGAAATAACTCTCTTAAAAAAAGCAACTCCAGAAATAGCCTTGCCAGAATATGTATGCCTCGGGCAATAATTGCAAGTGGATCAGAATGAGCATGATCAAAATTCAAAAGCTGTATGAAAGAAAGATAGAATTATTTAGCAAAAAAAATATTAACGAATGATGATAAGGAACATTTCAATGTGCCTGAAGAGGATTGATTTCAGTTTCAAATGGGTTAAGAAACTGGTGTTTGTGATAGAGAATTACGAAAAAACATGAAACAAAACACTTTAAATTACAAATTAGCGACCTTACCATAGATATCCCACTACAACACAGACAGAGTCATATATACAGCAGCTTAGAGACAACCTTTCCTTCAGATTTTAATCACGATTCACCACAGCCGAATAAACAATTCCGGAGTTTAATTGCATAATTATTAAGCCTCTGTGACATTTTGACTTATTTTGTGCAGATTCATTTAAAAATGTTATGGCTCTAGTTTGTAATCAGATGCTCACACGCTCAACACACACACACAGACACTGACGCAGGACGTCTGTGTATGTGGGGGGGGAAAGAGTTTCCAAATATGGTAAGAATCATCGCACAACCTTCACGTGGCTGCTGGTA
The DNA here is from genome assembly GCF_964198595.1 of Lampetra fluviatilis. Taxonomy (NCBI): domain Eukaryota; kingdom Metazoa; phylum Chordata; class Hyperoartia; order Petromyzontiformes; family Petromyzontidae; genus Lampetra; species Lampetra fluviatilis. The sequence goes on from NC_136302.1 coordinate 4,630,952, forward strand.
ACATAAACAGAGCAGGCACTGATATTTTTTTAGCTCGGTTTCTCAATACTCTCCTGCACTCTTAGGGGTCCCCTCCTCTTTGTTGCCAGGGGTGTCTCCCCGTGACCCAAGGTCATGCCATTTGGTTTATTGCCTCCTCCATTGCGCTCATGATGACCACGTGGACCAGGCCATTGTTGGCCGTGATTGCTCGTCCTCTGGAGGGATTTGCCTGCAGGCCTTAACAAAAGGAGCCCATCTGACTGTAGCACAAAGTCGCGTCCTTCACCTATTGTGGCGGGGTGCAGCCATTTAACTAAATTGCTTTTACATGGCCAGCTTATCAACAGCCCTTCAACAAACGCCCATTAACCGGACTTAATAGAAATCCTCGGAAAGAGTGACTTAATTTAGCAGGTTTTTGGAAGCAGGGCAGGTTTCTTTGACGGGTTTTTAATTTGGATCGTCGCGCACAGCAGCTCAGCTCTGTTTGCTTTTTGTCGGTGAACGAATTTAATTTCTATTTACCCTAATTGCATAACTTGCAGGACTTGCGTTCATTTCCAAGTGACCTTACAAACACGCTTCTGTCAGAAAAAAATTGGGAAGGAATTGAAATGTAAAAAAAAACTATATCCCACCGGTAATAGACTTCTACACTGAATCAAATTCCTGTCTAATGTAAAACGTACGCTTTGCATATTATTTAAGCACATTTCCTAATAGGTAGGGGAGCATTATTCTATTATTTATATAGTACATGTACATTATAGTTGTATCTCTCGTGTGCTTTATTTGAAATTCTGAAAGCATTGACAACTTACTACGATCGTGTCAGATATTACGTGCTGTTTACTATTTCCAGGTTATAATATGCAAGACATCCTGGCGATGTGACTGATAAATTTATATTATCATACATAATTGGGTTTCAGCGTTCTAAGTTTTTTTTAAACACAATCTATTGCCTACACCTGATATCATAAGTAGAACAAGGATTTACTTTGGATACACTCAGTGATATAGATTAGAGGAAAGCTGAAGTTACATAACAACTGTGGCTAAAAATACATTTTAGCCCAAGCACTTTACGCTAATTGTTTAATACACTCCCCAGCAGAGGGCAATGCAACAGACATTACAGTGTGCTCTCCGATAACGCGGGTCGCGTTCCCGAAGAACACCGCGTTCTGGAAAAATCGCGTCATAATAAATAATATATAATACAGGGCCAAAGCACACGTGAGACGCACACGCAGGCTGAACAAAGACTGAGATGCGTGGGTAGCATCTAGAAGCATCCAGCAGCATCCCAATGCCTTGTGTGATGCTACGCCAAGAGAGCCGTTCGACCGCTTATTCCTACTCAGTTTCATTTCATTTCAGTTTCATTTATTAGGATTTACCCTGTGAGCGATTCGGTTCGCGCTGAGACGTAGTTCCGTGCACTCAATCGCGTTATATACAATTCGCATCCGCGTTATAAAAAAATGCGTTTCCTAATACATTCATAGCGTTATATCCAAATTCGCGTTGTGAAAACGCTCGGCGTTATAGGAGAACAGACGGTACGTGCAGTGACCCATGCGTGCAAGGATCGAGCACTTACAATTTACACAAATTACAAGTTAAATAATATGGGGAGGTGGACGATGATGGTAAGGCGGTTGAGGGCGTTATGCCATGAACTCGTCTTACACGAGTTCGATTCCCAGTCACGGCTAATATCGGTGGCGAGTGATATTGGAACTGGCCCTGAGCCCCCCCCCCCTCAACCAAGCCACACTGCCCAGCTTGGTGACGTGCTCTCAAAGTACCCCGATGACTGCTAATTGTGTTTAGTTTGTTGTCCTTCCCCGCACCGCACCTCCGATTGGCACTGTTGGCTACATACGGTGCAAAATAAGTCCAACATACATACATATACACACATATGAGGCATTGGTGTTGGGTTTAAGAATGGCTGGAATTTTATTTTATAAGTATATGATACGCTCCTTCTTCTTGGTTCTTTCGGTAAAGTCACGTAGAAGGGAAATAATAAAACATAATAAAATAATTCTCACGACGTTTCGGCCACAACGCAAGCAGCCGTCCTCAGGTGAAGAACAGGACGGCTGCATGCGTTGTGGCCGAAACGTCGTGATAATTATTTTATTATGTTTTATTTTTATTATTTCCCTTCTACGTGACTTTACCGAAAGAACCAAGAAGATGAATCCCTGCAGTCACGAAAGCTTTAAATCGAAATTTATATGATACGCTATTATTAAATGTAGGCCAATGGAGCTCACGACCCCTGTACGAGATGGCAGAAACAAATGTGCAACAATACAAATGAGCCATAGTAGAGGTTTTTTGGGTTAGATCGCGTAAATATATAAATGTGTCATTAAAACCCGCCACCACCCGACACAGCCAATTAGTACGGGTTGTCACATAAACAGAACGTGCCAATTTACAATCTGAGTACTCAATTTACTGAGTACTCAGATTGTAAATGTTGTGGCTTGGCTCTCCAACACACCGGTTAGTGCTGTACTACTGACGAATTGGCCACGTTCTGTTTACGTGACAACCCTTACTTAGTTGGCCGTGGCGGGTTTTAACGACCCATTTATATATTTACGCGATCTAACCCAAAAAAACTCTATTATGGATCATATTTCGATTTTAAGCTTTCGGGACTGCAGGGATTCATCTTCTTGATTCTTTCGGTAAAGTCACGTAGAAGGGAAGTAATAAAATAATAAAAACAAAACACAACAAAATTATTCTCACGACGCCTCGGCCACAACGCAAGCAGCCGTCCTCAGGTGAAAACCAGGTCCGTTGAGACTTTACCGAAAGAACCAAGAAGATGGATCATAGTGGTCGCGAAAGCCTCCTATGTGTTAATATAAATGAGATGTTAAAAATTAACCAAAACAAAGTTTAGTTTGGTGGTCATGGCAGTACACAAAATGGATTCCACACATATCGGTGAGAATTTGAATCGTCACGCCTTCCTCACTGTGCGTTTTCTCGAGGTTCTCCGATTTGTTCTGGCATGCAAAACGCCGATTGAGAAATTGTCCAAATACCCCCAATGCAAAGACTTGCCTGAAAAAGCCTCGAGACTCAGTGATGCTTTCATGCATAAATGCATATTTATTTTAAGGAATATTTATATATCCATATCGCATCTCCCTTGCAAAATTAACGTCTCAACAGGCTGTCACCTGATAAAATAAAGGCGAGTGCTATTTTATTTTATACACTGAGGTGAATATCGAGTTAAACAAAGCTTACATTTTCACTGCATTTGAATACAACTGCCGCATTCTACACCTCTCACACTCGACTGACTTTCGTTGTTTGCGTTAAATCCAACTTATTCATTCTAATTATATTTGATTCGCAATAAAAAGGTCACCAGCTGTGGAAATAATTAAAATTTTCCGGATACGTGGCCACACATGTGCGAGTGTGTGTTGTGGTCACGTGTGGGGAGCGGTGGCACAGTGGTTCGCACACTGCGTGACGAACCCGGTGACCCAAGTTCGATTCCCGCTCACGGTCAACATCAGTGACGATTATCTATGTAGTCTGAACCAGTCTTCGGCCTCCCCTTGGTAACTGGTGCGGTGTGTAGTGAACATGGCAGACTAGCCCACTCCCTCGTGTGCCATGCCGGCCTTCATAGGTGCTACTCGCTAACAGCACTTGCCCCACAAGTCAGTTAAGGCTGTACGGGGTCTCTTTGTCTTTGGTCATGTGTGGAGCCTGTGCCTGCAAAGTGTGAATTCTACCTCATGTAAACACAATACGATGATGAATGCATTACAATACAATAGTAAAAAGACAATTGGTGATACCATATGTGTTACTCTATATCATTTTTGTATATTTTTTGTAAAAATATTCACGCAATATTTGACTTCATGTTTATGTAATTAATCTGCCAATGAGCGGAACATGTCTGGGAGGACGTTTACTGAGAAGATGGAGCTTTTAAATTATCTCGTGTGCATGTGGATCGTTACTTGGCAGGAATCGTGAGAAATGATGGCAGTGGATTGACCAACGTTGATGTTAATTCACAAAATCTGCACATTCTATTTTTTGTTTTCAAACATTTATGTAATGTTTGTATGCTTTGGGGGGGGGGGATAAAGACAACTGAATTTAGTTCTGGGCCCATCATCTGCTCGTTAACTATAATAAATAAAATGTTTACTCGCTAATAGCAATCGCTTAAACTGTTCAAGTGGGGGGAGGGGGGGAATGGGTGCAATTTTCTGTTGTGAACTTGTGCCAAATTATCTTTCTTCCCAGGCTCAACAACTTCTGCCCACTGACACCTGCCTACCTCATCCCAAGCCGCCACCGTCCCTAATTATCTTCACGCTCGCTGCTCTTCCAAATGAAGTAACCATACGCCAAACATTTTATTATGAAATGTTAGCGCGGGGAAGAATCCAATACAAACATTATACGGAAGAAAACACTGTAAAATAAAGTGACCGCACAGCTGAAATTATTTAATTTTTTGTGGTTTTGAAAGGCAAGCTTTCCTCTGGCATGTATCCCATATAAGTCCATAAAAGTTTAATTGCTTTGGCGATAGACCCATGCAGTGAGTGCTTTGGCAAGCAAAAAACTAATACAGTAATGTGTGTGGCTTTCATTGGGAAAGCAGCATGGAAGCCAACCCCATTTTTATTGATTTGGAGCTTTGGCAAAAGAAGGCAAAGTCTTTTCTGTAAGTGAAACTAAGGACAATAGGGTAGCTAACTTACACGCTTATCAATGGACAAACATCCAACAAAGAACACTACTTTGGCAAGCTGCCTTCATATCAAAGTTACGGGAACAGTCGATTAATGAACTTAATTTCTTGGGAGAGAATAGCCCCCATGAGACAATCCGTGTCTTTTTTTCTACAGGGAGCTAGGATAAAACACAAGCGCGAGATGAAACGGGATGAAATTCAGTGCGACGGCAAAAAACAATTAATACGAGCAACTGATTCCGAGTCAGCATGCAGGAAGGTCAGGTTAATATCATGCGAAGAGAATATAGTAAACAGCATTTTAGCGCATGAGATAGATAACTATTTTTTTATATATACATAAAAAATTATACTCCAGAATTTCTTGTTGAGTCAGCTCAATACGTGAGCTTTTGAGGTTAACTTAAAAGTTGATCATGTTCTTGATTGCATGTTAGTAGCAATGTCATTTCAACTTGTAACGTGCCGCACGGTATTCACTCTCGAAGAGAGAGAGAAAGAGAATGACTCAGAGGAGCAAGGAACCACGGACAAGCGGTAAAGGCAACCGCACAATGAGCTGGTTGCCAACAACTGCCCCAAGCTCTGCGGTCCTCAATATGTTAAGGTGTTGTCAGCCAACTAATAAGTGTTGTACATGCGGGAAGAAACCAAAGCGATTGGAGAATACCCCCACACTTGCGAGGGAGCGGAAATGCTCTACCCCCGATACAGACGAAACAGATGGTGTCCACATTCTCTTTGGTTTTTTCGGTAAAGTCACGTAGGTTAAAATAAATACATTTAATCACGACGTTTCGGAGGCAACACAAGCTTCCGTCTTCAGGTGACACCGTCACAGCAAAATTACCTACGTGACTTTACTGAAAAAAAACCTAAGAGTATGAATCCTTGCAGTCACGAAAGCTTCAAATCAAGGTGTCCACATTTTTTGCTTGTACTATCATGTCCTGGCGAGCCAGGATTATAGCTCCTCCTCGACATCCGCAGGAACATTTTGTTGAAATCGGCTAATCCTCGCCTTCAATTATGCTGGATTACAGGCCACGTGCATAGCCACCACACCGCCACCACCGGCCAGCTATAGCTGTCTTGTGGTGTCATAAACTAAATGTGTCGTTCTTCTCATTCAAGTATTGGGCATCAGTGACCTCGATTATAAAGTGACTCCACTTTTACTGATGTTGGCCTTGGCTATAACAACTGCACTGTCCTTCTGGTTACCTTTACAGTACAATCTATTCATCTCAGCCTCTGTCTGAATGTTCCTATAAAAGTAAAAAAAAAATAGTTACGCCATACATGAAAATGCGGCGGTGAAGACGAAGTAACAACTATTACCATTACTATTGTGCTGTCTCTTGGGGTTACTTTAATTGCAATGTCCTGGACTTGATGGGCTTCTATCACTCAAGAGTATCGTTGATTTGCTTTATTACAGCACGTTGTTTCTGTCCTGCTTTTGTGATTTTGGTGCCTCAGTTCACTCTCGCAAACGAGGCTCATCGTGGCCTCTTGGGTTCTCAACTGGTTAAACTAAATCAACTTCACTTCAGAATCAGAAATAATCTTCATTTAGATGGGGAGGAATTCGACAAGCTATGAAGCGAAGCTCTTGTTCACAGATGTCCAGCAAGCTTGATTCTTGTCGATCGAGGAATGTCTCTTTGCAACGCTGCTGTGTCCGTTCTCGGCTGATCTCGCGTTTTTGTCATTTTATTTATGTATTTTTTACCAGCAGAAACCTGGCCATGAGTGATAACTCAACGAAGTGGCTTATGTGTAAATGTATAGCAGCAAAATACTCGAAAAGCATGTTGATTCTAAATGTGGAGGGAAAAACCAGAGGACCTGGGGAAAAATCCACGTGACCACAGGAAGAAACATGCAAACTCCGAATATAACAGGCATCAGGGTCGGGATCGAACCCACGACCTCCTATATACCAGGCGAGGTAGTTAACATCTCGCCATCCTGTTAACTGAGCTGACCGTGTATCTGGCCCATGCCTTTATACCAGGAATCCACAACGTCCCCTCCTCTGATCCCCCAAATAACAGTTCACTGTCTTTTTTTCTTGGAAGTTTAAACGCAAGCAGGGAAACCACTCAAAGGAGCAAGATGAAGAAAGAAAAAAAGGGAGAGTGGAAAACGATGACATCGTGAACAAACTAACGACCTTTTAAAATGAACGGAATACCTTTTATCGCACATCATTGTACTCAAATGGAAACATCGATTTATGAACGATATATACACGCGTTTTTATAAAATAATTATGCACTGAAATGTTGGAGGACACTTTAAAGTATTCCCTTTTTACTCGCTACTGAGTAATAAATCACGGTGTATAAACCACCTATGTAAAGGCAGTCTGATGGTCACGTTGCCAAGCCAATGGTTCTGAATCCAGTGGGGCTCTTGAAACGAGTATCGTTTGCCGATGTACGCCCAACATTTGTGACAACCTCCTGTGACCCGTTCCAATTTGACAGGCAATTGCTTACATCCCAAAGGTGACAATAACATTCAATTTACAAAACCCTTCGAATGAAAAAAGTACTTGACATTTGGGCGAATAAAAAAAAACGGATAAGAACATACGGATGGCTTCTTGCATAACTCCGAGAGAAGCTATTGCATAACCATTGATAATTAATTTAATTTAACAAGAGCTTTATCTTATCAATGAGAGAATTGGCAACACGTCAGCTTGCTCCGAGCGCTTAAAGAAAAGTATAGTTATAAAGTGAAAAGCAACTAAAAAATTAATCTATATATATATAAATAAAGACCTTAATCTGTATGTCTCAAAACCCTCTAGGGTACTTCCCGAGAAGGTAGAAAGCTCAAATTGAGTAGATCGGTAGCTTTTAGGAATCAAACGGCAAAAAATCAGAGATTCTTCATTTTAAGGCCCCCAAATCTCGATTTTAAGTTCCCCCTAAACATGTTTGTGCATGTCATTCAGAAACCGTTCAAAATATAAGATTGTGGGGTTTTATAGAGCGTTAAACAGCAAGTAAAATTAAAGCGAGAACCATTGTTCTATCTTTTATTGTTTTTGAAATATTTCGGATTCAACCAGTTTTTAACGAAAAAAATACACATTTTATGATGTTAAAATCTGAATAATTCCAAAATGGTATAATATAGGAGCTGCCCCTCAAAGTATTACGTTCATTCATTGTTGTTATTTCGAATAAAAAATATAACGGAATCTTTAAATTAAGCGGTTTCCGATGGGTATGTCTTTAAATATAACAAGCTGAATCAAGTCGTAAACAATTTTTTGAGTAGTTAGTGTCTGACGACAGGCTTCATGAACTATTAATATAAACACATACCTTGTTATATTTTCATTAAACACAAGTTCAACATATACGCATACACAATATATGATGATTGGACGGTCTAGTGGATAGTGGACTTGTCACAGGTCAATGGGTAGAAAATTACTTCTATCCCATAATGAAACATGCCACAGTTGAGACGGAGGAGACACAAGTAAGCACCTCATGAAATCAGGGACATGGTCATGTCCCTGTGCACCAGCATCGACATTCGCTTGCTAGATAACAACAGCAGAAGGTCCGCAGACCGTACACCGTTCATGGTTGCCTCCAACTCATGGGAACAGAGAATGCCGGCGCTTTTCCTCGTTATACATTCACATTTTCCACGTCTATCATTTTACATTCTTGTACACGCATAATACCCTTTAATTCCCAACACTTACCCGCTTGTATTTATCCAAAGTGTATCTGAAAGAACAGACTCTCATTGAGCCTGAACCCACTTTTAAGTAACAGGTGCTTAACTTCCTACTGCGCCACTACGGATCTGACCATCTCAAGCCCAAAGTATAACATCGAAATCTCCTGTAGCCGATCTACTTTTTGCTCCTCCAACGGAGGTGATGGGACCTTATCACATTGCATCCATCAAGAACCGTTGCGATAAGCCGGCCCATTATGTCACCTCTGCCGTCCACACGGCTAAAGGGCACAACTGTCGTGTTTCATTTTAGTGGGAGCAACGGACGTGGCACTGTTGATCGAGGGCATGCCCCTCTGCACGATGAAAAGGACAGGCATTTTACACGCACAAACGAGAACGTGGGAGGAAGGACATTCATGCTCCACGGATGTAGCCTGCATAGAACCTCGACCTGCATCGGAATCGATGCAACAAACTTGGCCTGTGTAAAAGGGCAAATATGAAACTCAAGATGCCCACGCCAGGCTACAACAAGGCAATTGGAAATGGATCATTGCAAGCGGTTAAAATGTATTACTTCATACATTTAAAGAATGCTATCCCAAAAGTCCTCGGGATGAGACAACCGATATCAGCACCTTCTCTCTGTGGTACTGGTGACATCAGTAATGTATATTGCCTCTGCAAGACTGTCCAATATTCTGAAGACTATCCTCGAGTTGTTAGTGGAATTGTCAGAGCATCATCACGAAGCTCACTGTCACTGATTTAAAAACTCTTCCCTAAACATCTGGCTTTGGTCTCCAACTAACAGCCACCATAAGTGTGGTATCTGCCTGTTATTGTGAGTGAAATCGTCCACTGTATTGTATTTGATTCACGACGAATGTGTAAGCATTATTTTCATTTATTTACAGCCCTTTGTCAATCCACTGCTGAATGAAGGCCTCTGCACGTCGCGTCCAATCATCATCGTATCATCAGTCACGTGGGTTGTTTGACCATACTTCACTACACTGGTCAGTGGGCAGCATTGGTTCATGCACATTGCCACTGATGCGAGCCGTGGCAGGGAATTCGACTCAGGTCACCGGGTGTATAGTGCAGCATGCTACCACTGTGCCACCGCTCCACCCCAAACATCACAGTACTCATGTGAGTTGTTCATCCGGAGTGTGATTGCACACACTGTGCGCGTGTGGATATTGCGTGTAAATGTCAAGCCACGTTCTCTCCCTTGCACAACAAACATTACTTTGGTCGATTACGCAAGTGCCTAAGGGATTTAAATTCAAGACACGTTATTATTTATCATTATCATTATTACTTCAGACTGTGTGTAGATAGTGGGTGACAACATTGTTAGGAGTCATGCATGATTAAATTGGTGCTTAGCTAATTCCAGTTTCTAAGTCTATGCAGCCCATTATCTCGGGGGAGCATTGATTATATCATAGGATATGTCTTCCTCCGCCCCTGTCCCTGCCACTTCAGTGACTGGCAAGGCCTTAACATCACACGCTGTGAATTGCTAATGAGTGGAAGGAAGACAACTACATAAACTGCCTATTTAAAGAAAAAAACTTGAACAAATTATTTAGTGATAGTGCATTGACAGCGGTTCACAAACAAAACAAAAAATCAACATATTCGTCAGTAACGGCATGGCCTTAAAATATATATATATGTGTGACGTTTCAGGTAATGGCCCTTCCTCACAGCACATAAAGAGAGCTGAGAGGAAGATGATCTGCTTCTCTGTGGTTTGTTTAACTTGCATGGAACAATACAACTCCGGCTAATAATACAATAACAACACAATACCACCCAGATAATAATAAAATACAACACAATACCACACAAATAATAATAAAATACAACACATCACCACACAAATCATCCTCGTGGTTGAGGGGGTCGTCTAAAATCTACTTTTATCTTTTATGTGGCGGGGCAGACATATGAAAGACACCGCATTGCCTGCTTTTTTTTAAGTCACGTAATTACTTAACCATAGAACTGACTTGTCGCCAACCGCAAGAAGTGTGATCGCACAAGCATAAATAAAATACCCCACACCGTAATTCATGCAAAGAAGAAAAGCAAACGCCCCGCCCCCCCAACTCATACGTTGATGTATTTTGAAGGTGTGCCGTGGTTTATTTTTGGCACGTCGGCTTTCGACGTCAACGGCCGAGCAAGAAATTGTTTCATCCAAGATGTCAGAATTGTCAGCAACGCCAGCCCCTCCGCTGTGCTGTGTGACGAGATGACACTTTTCATCAGGTCTGAACGCCGCTGGTTTCAAAATGATTAAAGTCTACCCCATCTGCAGCTGGCAGAAGTTGATGTTTCGCAATAATTTCAAAGTATTTGCCCCTTTGAGAGGGGGAAAAAAACGCCTTCACTGTAAATGCTTAAAAAAATTGCCATCACGATCATTAGCCATGATCTATCCACTGCTGGATGAAGCCCACACCCCTCCCTCAAACCGTCACCATATCTCAAGGTTCAGTGATGTAACAATCCATCGAGTACCTGCACGTGAGCTGATTTCATCGCTGCATCTCATCAGTACAGGTCCTCTCAGACGGTTTCCAAATCATGCAATTATTTACATGTTGATTAAATCAATATTTGTGTTTTAAATTATACATATGGTCCAGGGTAAAATGTGAATGGTTGGATTGATTAATATACCATATATTAATTCCCCGTTATTTTAAAGGTCAAAAGTGAGAGATAAAAAAAACTTTAGCTGATGAATTCCATATTTGCGTGCGATTATCCACCGCATCAACTCCTGCATTTTTCAGCAAGGAAATTAACAGAATGTCACCCTTCCTGACTGTTTTGCTGGGGCTAAGATGCCCATGTGCCGAATGGGAAACACTCGGTGACATTGTAACCGCTAATGAGAGAGCCCTGAAGATGTTTTTGTTTTTTGCATTCAGGATATCATCCATGAGCCGACGACAACCGCTCCCTTTGCAGCAATGGTGCCGTTTAGTTAATTTAAATGTCGAACGCGACAGCACAAATATACAGGGCATGGATTGACAAATGGCTGCGAATTAATTATTGACATTGCGAGTAATGTGATTATCATCGTTACTTTAAGTGCAAGAATTTAGCAGGCGCAAGGCTTTCAAATTACAGGTACTAATACAAATATTATTGGGGAATGATGGGAAAATAATTTTCGTACACAGTAGAACGAGACTAACAAGAGAGCTATTTATCTTATGGCATGCAATTTTATTTTATTTTAATATCGTTTATAAACGGTGAGAGAGTGACAATACATTGTTTTTAAGCTACTTTTACCATATCAACTCTCTGGTGGCAAAACAACATACCATTAAGATGCAAATCCACCGCAGCAACAATGAATCCCCAGTCACAACAATAGCGGAGAGGACACAGTTAATGCTTCAGGTAATGACAATAAAAAATATATCTATTCATGCGAGTTATTAATTACCCCGAGGATGTGAAAAGTCGATAGTTGGGGATCCAAGGATCAGCTGTTAGAAAACAAAATTCCGATTTAAAGAGTTGAAAACTTTTGATTTTAATTATTTTAAGAAAAAGCGTGTTAGGAAAAAAAACCATAAGTTAATACACACAGACAAAAACAGGTAAGGGTGCAGCTCTGTAATTACTGGCTCAAGCCACTGCTGGTGGAATGGCCTCCACTCGAGGGAGCTCCGGAGAACCTCTGCAGAGTATTTGTTATTTATTTGGCTCCACGCTGGCCAGATTCCCTGGAAGAGTTGCGAAGTACCAACACTTTGCCCCACATCACACATGACCGGCCGATTAATTGACTGTGGTGTACCCTGTGGGATGGACAGAGGTGTGGGGATTTAAGAATCTTTCCCCATTGTTTAAAGTGCCACGCCGGGAGATTGAACTGGCAATTTCTGGATTGCAAGTCCAGTGCGATAAGCATTCCACCACGGCAAGCGGTTGCATGCCAACACACACTGAGTATCGCCGCACATGAGATACATTTTATTTCGTGGGTCCTTTTTTGCCAGTATCAAAGTATGGAGAAAAAAAAGAATATGTTTGACCCTTTCTGGAAATAAAACAGGTGCTAAGATGTTCAAGCACCAAATAGAAACCTTTTGCAAGGCATCAAGTCTGCATTAACCACACGGTGTGGGAATGGCAGGCAAAGGAGGGAGCGTGCCCCAGAGTCACGATCACCACGGAGATGGAGCAATGGGATCCGCTCGTGCATGGGCGCAAGAGGGATCGCGGCATCGCAAGACTCTGAGAAGTGGCATTGGCGTGGGGAGGCCTTTATTCATGCAGCAGCAGAGGGACCAAGGAGGCTGATGACTGTATGAGAAAGGTTTAAAGAATGACAGCACTTAACCACCTTTATTTTATTGAGATAAAAAAATTCAACTTGGACCTTTCAGTTTACCAAAATAGAACTCTTTTACAACGCAGAATTTACTATCGTAAACATTTATGAAATATTATTGTGAAAAATATGATATTTATTTTAAATATCGACTTCACGTGGAAGGTACACCTTTGTCCCTAGATATTTAACAAACTTAAACCTTTTTAAGACTGTTATTCTTTCGTGAATTATCTGGACTCCTCTACTGTGGCATTAAACGTCATCGGGGATCCAAAATAACACTTGCAAAATGCATGGAGGCACGCAGAAACATAAAGTAAATGTCAGATTGCTGGATGTAATTATCATCTTCAGTGTAAAAGCAACAATGACAGATTTTTAACCCAACTTGCCATCAGTTAATATTCATCGATATCGCATGCACATAAAACTGCTAGATTGATGCAGTGCATATTCATACCCTCCTCCGTATTATACTGTTCCACTACTTACGGCCGTCTTTTAATGACCACAGACAAAGATAAACATTGCTGTTAATTCAGCTTAGTGTGTACAGGGCATAAAATGAAATTCGCAGAGTGATTAAAATAAAGCCATGAGGTTTTGAGTGCTCCTCCAGATTTACTACGGATTTTTTTTATTTTTATGTTTAACTGTGCAACAAGAAAGCATCAGCAGAATGATGAAAACGTCTGCAAAAAACGCAATCATTGCCTTCATAGCAATCAGATTTATTATTGTTGTGCCCATGACAAAATAACCCTGGATGTGCCTGATATCGTGCAACGTCAGAAGTTAAGGTAGGTCGAGCCTAGTTAGAGCTTGGATGGGTCTCACTACCAGTGCACACCACGGGTTGCAGAAACCTCCAGGTGAGATTATTTTTCAACTCCAACTATTCTCCACAGCAAGTCGAGTTGCTCTCAGATAGACGATGAGATGCTCACAATATTTCAGTGACATTAAGTACTTGCAAAGGAGGCATGCCAAAAATGTGTTTTTTGGGGGGGCTTTTGCTTAAAAGAAGCTTCCAGAGACAAAGAATTCGAATGAATGTTTTTGATTTGAAGGAAAATCTAAAAAAAAAATTGGTTTTCAATTAAAAATTCTTTACATCACATTCATGAATTGCATCGGTCAGCTTCATGAAAACCAAATTCAAATTCGGTGTGTAAATGCGTTCTTGACGAGACCTCAGCGCCAACCCAACAAAAACTGCAATTCCCGAAGCAACGTGACCCGCTTCGTCTGATTTGGTTGACATGACCAGTAATTCACACCAATCGTCGCCCATAATCGCGTGCTCATGTGTTCCATCCATTACGTAAAATGTTTGAATGTAACGGTACAGTCATCTAAAGTGCAATGCAATAGAACAAAGTCTCAGCAACCAGTCTACGGATTGCACTTGGGTTACAAAAATTTGAAAAGTGCATTGACCTTGGAGGGATGACTGGGCTGAGTCAACCCCCAACCAGAAATAGGACTCGCAACCTTCTGATTGTGAGCTGCTCGCTCTACCGTTGAGCAGCTATTGTAGAGACGAGCAACAGCATTAGGCCTAGGTACAGAGGAGCGAGCTGAGAAGTTGTTTACTACAACGCCTCTGTATGTTGAACTTCTTTTGCACCGTACGTAGCCAACCGTGCTAATCGGAGGTGCAGCGCGGGGAAGGACAACAAACTAAACACAATTAGCAGATCTAGAGAAATTAGTTTTATAAAATTAAATATTTAAAAGTGTATAGCTCCAGTGGCTTTCTAGGATTGGAAGGGAGAGCGTTCCAGACGGCCTCAAAAGCACATCTGAAAGCGTAGCGCGATGCGGTAGCCTCTGCCTTACAAGCGGAGGTATGGGCACATTAGGGCCTTTGGTTTCTAGGAGACACATTAAACACACTGGACACATTGGAAACATTGGACACATTCGACACATCTAGGAGACACTATAGGGCTTTTGGTTTCTAGGAGACCCCGTGCAGCACATCACACTGTCTGTAATGGAATCATCTCCCTGCCTGACAGTTAACGCGCCTTCCATAAAATCCAGGGACCCCAGGCCGATAATGCATTCATCACAGCCCTCCGCTCTCCTGCAAACCAATTTGCAGTATAAATACAATGGGGGTGACTTGGAATAATTGTCCGCCTCGCAAGGGGGCCATGTGCAGTAGACACGAAGATTAAAGGGACACTATTACAGCAACTTTGGTTAAGCAAATGAATGAAAACAATGTTGAATTACAATAATATTGTGACTTTTGAGGCGGAAATGACCACTAGAGTTTAACCATTACCACCAAAATAAACTTCTGAAGGAAAGTAATAAAAAAAATACTTCAGTCGCAGGCAATACAACTTAAAACAATGCAAAAAGTCTGCTTCGCAGTTGACAATTGAGATAACGCGCGCTATCTGATGTACCTAAATCAGAACATGTAAAACTTTTCCCATTTGCATTTTTTTTATCAACTTTGTCAATTTTTCAAATGCTCACATGAACAGGACTGGCATAACACAACCCACTGGGTAAGAAACTTTCCGCATTGTATAGGATATGTTATTTACAGTTACTGTGCAAGAGATAGAGATACCTATTTATGCTATGCCCAATTTTATATCTTACCAAAAGCAAACTAAAACATGGTACAGTACGCGTTGTTAGAATACCTAAGTAAGCGTAATGCAGGTGAATATATAAAAGTATACAGATCTTGTCAATAAGTGTAGTTACACTGTGTTCCTTAATGCAGTCTTGACCAATCACTGCAACCACACATAAGCTACTCAGCAAGTGCGCACGACAGGATGGAGTGGTGGCGCAGTAGTTGGTGTACTGCGCTATGAACCCAGAAACACAAGTTTAATTCCCGGCCATGGCTGCCATCAGTGAAAAGTGATAATCAGAACCTGGTTATGGGTCCCCCTTCATCAAACCGGACTGAGTAGTGTGGTGAAATATGGCAAACCACAATGACAACAAGGGGAGGCCTTCATCCATGAGTGAATTGCCAAAGGCAGCAAAATAATTAATAATTAAAACAAAATTACAAGCCAAGTTATGAAAGTAGTTTTTGTCCTGTCATGTGGAGTAGTCTACTTAAGCCAATTTCATGTTAACTACAAAACAAATGGTATCCAATTATTGTATGTGAACTGGTCAATTCATTGTAAGACACAATATTTTATTTTTATTTCCATGGCCAAATTCATCTTTCCAAAAGCACTCAATCCTGTCCTGGTCCTACATCGGACACATCCAAGAGGAAAGGCAGCAATAACGGCAAATCTGTATTAGATGATTGGATACTAACGCTAAAGCTGGAGGCCACACTGTGGTGACGGTGGAGGATAAATTGCGGAGTCAGATGGCAGGATACGGTCTGAAACGGGGAGATTAGGTCGAGGACTTGTTAGCCACCGCTAAGTGCTCATGCGAGGAAAGGCAAACTGTCGAGAGCTCGACGGGCAATCCAGCACACGGGGGCAGAAATTATTGCCGGGGCAGCCTTCAGCTGCGAGACAAAAAGAGAAGCGATAACACGGAGAGACCCAACAAAGGAAAGGGATGGGATGGGCGTTGTGCCCGTAGCTCACTTGGAGAAGCTCGCACCCAGGGCCTGCCCTCACTGCTCAACCCAGAATTGGCTTCACATTTTTGTTTCGATCGGTGGCAATTTTTTTACGTATAGAAACTTGACCTTGATGGAGCGGTGGCTATCCGTAGTTATATGTGGAACAAAAGTGGAGTAGAATGATATCCTCCATTATCTTTTTTTTTTATATAATTTTTATTTTATTACAATATTTATTTTTTCTACCTTTGTTGCTGGCCTGGTCCCAACACTGCCTCCTGGAACCTTGCCTGGCCTCTGTCCCATATACTCCTATACGGCAATAAAACGTATAGGGATGACATATGGAGCGCATGCAAAAACGATATAAATTACGACGCAGCACAGCAAAATTTTACGTGGTAACAAAGCACCATTTCACTCCGGTTGCTGAAATGACTCATGGAAATGTCTGAAAATACAAGTGAAAAGCAGGTCAGTGACACACTTAAGCAGTGCACTTACACTCCTCCCAAACATCCCCAAAAATGCTTTAAACTTGAAAACCAACAAAGCAATTGAATAAAACGGGGCAATAATGAAACGTGACAGGGGAAGGTTATAGACAGAAGCAAAGCAAAACTACTGTAAAGTAAGATCAACCGATTCAAAGATATAAAAAAGCAAATTACTTGGCAATGCTGCTGCGTTGGCAGCAGTGCACAAATGCAATTAACAATGAACTCAACACATTCGTCAGCAGCGACGCTGTGGCTCTTCAGGAGAAATGTATAAGAGGTGACATTTTGGGCAATGGTCCTTCTTCATAGCACATACATGGATGTGAGTAAGTCCAGTGTTAATGACGAGTGTGTTGATATATGTATATTTTAGTCAAAGAGATAGAAATGCGAAGATTCAGTGGGGGACAAATAAATCAGGGAGAGAGAATCGGACGAGCGAAGAAAAACTGCCCCGGATCTCTGGGGCAACGGAAAGAACGTCCAGATCTCTCATGCGATGGGAATTAAGAAGAGTGTCGGAAAGCAGGCACAGAAGTTTATGTGGAGTCGAGGAAACACCGTGGGCACTGACACCGGGGCGCAGTGCTGAGCTGGTTGAAAAGGCTTTAAACACCTGAATCACCGAGTCACTGACTCACTGCCCCGCATTAATACATCAACAAGTGACCGCTTAAATATTAATGCTCGACCTCGAACTGCCATTACATTATTAATGCAAGAAGAAGCCTCCCTAGCAGCTGTAATCCCTCTCTGCGAGCGCTCGCACGTGCCGTTGGTACATAGCCAGTCGCCACAGGTGTCCGCCTTCGAATTCCTGAGCAGCCGAAAGTAGGGAGAAGAATACATCAGAAGCAGTGGGGAAAGAAACGAGATAAGCCGAGCACAAACACTGCCCGGGCTCTCCATTAACGTGCACCGCCGGCATAATCGCACACACAATCAATTGCACTTAGGAGGTGTGTAATTCATTTAGCTGTTGGTCCGGGGACACCACCAAAGAGTTGAAACCATCCCTAGATGACCCCCAGCACACCATGTGTGATCCCCCCCCCACACACAACCCCTCGTCCAATCCGCTATGGTTCGTTTTGCATGTTTACAGAGGGGGGGGGGGTGTTTTTTTTCTTCTATTTTCTCCAAATTGTGCTGTTGGCATCGCTCATGGTACAAAGCACCACTTGGGCGAGATGTTATCTTTTTCGCCTGGTATACAGGAGGTCGTGGGTTCGATTCCGACAATGACGCCTACTATATATTTGGAGTTTGCATGTCTCTCCCCGTGGTCGCGTGGATTTTCTCCCCGGGTCCTCCGGTTTTTCCCTCTACATTTAAGAAGCATGCGTTTAGAGTATTTGGCTGCTATAAATTTCCACATGATAAGCCACTTTGTTGAGCCATCATTTGTGGCCAGGTCGCTTCTGAAAAAAAGCTATGTAGCTCAGTGGGCCTCACCTGGTAGTTTTATATCACAGCTATCGCCGAGATCCCTCCCTCTGCTCTGCAGAAGATAGGGGGCAGCACTTTCCAAGGCGCTATGCCACTCGAGAGCAATGCTCGTCGGTATGACATTTTTTGATACTGGCAAAAAAGGTCTCATAGACGCTGCCAAACGGATATTTTAATTCTCAGAGCTGCAATTTAGCCAAATCGAGTGCAGAACCAGATTTAAATGTCGTGGTTTTTTTTGGGAGCATTCGCTAGTGACTTGGCTGAGGCGATCAACTCGCTACACTTGGATTTGAACCCCACAAGGATCTCAGTGGTGCCAGCTCAGTGCCGTGACCTCTGAGCCACCACGGTCGCCTCTGTTGTGTGGATTAACTGCAGTGTCCATCAGCACGAAGCTTTATCCAATCACTTTAATGAACTGAGATTTTAATGTAAAAAAAAACTTCAAAGCCACGGGGAAATGAACGAGCAAAAATGTGTTCACGCGATGGTGCTTTGGAGTGACATAATTTCGTGCCGTAAAGACGCCACACATATGTAAACATTATAAAATGTACTTGACTTGAAATTAGCAAGCACGATTAGCTTAGTTTACACATACTTCAGTGAAAATGATGCAATCATCAATAAGTACAGTTATAGTGTTAATATAAAGGCGAAACTAGATTTACTCTCATAAGGCTTGTTGGCATATCGGCACAGTGGTTCGCATCATGAATCTAATCAATTAAATGTTATAATTCTTACATGGCAATGCTTTGAGGTGAAAATATATGCTGCCAGTGAGGATATTAAAACGATGAATGAAACAAATCTATTAAACAATCGCTGGAAATGTAAGTAGTAGTGTGGGCCGGATTCGCACGTTGACAAAGACAATTGAGACACTTATGCCTCAGAGATTGTCTGCGCTGGTCGCGTTGGGAAGATGGCGTTTTAACCAAAAATCAGGGCTAAAAGAAGCTGACAATAATTTGAGAACCGGGCCCAGTATGTCGCTAAAATTACATGTGTCGTGTTTAAACAAAACTCGAAACTATTTCATTAGCTTAAGCTGTAGAATTTGGTATAATTGCATTTAGCCGTTGCCTTTTTCATGAACTGCTATTGATTCATGAGGACATATTTATCAATGTATTGGAAAACCAATTACAGTGAGATGCCAATGACATATAGAGGTGTTCGCTGAGGGAAACTAATGGTATTTAATTACAATATGTGTTTAATGACTTTCCATCAAATGCACACTTATTGTCAAAGCATGACTGTCATACTTCCACAACAAGACTATTATATATTTTTATATTGCCCAAAAAAAGGATTGTCATTTTATTGAAACTGTTAGGAAACATCCAACTGTATCTAGCATGCCGATTGCACAGTGCCGGCATACTCGTTGCACTTTGTTCAACGTATAGGTCTTAATTATTACATCATTTGATTAACAACAGTGTGGCCTCACACTGGAGTATCGTTTGTAAGAACCGTAATTAAATGTTGCATGCGCCAACACACGTATGTTCATGTGCCCCACACCTCATTCACACTTGCTGTTGTAATTGGATACAATTGGTTTTCAATGTTTCATGTTGATTACGTAATTAAAACTCACTCACATAAGGGGACACTTCTAAAAATAGTCAAGTTCATTCTTATATACGCCCAGTACATCCACGAAGATAGTGCTCCTTATTAGCAAGGCATGTCAGTTCCCAAGGGTTTGGTATTTAAAAATCAATGCAAACAATTAAAAAGTTGGGTTAATGATGGCATTGGCACACAGTGGCCCAATATTGTTGCACATATTGTAACGTGACACACTCTTCAACGTTAATTTTGAAGCTTACGGGTCCGTATTGCTCATTCAGGAATTACTATATGGCTGCAAATGCACGCGATGTAATTACCAGCGAAACGTCGTACTCAAATTTTAAATTATGTTGATTCTCTCTTCAACAGACCGGTGGGCTAAAGAAGTAAATTATTTTGTCGTTTGAAAAACGTGACACATTTTTACTGTTTGGCCGTGTCGGGTGGTGGAGGGTTACGACACATTTATAAATAACGCGATCTGACCCAAAAAACCTATATTATGAATAATATTGGTCCCGAAAGCCTACGTGTTCAACTAAACACTGCTGTCAGCAATATTGCGTTCCTGCTCTCGGACTGATGAGAAGCTCTCCAGCAAAGCTGATGGGGAGAGGTGGCACTGTGTTTAGCTCACTGTGCTATGAACTAGACAACACGAGTTCGATTCCCGAGTGATGCCTGGACGGGTCCTGATCCCCGTCTTCACCTACCCACGCTGACCAGCAAGGTGAAGTATGGCCAAACGACCCCCATGACCAATACGGTGTGGGAGGGCCTTCATCAAGCAGTGGATTAACAATTGGCTGTAACGCTTTGGTTCTTTCGGTAAAGTCACGTAGAAAGAAAATAAATTAAATAGAATGCGACGTTTCGATTGCAACACAAGCAGTCGTCACCAGGTAGAACTAAATTTGAGAGAGAAACAAAACACAGACATGGAGACAGACAGACACACAGAGAGAGACACACAACATAGACACACAGAGACCCAATGCCTCTGTGTGGTGGCCTTAAATAGAGAGAGAGGGGGGGCAGAGAGAGAGGTGGGTCTGCTGGAGCAGAAAAATTAGCATGTCAATGAGAGAGCTGTGTGGAAATCGACCATGCGGCGGCAGCGGGAGAGAAAGACCCGGCACGCCTGGAATTTTTTTAGAGAGAGTCGTGTGGAAATCCACCCCGAAGCGGCCAGGGGAGAGAAAGAGTGAATGGACCTATGAGAGTGAATCCAAGCTGCTCGTATTCTGTGCTTGAAGGCTGTGTGGCCCCAGTTGATAAAAAGGATCTGACTGCGAGCACATTAAACTGTCAACAATAAAAGTCGCCCGAGTGAGTGACAGCCGCCCCTGTGATTACGTGCGGGTAGAGGGTCCACTCGTGTTTTATAAATCAAACACAGAAATCTCCAGCAAAAAA
This sequence comes from Lampetra fluviatilis, assembly GCF_964198595.1. Lineage (NCBI taxonomy): Eukaryota > Metazoa > Chordata > Hyperoartia > Petromyzontiformes > Petromyzontidae > Lampetra > Lampetra fluviatilis. The sequence goes on from NC_136302.1 coordinate 4,652,338, forward strand.
AAAACACCGACACTGCTTTGTCTTAATGTGTACAGATGCTGCGGGTTGCACAACACTGTTTACGTAAGATAAACCCCAAACAGATTCATAACCTGTGACTCAAGGAAAAACCATAACCCAAGTATAATATGGGAAAACAAGAAAATATAGATTTGGATTCATGTAGCATTGGTGTACTGCCGTGTGAAAATGTATAGAGTGTACAGAGAATTTAAACAAAATATAAATCAGTCCGATCAGTTTGGAAGACCGAATTGAAATGACACAACACACAGCAATATATGTTGAACGTTAGGACCCCAGGTTTTCCAAGATAAGCCTACAATGACGTCATATCAAAAAAACAACGGTGTGTTATCAGATGACAAGTGTGCTTAACCTATGGACATGGTATCCTTGAGATTAATTAATTCATGCGCTATAATAAACAAACTCAAAAGCTTCATGAAGGGGAGGTGGTGGTCGGGGGGGGGGAATCCACCCTCAATATTTTCAAGGTGTTCCTTTGATGATAATCATAAACCGTTAAGTACGATAATAACGACCCGGGTGGCATTGTTGGTTATAAAAGTTGGCGGTGATCAAAGTATTATCAAGGGCAATTAATTTTCATATCAAAGCACGCGCAATGTTGTGCTTTTAAGAGAAAGGAAACTACAAAAATCTTTGTTCGAATCTTCAAAACAGCCTCTCAAAAGCCTCGACATCTGCCCAAATATCTCCCTTTTTAAGTCCAATATAGAAGGCACTTCACCCAGAAATCAATTTCTCATCTCGGTCAAACCAGCAGTGAGCACCCCGCTCACCAGCAATCGATAGGGTACCTTTAAGGGTTCAGTTTTCTCTTTTTAAATGTCCTAACATTGATGATCTGCATGCTTCAAGTACAAACATAAAACCTCTCAGACTGTAACATGCATGCTATAATGGCTTGCTGGCAATTCCATAAGCCAGAGCGAAATGCGGTTTTCTGGATCATTGAGGTTTATTTTTTTTTCTCCATTTAATTTATTCGAGCGAAACCGTGCACTAAAACCCCGTTCCCGTCACCCTGTTTGTATTTGCGTGCCACAACTGGATGGAGCCCACATTAACATACAGCGTCTAGATTGGCCAAGAACTACATGACAAGAGAAGATCACTTACGTTGCGAAGCAGTTGATTTGGCTCTGGTTTATGAGAACGCGAAGATGGTTTCGCGTCGCGTATCTTCGCTTCGTGGCAATACAGCACTGTGTGTATGGCCAGACACTGCACTCATAGTCCTGCTATACCAGGCTCACTCTATATTCAAGGTGACTGAAACCTTGGGGCGAATCCCTTCACTTCCCATTGCTCTTGGCCACATAACAGTTACATAAATCCACTCCATGCAGTGGTTTAAGCAGACTCCATGTTGCGTAAGTGCGATTAAATCAAAGGTCGAAGACATTTCTTGCAGAAATTATCATTGAGGCGGTGCCGATCTCTGGTTTACAGCCCTGTACCAGTGGTGGAAATTCCACATTCCCATGGCAGGGCGAGTCTATCCAGAGAACAACCACTGTTGATTTATGTATAAATAGGTACTCAATTTTATCGAAGGATGATGGGCTGAGATTACTCGTAGCCTATTTCAGGCCATGCGGCCACTGTCGATGGAATGTTCTAAAATCTACAGAACTTCTAAAATCAACACTTCAATATCTTCCGAAAATCCCCCAAAAATCACGGATCAATGGATTCACGTGGCTAATAGCTCCCATAATGCATGTTGCACCGCGAGTTCTCATCGTGGATTTTCTGAGGTTCATCGCAGTGGACCGCGCACCACAGGAAGCACAATGTGGCCCTGCCATATCACCGCAGATTATTGGATTTCTATTGTCATTAAAACACGGTAGGGTGGATGTACCCTTAAGTTGTGCGGCAAACTTCATAGCTGCGTCATTGAGCCACTGGAAGGCTCATCTGTTAAGCCTTAGGATGGTTAGACAGAATTAGCAGTGCCCCATTAGCAGGTATACATGTTCAAGGCACTACATTTGAAAGCTGTACATCTCGCCCAGCAGGACGAGGTCAACATTGACATGCATAATGAGCCAGCAAAATAAATATGTATGCATTATGCCTTAAAATGTAACACACTGAGACATGCTATGTGATGCAAAAGGCCGGTGTCTGCTTGACTTAAAACATTCATTGCCCTTTCCAACACTTCGCCAAAATCGAGCATCACGATGTCACATCTTGTCTAAACTTGTGCCCAGCTGGAGGTCTCGAAATACGAAGACCCAGGGAAACACGACGCACACTTGTTTTTATATTTCTCCAACGTGGTGGGTTCAAGAGCGGTGGCTTCAGGCCAGGCTTGTGAGATCACAAGGATGAACGGTCGATGCGTTCTCTGGTCGTGGCTAGTATTGTTCAGCATGTCCAAAGTTTGTCTCCCAGCAGGATGGAACGAAACGTCGGACATCATGCCAATGAACACGTGGTACAAACCCGGAAACAGATCGGAATGCTACCCAGTCCAAACTGATGCAGTAGTCGTAGTTGCATTTTACAGCGATAATTTTTCTTTCCTTATCCAAATATGAAAGCGTTGGCATTCTTCTTCATTTGTATGGCTGATTTAGATGCAGAGTAACAACCACAATTTAACATTCAGGTGTTCAAGCCAGGTAACTGAGTCAGGAGGAGCAGAGTGCATCATCGCTGTGGTGATGTCTCCTTTGTATTTCTGGATCGGGGCATTGTGTGTATGGTCTTTTGTGAATGACCACAGTCGCACACTACTGCAGAGTTTTACATTTTCCTTTTGTGCATCAGGTATCCGTATCTGCCATGGGTTGTGCAGTGGATGCTGTTTAGGGTGGACCATGAGCTTCGTGGAAGATCAAACCCAGATATATTCTGCATTGGGTCTTTCACAAGGTGTTTGTGAGTTATTTTGAACTCCATTCAGCTCTCCAAGCTTCATTGTTGCAATGAAAGATCGGCATTGAAATGGGTCCACAAATATAGTGCAGTGGTTGTGCTTTTTGCATGTTATTTTTAATTCAACACGATCCGTTACGACATTAAACATAAATTGCCTCATCTCATACTGACGGAATGGCAACACAGATCTCCCTCCCTCTCCCAGCCTCCTTCTCACCCCACCTCCCTCTCCCACCCCACCCCCTCCCACCATCTCCCCCATTGGTTCAAACCCCGCTCTTCTGGATTGATGTGGCTTCTAGGAGAAGACACAGCACCACCACAAAGGGCCCTACCGGCATTCCGGTAGCTTTAAAATTGTTCTGGGAGCACCAGTGCTCAGAGACCCATATTTTCCAAGCAAGAGACAAAATATAGATCCCCCCCCACACAACAGCTTTTCCATAATGAAGTAATGCTATGATCACAAATTGAGAGGTATTCACGCACAGATGGTCAGGCAATCACTGTGTTAATCTGTAAGAAAATGAATAAAAGTAAAAGAAATAGCGTCAGCGGAAAACAAAAATAATTCTGCAGCCTGACGAATTGGTCGTAAAAAATTGTTTTTGTTTTGGATTAATCCGTGCTGCCACGTGCTTAATACAGAACTCTGGGGACAAGCCTACTGAATTAACGTCTCGCTACACCACAGTGGCAAGATGTTAACAGGCTCGCCTGGTATACAGGAGGTTGCGGGTTCAATACCCGACCCTGACGCCTGTTGTATATTTAGAGTTTACATGTCTCTCTCCCCGTGGTAGTGTGGATTTTTCTCCGGGTCCTCTGGTTTTTTCCTCCACATTTGGAAACATGCGTTTAGAGTATTTGGTTGCTATAGATTTCCACATAAGCCACTTCGTTGAACCATCATTTGTGGCCAGGTCACTCCTGAAAATGAGCTATATAGCTCCGCAGGGCTCACCTGGTCAAATACAAAAAATAGTTTACATTTTTTAGTTGTAATAGAATTGTGCAGACGATACAATATGTGTAAGACACTCAGTGCCACTATACAGCAGTACAGCAAGTTGGCAGATGACCTACTGTGTCCAGTATTTTCTCCTCATATGAGTGGGCAATTCTCCAGGCACTCTTACATCTTCCTCCATGCAAAATTTACTCGAATACCATATTTTCCAAAATGTCGCAAACCAAGGACCCTTCTGAAAAAAGTCTCGATATTCACCGATTAATTATTATTAAGGCAACAACTATCCAGTCAGGTGGTGGTTTTGGCTACGCACATGGTCTGTAATCTCGCACTGTGGAGGCAGCAAGGGTGGGTGGATCACCACCCAAACGTTGTGAAACTTCTTTCCCATGGGCGTCGAGGTGTTATACCCTAGCTTGCCAGGAGAAGACAGCACAGCAATAAGATGGACTTCACGAGTCACGAATGTATGTGATAGAACGTTTCCCACTCACACGCGTGCGTTATCCCAGGGCGCTTTGGTTTCCTCCCACATGTAAACACTCATTGTCCGATAACACCTCTATTATATGCAGAGGACCGCAGAGCTTGGGCACTTGTTGGCGGCAGCCTGGCTGCTTTCCTAATGTTCTGTCCTTCCTCCTCGCGCCTCTCAAGTTGTTCTCTCCCTATGGCAGTGAACGACTACTGGTGTATCACATCACAAGTATTATTATTCTTTGGGTCTTTCGGTAAAGTCACGTAGATAGGTTCAAAGAAAATAACAAAAAACTACGACGTTTCGATAGCAACACAAGCGGTCGTCATCAGGAAAAGGGGGTTAGCTTCTAAGGGCAAACTGTTTTTATCGGTTTAAAATGGGCGTAGCCCAAGTGTCAGCAGCATGGGCGGGGCAGCTAATATTAATGTAGGTGGTGGGCAGCGACCGCGATGGTGGTGGGTTTTACACCAATTGAAGGGATGCCAGGTAAAAATTAGCATGTTAATGTAAGATCGGTGAGCGGCCTCCACGGCGAGCGCGCTGAGGTGGCTATGTTAATGTGAGAAATTTTACCTCTTAATGTAAAATCGGAGAGTCGAAAATAAGAACTAACATCGGAAGTTGGCAGGATTGTACATCACAGCCAGTTATGACTTAAACCGTTTGACGTCCTTCCAATGATTGCTAAGTTTGTACCCATCTTCTCGGTTGCAATTGTGTCTGTATCTGTATATATGGATGGCTTCATGAACGAATCTTTGTTGATAGCCAGTGGGTTTGCAAAGTACCTTCGTCTTAGAGAAATCAATATCGTCTGAGCCCACCACATTAAAACAATGATCAGCCATGGCTGAGGAATTGGTCCTACCATCTTTCAGATGTGCCTTGTGTTCACGAACACGGTCCGAGACATGTCGCTTAGTTTCCCCAATGTAACCACTGCCGCAGAGACAACTTAGTTTGTAGACGCCGGGGTATTGCATGTCACGGATCACGTTATAACCGTGCATATCTAATACCTGTATATATTAAGAGTTCATGCCAGATGCGAATTGACAAATAATCCTGACATCCACTTCGTAGGTTTTTGCAGTTGTGCGGTATAACTCTCCAACATGTTTTCGGGTTTTGCCAATTCGTTGTCCATGGCACAACCCAAACTCATTTCACTCCGCGTACTGGCAGCGTCTTTCCAGACACGCGGGAGCAAAACGTCGGCACGTCGTGCCAAACGACAAGCGACACAATGAGAAAAACAAGACATCTGATTAAATGGTTTCAAAGTACAGAAGTCCTGTGTTCTCCACAGGGCTCATTCATGCCAAAAACTGAGATGCAATTGGAGAGGTCACACGTGCCAGTGCCTTGAATGAAACCAATTTACTTTCAATGAAATGAAAACCTAAGATTTACTTGCCCAAACTACTTAACAAGCGAGCACTGATCGTCTCGAATGCACTCATCAGTCATTAAAACAATGTGCAGCCAGTCTTAGAAGGTGCATTGATATCCAGTCTATACGTCTGTGCCACAACACATTCAAAAGCACAGTACAGACCGACCATCAGATTTACTTGCGGCTAATAAGTTGGAGGTAACGACTGTCTGGGTGTAGAGTTAGTAAGGACAACACCCACAACAAAATCCAATGAGGTAAAAATAAACCCCAATGTTCTTTATTTTTGATAATTCCAAGTCTTCCATAAATGAGAGTATTGAAATGAGTGTATATATACATGCACAGAGTTGGAATGAAAAATATATTATTTGGTGTACAAAATATTTTGAAATATGCATACATTGGTTTTGCAGTTGGAATTGTTCGTTCGTTCACTCGTTAGTTTCTCAATCCGCTTGTCCTGGTGAGGGGTCGTGGCTGCAGCATGTTGAGGAGGGCAGTCCAGACCTCTATTTCCCTGGCGACAGACTCCAGCACTACTGCACTACTATACACTGCACTGCTATACACTGCACTGCTATACACAGACTCTAGCTCATCCTGGGAAATTTCCAGGCGTTCCCAGGACAGCCGAGCGACATAGTCCCGCCAGCGTGTCCTGGGCCGGCCCCGGGGTCTTCACCGAGTTGGAATTGTGCATTTTCCATCAAGAGGAAGAATTCCACATTTGTAACCAAATATGAATTTGCGTGTGTGTAGAGATAACGGAGAGTGTGCTTCATTCCACCTCTGGCCTCTGTGTGTGCTGTGAGGAAGGGCTCTTGCCCATAACATATACTCTTGCTTTTAAATGTCACATTCTCGTTGACAAATGTGTTGAGTTTTTTTTTGACTAATGCAAAATCACCAAGCATATATTCATTTGAATTTAATTTAGTATGTCTATGAGCCAGCTGGGCCAGGATTGGGCAAAACCTAGCCCACGTTTCACCCAGGCAACAGGAGAACACCACAGACTAAGTGTTACTAACCTCCAGAGGTGGGACAAAGTCATTGTTATGCAAGTCCAAGTCGAGTCGCAAGTCATCAAATTCATGACTCGAGTCCAAGTCACATGACTCGAGTCCACATCTCTACTAACCTCATATTATAACTAACAACAGCGTGGTGGTTGTTCATCAACAACGTTCATATACCTCTTAGAAACAGAATATGTATTTCTACTGGAGGAATCCGATGAACTACACAGCTCTTTTTCACACATGTCCAGTCGGGGCGGGTAAGAATGCTTCAACAACAAACAATACAAAAACACGATAGGAGTGCAAAGTACAAGAAAGGTAACCAAATCACCCAAACGCATACAAATACAACGAAACCATCCCCATCCTACCAGACAAAGCCCACTGAGGTATTCACTTATTTTTCAAAAGCGACCTGGCCACAAATCATAGCTCAACACATTTATAACAGCAAAATCATTTAAATAGTCTATTCGCATGAACCTAGCAAGTGACTTATGGCAACGGGATTTGACAATTCCCCGTTTGCCTGCCTTTGTGTAAAATTATACCTCTCCGTCCGTCTATACATCTCATCCTTTTTTAATTATTATTTATGTCGACTAAAATTATCTCAATTTCAGCGGGAGGCATTAACCCAGTCCGACCTTTGCAGCGAGCTGATTAGCCGCAGCTCCAACCGTCGCCGCTTTTCATCAGCGCACAGTTGACACTAATTGCGCAATCCTTGAGAAGATAATCACAACTACAATTGCGATACAACGCACAATGGGCATCAATCAAAGCCGCATAAAGGAGGCAACGCGCGGCAAATATTATGCCGAACGTTCACGTGCGCTGGAAGCGCGTTTTGAAACGGTGGTTTGTTTTTATTTGCCTGATGTTATTCTCACCCATCGCGCTACGCCGCCCTGGTAACGAGGCAACGCTGAATTGTGCGCATTTCCCGAGCGTCGGAAACACCGGCTGACAACAGAGGAGCGTGCCGCGGAAGGACGGTTGTTTAATGAGACACCACGGGGGCTCCTCAGTATCTCGGTGAGTCAACGTATCTCACCCTCAAATGCCTGCAGGAGCAACGGGTCTTCAAGCGGCGAAGGCCGATGCAAATGGATTCCAACACCTACACGAGCAGCAGTAACGTTGCGTTCCCAGGGCTAGGTTCGGGCAAACGAGGCGCAAAACATAATTTCTGGTAAACTGGGTATTTTGCGCAGCTGTTGGTGACTGGGCTCTGGATAATCCTCGCTTGATTTTGCATCGACCTTCAAGTTTTTAAACGCAGGTACCTAATCGGCCAATCAGCACCTTAAATCGCACGTGCCGGTGCAACATTCTGGAATTGAGTTACGGGAGGCTTCCCATCTCAACCCTGGACATGTTCAAGCCACCTGGCTTCAAGCAAGCCTTTATTAAAGCCACCGTTTTTCCTCCTTTGGGTTTTTTTTTCTTTCCAACTGCTGCCAATCAATAGGAGACAAGCAAACAGTGAGACCCACTTATCCAATGTGTAGCTCGGAGCTATACGGTCGCGAGACGCAACTTTCAATAAGCCCCGTAGCGTGACACCGATGCAATCCTTCAAAAGCCACTGGGCGCTGCAATGAAATCCGTGTCACCCCCCACCTCCCTGACATTTTAATCTCTCACCGTGTCCGTGATTAGTAAGGCAATCAAGTACTGTAGTGTGAAGTTAACCCGGATATAATGAACTTCAACCGGTTTTTATTAAGCTACTGGAGCAAAACTGAGTTTTAATCTAAATTTGACTTTGCTTTTGATGCAGACATTTGAGTGCACTGTACTCTGGGTAATATCCCGTCGCAATGCATTAGCGATCTGTCCTATCCGCATTCAACCTTAAATGCTGAGTACTTTACGGCAATGCCGGTGACCGGAACGTTCTCAGCAACAATAAACTGCACGGTCGGTAAAACGAAAACCAGCGAACGCTAACACGGCACGCACACGGATACAGACATATCCCCTTGTTTATTTTCCCTTTACCGTAATTGTGCAAACCTATTAATGGCCCTTCCAGGGCTTTATGAGTCAACGTGTCAAAAGTCCGTACGGTACTTCTAAATTATACCAATGCGAATATTGAGAAACAAATTATGAATCTGTATTCATCCATCCAGACTAAATTATTGGTTCCAGGGATCTCTGCCCTGTTCATAGCATAGAAACCCTTAATATTAACAATGTAAGGTTATGACATTCCACTGGCACAGGTTTCATGAATAATGCCCTGTATAAGCGTCTAAAGATGCAAAATAAGGGGTTGCTATTATTATCAGCCATCACAGAGGGGAATAGGAGGGGGGGGGGAATTACAATCATTCTGAGGGGTTAAAAGGATAAAGGTGCAGCCCTGCAGTTGCTCTCTCAATGCCACTGTTGTTTTGAAGGGCCTCCACGAGTGGAAGCTCAAGACGGCACCGCAAGAGTATTTTTGGCCTACTCTTCCACACTGGTCAGACGTTTTGGAAGAACTAAATTAAACTATTAGTATACATCTTCTTGGTTAGTATACAACCATTTTTTTTTTATTTTACCAGGTAAAGCCCACTGAGCTATTGAACTCTTTTTCAGAAGTGACCTGTCCACAAATGATAGCTCAACAAAATGGCTTTGTCATGTGGATATGTATAGCAGCCAAATTATCTAAATGCACGTTGATTCTAGACGTGGAGGAAAAATCCGGAGGGACCCAGAGGAACATCTATGCAACCATGGAGCAAACACGCAAACTCCAATATACAGCAGGTGCCAGTGTCGGGATCGAACACACGACTTCCTGTACACCAGGCGAGGTAGTTAACATCTCGCCACAATGGTGCCCACCGATCTTGCAACGCAACAGTCCACCCAGCAATCGGCACTTGAACTGCTTCATCCTTGCATCTCTTTGTGGATTTACCTCTCAGAGGTGTGAATACCCACACTTTGATCTCACCGCACATGCGAGACCTGCCCATCATCGGGCTCTTACTTACCTTGAACCCATCTACACTGCTGGGTGGACAGAGGCTGCGTGGGGGGGTGGGGTGAGGTGAGGTTGGATTCAAGAAACCTCACCCCCCCCCCCCCTAAATGATTTTAATCGCCACGCCGGGAGGACGAATCGAGCCCGGGCGACCCTCTGCGTTCCGCGGCAGCGTCCCGGTCAACCGGTGAGTGCCACCCCCGTGAGCAGGCTTTGGGATGGATTACCGCGCAAACCCCTCAGCGCGACAAGGACGATGACCGACACACACCACACCGCACACAACAACAAACAAACACAACAACAAAACACGCCACCGTAAGCGCCGCCGATGATTATGTCAGAGCCTGCCGGTCTCCTTCGAATTAATGGCACCGAACGGACAAACAACGGTCGACCGCGACGCGACGCCAAGAGCCGCTCACGCCAGAGCCGTCCTGTGAAGGGGAAGCAAAGCAAAAGGGGGGCACGGCAGTGCCAACGATGCCGCCGACGACGTCGTAAATAATCTCGGCCCCCCCCACCACCGCCCCCCCAAAAAAAGAGGATACGCGGACGTGCGGTCACAGCTCCAGAACAACGGGGAGAGGGGGGCGAGGGGGTGGTGGTGGCAGTGGTGGCAGTGGTGGTGATGGTGGTGGATGAGCGGTGGTGGCAGTGGTGGTGATGGTGGTGGATGAGCGGTGGTGGCAGTGGTGGTGATGGTGGTGGTGGCAATGGTGGTGGTAATGGTGGTGGTGATGGTGGTGGTGATAGTGGTGGTGATAGTGGTGGTGATGGTGGTGGCAGTGGTGGTGGCAGTGGTGGTGATGGTGGTGATGGTGGTGGTGATGGTGGTGGATGGGTGGTGGTGATGGTGGTGGATGAGCGGTGGTCGTGGTGGTGATGGTGGTGGTGGCAGTGGTGGTGATGGTGGTGGATGAGTGGTGGTGGCAGTGGTGGTGATGGTGGTGGTGATGGTGGTGGCGATGGTGGTGATTGTGGTGGTGGTGATGGTGGTGATGGTGGTGGCAGTGGTGGTGGCAGTGGTGGTGATGGTGGTGGATGAGCGATGGCGTCGCGCTGTGACGGGGCCAGACGGGGCCACAGTTGTCAACGGCAACGCTTCGAGCGAGCGTTGCCGTTGCGTTGACAACGGTGGTGGGGGCGGCCGCCGTTGTTGCTTTCAGTGCGGGCAGCTTCCCCGTGTCGGGGGTCAAGACAAAAACAATCCGCGGAGGTAAAAAGAAGGGAGCTCTAGGGCAGCACCCACACTTTACCCTGCCAGCTTAGTGCGAGCTTTAGGGCAGCACCCACACTTTACCCTGCCAGCTTAGTGCGAGCTTTAGGGGAGCACCCACACTTTACCCTGCCAGCTTAGTGCGAGCTTTAGGGGAGCACCCACACTTTACCCTGCCAGCTTAGTGCGAGCTTTAGGGCAGCACCCACACTTTACCCTGCCAGCTTAGTGCGAGCTTTAGGGCAGCACCCACACTTTACCCTGCCAGCTTAGTGCGAGCTTTAGGGCAGCACCCACACTTTACCCTGCCAGCTTAGTGCGAGCTTTAGGGCAGCACCCACACTTTACCCTGCCAGCTTAGTGCGAGCTTTAGGGGAGCACCCACACTTTACCCTGCCAGCTTAGTGCGAGCTTTAGGGCAGCACCCACACTTTACCCTGCCAGCTTAGTGCGAGCTTTAGGGCAGCACCCACACTTTACCCTGCCAGCTTAGTGCGAGCTTTAGGGCAGCACCCACACTTTACCCTGCCAGCTTAGTGCGAGCTTTAGGGCAGCACCCACACTTTACCCTGCCAGCTTAGTGCGAGCTTTAGGGCAGCACCCACACTTTACCCTGCCAGCTTAGTGCGAGCTTTAGGGCAGCACCCACACTTTACCCTGCCAGCTTAGTGCGAGCTTTAGGGGAGCACCCACACTTTACCCTGCCAGCTTAGTGCGAGCTTTAGGGCAGCACCCACACTTTACCCTGCCAGCTTAGTGCGAGCTTTAGGGCAGCACCCACACTTTACCCTGCCAGCTTAGTGCGAGCTTTAGGGCAGCACCCACACTTTACCCTGCCAGCTTAGTGCGAGCTTTAGGGCAGCACCCACACTTTACCCTGCCAGCTTAGTGCGAGCTTTAGGGCAGCACCCACACTTTACCCTGCCAGCTTAGAGCGAGCTTTAGGGGAGTGCCCACACTTTATGCTACCAGCCAGCAACTTTTTTTTCACGGTGATAATCCCCGTTTCTATCTCACGCTCCTTGAACGGGGCATTTCCCAATCTACAAACCTCATTACACGTATATTGACATCCCTTTCGCTACGTTGGACTGTACGGGTAGTTTCGTAAGACAAGGCGTTGCGCCATACAAATTCCGGGCACAATTTCTCGGCCGGTTTTAAACTTTGCAACCAAAACTTGAATATGTACACAAATCTTGGGCCTGACTTCGTGCTGGGCAGATTGTGTCCGTGCCGACGTAAATCAAAGATGTCCAACTTTCTTGTTTCAGAACTGTTTTGGGCAACATAAAAATCTTCTTGTCATCCATTAACTGCCCTCCATTGTCATCCATTAACTGAAAATAGACTACTTTTCCCCCATCGTGTCTCTGCCGCCGTCTAATTTGTCACAAATCTGGCTGTCCGCCTGATGATGCCGGTTGTAGTTACTGGGCGAAACGTCGTACTCAGATTTTAAATGTTGTGGATGTGCTCTCAAACACACAACCGGTGTGTTGTACTAGTAACGAATTGGCACGTTCTTTTTAACGTGACAAACCTTACTAATTGGCTACGTCGGGTGGTAGTGGGTTTAACGACACATTTATATTTACGCGATCTAATCCAAAAAAAAAATCTATATTATGGATCATCTGTAACTGGCCAGTCGATACAGTTGTGATCGCGAATTGGCAATAAAGTACCGTATTTGGTAAAAAGTTAAAGCTGCCAGATTATTTTTCGTTTTAATCCGGCACGACAACTAAAGTGAAATAAAGGAGCATCAGTCTGTGACACCAAAGTGATGTTAATTGAAAGTAACATCAAAGTGATATTAATCGAAAGCAGTATAGTTTATTAGATAATGCATTTCCGTTGTTTATTCTATTACCAGCATAACTGGATAATGTGATGAAGCATTCTAGTGGTAATAGATGATATAATAGGTTGAAAGTATTTTAGGTATTAAATGCACTCATTGGCACCTTTAATGTATAAACAATCATTAATTTGCTCAAAACATCTTAATATACAGAGGACTGCAGAGTTTTTTAATTGATAGCTCATCGCCTTCTAGCTTTTACTGCGGTTCCTCAGCGACTGTGAGATGCAATTTGTATGAACGTCGAGGACACTATACATAAAGTAATACTATTTTTTAAATTATTATCACCACGTGCACTCGTTTGGCTCTCCACTTGGAAACGGATCCTTCCCTCATCGCTATCCCTCACACCACTTAGAAGAGATGCTTTGACAAAAATATAACCGACGTGGATTCACTATAGAAACGAATGTTGAATCAAATGTACCGGTTACCATATATCAGCAGCATTAATGGTGTCTTTTGAACTGAACAGTTGCCATTGTAGACATCTGCGGGATTATTCAGTCGACGCGGGCCAAGCAAACCATTCCAAATCAAAGCCCAAGGCTAGTCCGAGTGGAAGGGCAGACCCCAGAAGGATGTCTGGAATAGGTGGATATCACCGCTATGTGGCCTTCCAATGACTTGCAGCCTGGCTATTGGTAGCAGATCCAAAATTAAACACACACCATCTGGTACAGGTACATATACTGGCAGCATGAGTGGGGAGATATTCGTGAAGGTTTCATTAAATGTGTTGTTTTTTATGATGAATATTTGGTTGGCAGAGTATGGGAAGCAAAAATATATATATGCAAGGTGCCATGCTAGACTCTACTGGCTGCAGTCTACGACTGAGCACAGCCTTGATCACAACCCTGTAACTCAGTGGCATTGGTCATGTTGCATGATGGAGGGAAAATCTATAGTTCTGAATGACACACGGTCATCCGTGAACTGGCCTATCGTTATACTTTAGGGGCTGACAAATATACAGTGAAATAGAGATGGCGGATACTCGTTATCCACTCGTTTATTCTCACCCCCGGAACATAATAATTCCAACAATTGCTACCAGTTCACATACAAAGATAGCATGAACAGACTGTAGGAGCAAGTGCTGATAGTGAGCACCTATGAAGGCCGGCAAGGCACACGAGGGGGTGGGTGGCCAGCACCACACCCGCCCGCCTTGCTGGTGTTTACACACCACACTAGCTGCTCATTTGAGGCTGAGTCGACCTAGGGGAGGCCCAGAACCAGTTCAGATAATCGTCACTGGTGTTGGCCATGAGCGGGAGTCGAACCCGGTTCGCCGGGTTCGTCGCGCACCGTGCTAACCGCTACACTACCGCTCCCCACATACATATACAATTACACATACAACCTTGACATATGCAAAATAACCAAGCAATTAGTACTAGTAATGCTCATACTAAATGGTTTCATTTAAATGACATTATTTCCTCGTTGTTCACGAACTTGCTAATTAGGAATTTTGGCTATCCATGAATTGCATCTGGAACTCTACGCGACTAAATCGAAGAGAGAGAGAGATAAATAAATTGTTCATTCAGACGCTGTCTTTCCGACAGACCTGTTCTTCACCTGAGGACGGCTGCTTGCGTTGTGGCCGAAACGTCGTGAGAATTGTATTTTATAATGTTTTATTTTTTATTATTTTATTATTTCCCTTCTACGTGACTTTACCGAAAGAACCAAGAAGATGAATCCCTGCAGTCACGAAAGCTTTAAATCGAAAAATAAATCAAGTGATGAGAGAAAATGTGATGCAAGAAGGTGATGAGATGAAGGTAAGCTCATCAATAAACTATTATTTAATACTTCAATATTACATTTGATCATAACCAATTTTTTTGTGTGAATAAAATGTTCATGTATTTAATAGCTTATATATCTACGTATTTATTTAAGGCAATTCATGAAAAAATAAATCGGTTTTCGTAGGCCAATACCTCGTGCGATTCACGAGCGTCTCTGGAAACGTATCTCTCGCGAACAACGAGGGACGACTGGATAATTAAAACGTGTAACGCGCCACACAGCATTCACTCACTCTTGAAAAGGGAGGTTGACTCAGAGGCGCGAGGAACCACAGGTAAGTGGGAAGGCAATGCTAGGTGGTAGGCTGGTACCTAGTTCCCCCCCCCCCAAGCTCCGTGGTCCTCTACATATCAAGGTTTTATCAGACAATTGACACGTGGAACCTCCCTTGCCAGTAGAAAAATATGATAATTGTTTTTTTACCCTTTTATCTGGCAACAAAACTGACACCTTTTTTACAAGGAGTCATGTTTGCATTGACCACAATACCTGCGGTCAGAATGCAAAAAAAACACAATTTCAAGGACATTGCATACATTATAAGATTTGTGTTTTTTTTTTGCATTCCGACCGCAGATATTGTGGTCAATGCAAACATGACTCATTGTCAAAAAGGTGTCAGTTTTGTTGCCAGATAAAAGGGTAAAAAAACAATTATCAATTGACACGTGTTTACATGTGGGAGAATACCACGGCACTTGGAGAAAAGCCAGGCATGCCGGGGAGGCAATGCTCTATCCCGTACCGACAGAGCAGGTGGAATCAACATTCGCTGTATCGCCTTCTCCTGGTGAGCCTGTGTATGTGTGTGTATATACGCACACACACACACAGGGTACTGCAAAACAATGTTAACACTTCGGAAAATTTGCAACAATACCACGAGAAATGTGCCTCCGGGCTCTGGAGACCACCTGGAGAAGATTCCAGGCACGCGTTGACAATGATGGCGAACAAGTGGAGACTCTTTATTATGTTTTATTTTTATTATTTTATTATTTCCCTTTTACGTGACTTTACCGAAAGAACCAAGAAGATGAATCCCTGCAGTCACGAAAGCTTTAAATCGAAAATTTTTAAGCTATTAACATACATTTGTTATCATGATACAGTGTATTTTCCGTTTTTTTTCCATTAAAAACAATTCCCATATAAGTGGTAAAAAAAATGTTGAAGCATTCTGTATATACACATAATTAACAGACCTTTATCAATCCACTGCTGGTTAAAGGATATGTCAATGGTGAAGGTTTTTTCACCTTACTTCACCATGCTGGTTTAGTGCGGGTTGATTAAGCGGGGACTCGGAAGCAGTTCAGATATCACTGACTGCTGATGTAAGAGATCCTATAGCGATCACTTCCTACTCAACACTGTGACTATTGATATCACTGACAGCTTATGTTAGCAATGGCTGGGAATTAAATTCAGGTTTTCCAGGTTCATCGCGCAGCACATAATAACAACCGCACTGCTCCCTCTGCTCCCGAGACAACTTTGAAACAACCTTCCTGAGGTTGATTTTCCATGGCCGTTCACCCCCCCTCGGAGGAGTCTTATTATAATAACGTGACTGGTTCGACGCTAATAAAAAAAATTCGTGGCAAAATAATAATAAAAATAAAACTCAACTGTGCTATACCCCCTGAAGAACGTCGTGACAGTCGACGAAATCCTTGGGGCATTTTTCAAAACATCCTGCGCGCACCGCCCGACACCCACTGCTATTTATGCACCGATTAATTTATACGGCGCAACTAAAATAGCAATCTAGTGCAGAGCACTGCGACGCCAATTTGCACACCGTTCCATTTTCAGGTTCTGTCAATTATATTATCAGTAAATCATCTTCTTGGTTCTTTCGGTAAAATCACGTAGAAGGAAAGTAATAAAATAATAAAAATAAAACATAATAAAATAAAATATTATTTTATTTTATTATGTTTTATAAAATAAAATATTATTTTATTTTATTATGTTTTATTTTTATTATTTTATGACTTTACCGAAAGAACCAAGAAGATGAATCCCTGCAGTCACGAAAGCTTTAAATCGAAATCAGTAAATCATTTAATGCGCCGAGCATTTAAAGAAAAACATCGACAAAAATCATCCGAAAATCTAACATGTCAATTAGTACTCGAGTAGTTAGCAACAATTCATTTAAAAAGCCATTAATATCCGGGTGCGTTAATGATTAAGCCGTTGTTCTCTCACTGCTCTCTTTGACTCTTGTGCTGATACGATTAATATTTCACAATGAACGAAATAAATATGCTCCTCTGGAATAATAGACTTTCTTTTTTTTAATATCAGCAGATAAACAAATGTAAATATTCCGTGTCGCACATTCCTAAAAAAACTGCATTAGCTGATAGTTGGTGGTGATAGATTTGGGAATCAATTCTGACCCGATGATATATGGCTGACACGCTGATGGGCATTTCGTTACACTCATAAGTGCTAAAAAGTACAACTTTCCTGGAAATCCCATTATCCGTGAAGGCCAAGGGATCTGTAATTCGTAGCTGTAATCCACCAACACCCAATAATTTTCAGGCGATTAACATTCACCATCAACATCCTAATTGGCTGTAAACAATCCACTTCAGGATAAGGGTCTCTCCCAAGCCTTCACCATTCCAAACTACTCATATTTATTTTGTCAGATAAGGCCCATTGAGCTATGTGGCTTTTTTTCAAAAGCGACCTGGACACATGATAGCTCAACAAAGTGGCTTATCATGTGGTCATGTATAGCAGCAAAATACTCTTAAACGCACGCTGATTCTAAATGTGGAGGGAAAAACCGGAGGACCCGGAGAAAATTCGAGGAGAACATGCAAACTCCAAATATACAGCAGGCATCAATCAGGGTCGGGATCGAACCCACAAGCTCCTGTATACCAGGCAAGGTAGCTAACATCTCGCCAGCGTGGCGCCCGCCGATCCTGCGATGCAACAATCTGACAAGCACTCTGTACTTAAACTGATTCATCGCTCCATCTCTTCGTGGATATCCTCTCGGATACGTTCCATTCCTTGGCTGAATCACTGTCATTATTCCTGACCATCGGTCATCATCCCTCCTAGCCACGTGTCCTTGCTCAATCCCACTTTTGTTAACAGTTCGAATTATGTCTTTAACCCGACCACATGTCTCCCATCTATCTCTTCAAGAGAGATGCATCGATGCCTGCACATACAGCATGCACTCCTTGGTAAGGGTGTGATAGTGCATCGATTCATTATTTAAAATCAACGATTACACTCACGATGCACGCAGTGCTTGTTGGGCATATGCGAGGAAGGATGAATTTCAATTTTTGTATGATGTAAGTCATTATTTCCAATGACCCCTAAAGTCACTAGGGGTACCGCAATATAAAAACATTGAATGAACTCTTAAATTATATCGTGACTCAGTATTGTGAAAATGCATTGAACTGTGATGGGGGAATCCTTACAGACATACTCTTTGGCATCATACAGTCTACACTTTATACTGGTAGGAACCTCCTGGTTACACCAGCCCACAGGGGATTATTGTGTCCGTCCGTCGTGCATCCAAAAATGGGAGGGGTGGGGCTGGGTGGAGAGGGGAGGGTGGGGAGGGGCTGGGTGGGGAGGGTGGGACTGGGTGGGGGGTGGGAGGGGTGGGGCTGGGGGGGGTTGGCTGGTCACCCCGTGGTGCCCTTATAAAACTCAACGTTTAACCTACTCACGCCGGCTTGTGCCCGCCCTCACAGTCGGGCATATTTGCGGAATACACCACGCCGCCGTTGACCCTGGCCATTGACCGAGCAACCCAACGTTCCTACCAGCTCCCTCCGCAGAAATGTGTTATACAAAGGCAAAGACCCCCCACATAGCCTTTAGACTATTGGGGCAAGTGAGTTTAACACGTAGGCTTTCGCGACCTATATCATCCATAATACAGGTTTTTTGGGTTAGATCGCGTAAATATAAATGTGTCGCGTATTATTAAAAAAAGACCTGTATTATGGATGGGGAAAGTGCTGTGAGCAAGCACCCATAAAGGCTGGCATGTCACACCGAAAAGTGAAGGGTGGGTAGCCAGGAACATGCCTCCCCGATGCTGACGTTTATACACGCACACACAGACACGTTTAGTTCATCAGCCACTAACACGTAAGCAAATGCTACCAGATGTCTCTAGCTCTGTGTTTAGCTTCATTAAACAGGAACTCCATCTTAAGCGTGTGAATGCACGCTCTTTGCATGCAAGTCAAAGCTCAGGCCTGCTGGTACCTCACACCTGAAATAGCCCGTAATGTTTTTATTCATAGGCTGCGGATGGGCAGCATCCATTCTGCCGATGTAAGCAGAATCTCAGCAGGGCATAAAAAATACATACGCACTAAGCACCCCCACCATCAACCAAATGAATGGAGAGAAATGGGGAGCGATGGTCTGAATCCTCGAGCCAACCTTGAACTTGACTCTTCTCTGTCGATTTCTTTTTGCTTTTAAACACATTAGTGTTCCTTAAATTTGATGACAATAATAACAACAGTAATAATGCGAAGATGTTTGTCAATCCACCGATACATTAAGGCCTCCCCACACACTGTCAATCATGGGGGCCGTTTGACCATACTTCACTATGCTGGTCAGGACTGGCTGAGATATCACTCGCTACCGACGTTAGCCATCGCCAGGAATCGAACTCGGGGGGCCGGGTTCGTAGTGCAATGCGCGAGCCACTCTGCCACCTTTCCATGCCTCTCTAAATACATCGAATTTCATATATACAGTCTATGTATAACAGGCTGCATTCATTTCCTATTTTCCAAGTTGTATTTAAAAACAAATTCACCACTTTCCTCTCTGTTGTAAACAAATAACCCCTGCAATGTCGGTGGTATTTGGCTACTGTGCACAATAATGACCTGAATGTGGAATTTAGCTACAAATGCTACAATTATACTGAATAGAAAAACATATCCTCAAATGCTTGTCGGGATAATAAGTGACCATGCTGCGATGGAAGGGATCCCCGTTGGCCATAACATCGACAAGGCAATCAGCGACACGGGGACGAGGAGTGAATTCACTTTCAAACTTGAAACTCCATAATAGAGGGGGGGAGGGGAGTTTGGGTTCGATCACGTAAATATATAAATGTGTCGTTAAACCCGCCACCACCCGAAATATTCAAGTAGTAAGGGTTGTCACGTAAACAGAACATGCCAATTTACAATCTGAGTACTCAGATCTGAGTATATAAACTCCGATTGCCAGCTGTGCTGTTGTTCTCATTGCTGGTGTTGTTGTTTTTTTTTAAACTGTCACTTGTGATTTGCACAGACTCTTCTGGGTATTAATTCAGTGTTGTTCAATGTATCTAGGATGCATACCGCCATAGAATGTGGGAAAAATAGAATGTGCCTGTATGAATCTGGAAGGCAAAACATTGCTTCTACCACGTAACACTGTTCATAACAAATATGATTGTTGCAATTCATTAATTAAAAAAAAATACGTCATATCCTCTTGATTTGTTTGGTGTGCAGCCTGTGCGTAACATGAATGAATGCGCCTTTATTATTTCATTGATTTTATATAGACATTACAGAATTTGGCTTCTTTGCAACTGGAAGACAGTACAAGACAGTAACATATAGCCTCAACAAAAAGCCACACAGCCTCACAAATTCTATTAGCACCGCCATATGCTTTATTAAAGAAGATATTTCCATAATCTGTTCATACACAGTGCATAGCGTGCAAATAGCACATGAAAAACATTGTTATATCCTCATATTTAAAAGGAATTGCCGGCACTTGCCGATAAAAATCAGCAGATGGCATTCTAATAGAGAGCTGTGCTAACATTCAAACCATAACACGCGCCATTAATTGCAGTTTTATGGGCGTTCGGCCTTCACCTGTGGACGTGCAAAGCCAGCAATAATTATGGTAAATAACCAGCAGTGCATGACGGACCATGGGAGGGAAGCGCATAAATCCACTTTGCCATTATTATATATAACAAAAAAATCAATGCCTTCATAACGATATAAAATAGTCCAGCGCAAGCGATGAAGCTGCTCAGCTTGCCACAGACTCCAACTGTTCACGAAGCTCTGAATGCCGTACTCATTGTGTGATATACACATTCAGGGGTTCTTGGTTTCAACAGATTTATATATATATATTCCCTGCCCATTGGCCAAACAAGCCATATTTTAATACCAATATGAAAATGTAATATTTAAATATATATCAAAGCTTAACGACTGCATAATGGTTTCATCCATAATTAAACAGTAATGCCGTGTGTGTATATATATTGTACGTGAATTATTTTACAGCGAAGGGAGATCCTTTCTGAATGTTTAAAGTTGTTTGATTGTCTTTCGTTCTATTACTTCAATAAGGCAATTTCAACATGCCATCATCATCATCTCTATAGTGCATGTCCTTTAATGTTTAAAATATATATTTTTTATTCACCATTCAAATAATCAGAAATGGCATCGCTATCAATCCTTATTGTTAACCGTGAGTAGAATTGCCACAAATCTCTGATGCTAATCCAGAGTTTCTCAACGTTTTATACAAGTATTGAATGAAAAAAAACAGTAATTTAATTCAATGCGGCTTGAGGTCCCAACAAAACAGAATCTCCATAATAGAGGTTTTTGGGTTACGTGTTAAAACAAAATATGAGCGCTTTATTTTATTTCCCCCCGGAAACTTCTTGTTATAATAAAAAAAGCCAAATTTGCTAAACATTGCAAAACAACTCAAGGAGCGGGTGGTGGGGGGGGTACAGGTCAAAGCAATAAAGCAAAAGATTAAATTAAAAGATACATCTTAAAATAACAGGGTCATTGTGGATGCCAAAGCCAGGTCTCATTTACACAATGCAATCAGGTAACTGAATCATTTGTGGCATCTCAATTTCAACTCGCACCGGAATTGCTGCAGCACACGCAGCAGTACGATGTCGGGGGAGCACAGATAAATCAAACCTAATGGCTGGGCCGGCTGGCCTGAAGCAAGGGTTAATGGACTCGTAACGTATTCATTTTTATTAATTACTGCAATGATGGTTGTATGTCTATACATTCTGCCTTTACCTGCTGCACGTTCACTATTCGGGGCTTTATTGGGTGATATTAAAGATAATTAGTAACTCCATTTTTTTAAAGAGTGCCCGCTTAACAAGCCTACAATGGTGCGTTTGTGGAGGGAGTACTGTAGTTTCGCCGTTTCCTTTTTATTTATTATTTATTTTACCAGGAAAGGCCCACTGAGCTACGAAGCTTTTTTTCAGAAGCGACCTGGCCACTAATGAAAGCTTAATGAAGTGGCTTGTCACGAAATGTATAGTAGCGAAATACTCTTAGGGCCGTCCATAAATTACGTTACGCACCTGGGGGGGGGGGGGTGTCAGACATTTGTGACGATGTGTAACAAGGGGGGGGAGGTTTGAGAAATGTGACGTCGCATCAAAATGCGCAACTTTAAATAAATATAGACAACACGTTCTACTTAATTAAATTGACTTTTATATAAATGTTTTCTCCTGCAACATCAGAGTGCAGCGCCACATTAAATACGCACTACAATGACAATAGTTTAAAGCGATTTGAAGCACTTTTTTTTAGGGGGGGGGGGGTCAAAAATCGTCAAAATCGCGTGACGTCATTTATGGACGGCCCCTTAAACGCCTGTTGATTCTAAACGTGGAGGGAAAAGCCAGAGGACCAAGAGAAAAATCCACGCGACCACGGGGAGAATACGCAAACTCCAAATATACAGGTGTCAGGGTCGGGATCGAACCCACGCCCTCCAATATACCTGGTGAGGTAGTTAACATCTCGCCACCTCGGCACCCTAGTTTAAGTCCAATGCGCATGCTCCTTTGGAGCCAGTTGTTAGAAAGATATTTACTCGCTCCTCGCTGAAGCCCATCGCAAGGTGGTGAAGCCTATTGCCAAGCACAGAGACAGCCAAGAGCATTGACTTTCACCGCATTCATCAAATGCGTGGCCTCGCCTGCTTGAGCATAGAAGACATACCTTGGAGTTTCTGCACGCGTCTTTTTTCCGTTCAACAAACAACACCTCCAAAAACATCACACAACACACCAAATAGATCGATCTCGTGCATTATAAACGCATCGAGTTGGGATTGCAATAGCAAAAGACTGCAATGTGTGGTCGCAAAAAAATGGAATGTGTTTATCCAGCAGCTCATGTTACTCTTACAGAGTATTTCATATTTGTTGACTATTTTTGTGAAACTCCCCATGTAATTTTTTAGTTGGTCAGTTTTGATAACCGGTTTACCGAGCTAGTTTTAATATTTTAAGTGTGTAGGTGTGTGTATATATCTCGCCGAAATTATTCTCAGCAACTGGACCAAATATCCAAACATTGGACAAGAGAAATAAAGAGTAAAGATAAATACGTAAAGTCAGAACCATCTCAAATCACTTCATGACGAAAGGAAATAATTTGCAAAACATCGTTATTAGGTTCTTCAAATCGAACCTAAAACATCAGCCATGTACAAATTAGAATCCACTTTTGCTACACTCAAATTCCTGCTCCAGCAGCATCCGACCGCCACAACCAACCAGCGCCCACAGCAAACAACGCACCACCTTCGTAAGTTTATAAATGGGCACGTGCAACACGTAACCTGGAGCATTAATTATAGTGTATTCAGCACGAGAACACTGTAGCGGACCGATCTTGTCAGATCCCGCGAGATGAACGTGGTTGAGGCCTGGTTAGTGCAGTACTTGGATGGGTGACCACAACAGAGGGCCTTGTGACCACAACGAGGGCCCTTGTGATTGCCATGGGGATCCTTGTGACCGCAACAATGGTCCTTGTGACCACAACAGCGGTCCTTGTGACCACAACAGCGGTCCTTGTGACCACAACAGCGGTCCTTGTGACCACCACAGGCGTTGCTGTCCCGCATTGTATTCGTGGGGCTGTGCGATGACCAAGAGATGGCGGTGCCGAGCGTTCTCCCTCGACGCCTCTGATTAGCACGGTTGGCTACGTACGGTGCGAAAAAAAGTTCTACATAAATACGTCCATACGTACAACACGTGCCTTTTTCTCCAGGCAACTCCGGTTTCCTCCCTGCACGACTTCTTGCAAAAAAGCCTGCTCGACGCAACCTGTTAAAAAGGTGAATAATTGTAGATGTTGTTACTCTTACGACTCTGCATGCTCAGTGCAGAGAGCACAAGTGAAATTGCAACCAAAATACACCGATTTTTTTATTTCGAAATTGTACTTTTTTTTTATTTCCGCCATCCATTCTCTGCACAACCCACCAGCCAGTGAGTGACCGGGTCTGTGACCGTCAAAACTCGCTGCACAAGAGAACAACCCTTGACTAAGGAGACAATGCTCATTTTTCACTTGCCATCACCCCACGGGGCTTCGGAGCCTGTGATCACAGAGGTGGTGTCTTGGCAACTCGGCACAGGCATTAGCACAGTCACACGCAGCATAATGAAATGTAACCTTCCCCTTGAAATGTGATTTTACAGCGACAACATCACATGGGCGCTTGGGAATGCTTCCTTCTAAGCCTTCGGGGTAATAGAGGGACGTAACCCAGAAGACTCGGTATGTTTATAACTTTAAAGATCATCTTCAAAAGCAGACACTAATGTAGGCATTATCCTCAAATCTATAAAGGGTTATTACATGCATGCCCATGGACACCTGCACGGTATTTTAAAATTTGTAAAGTCGCAGCTCTGCAATTGCTGGCTCACGCCACCGCTGCCGGAAGGGGCCTCTGGTAGAGGGAGCTCTAGGGAGCCCTCCTCGAGGATATTTGGTCTACTCCTCCACGCTGGCCAGTTGTCGTGGAAGAATGAGGGGGTACCCACTCTTTACCCCACCGCATGTGCCCATACCCGATCAACTAACTGTGGTGTACCGATGTGTACACCGCGGTGGCTAGGAGATGTTAACTACCTCGCCTGGTATACAGGAGGCCGTGAGTTCAAGTCCGACCCTGACGCCTGCTGTATATTTGGATTTTGCATGTTCTCCCCGCGGTCGTGTGGATTTTTCTCCGAGTCCTCTGGTTTTTCCCTACACATTTAGGAACATGCCTTTAGAGTATTTGGCTGCTATATATTTCCATGTGATGGCAAGTCACTTCGTTGAGCTATCATTTGTGGCCAGGTCGTTTCTGAAAAAGAGCTATATAGCTCAGTGGGGCCTTACCTTGTGAAAATAAAAGTAGTTCAGTATTAGTTTAGTTTATACCCATTGGGGTATGACGTTAAAAAAACATAAATAGATCACATTCATCCGCAACGGAAACTATGTCTAGGTTATTCCATCAATGCGTCAGCAATACATGTACAGGCTGATTGTGCACACGCAAACGACGGGGTGATGCAATTTACATGAACCTAATTAGTTAATTGCAAAATACATTTTAAAGATGCATTCATAAGTCCATTAACATTGACCAAGATGCATGCACAGGTGAAGCAGAGCCTTTGCTTGGTCGCACCATTCAAGATGTCCAGCGAAACCAAGACAACGGGATATCATGGCGAATTATTTCCTACGCTATAGGCGTTTGCCCATGTAATTGATGATAACAATTAAACTAATGTATCTTCCTTTCCTCTAGAGCTTCCAATGGAAAGACGATGGCGTTTTTGGTGGCATGTTGGTGTCTGGAAACAACCGCGCCACCGCAATGAGCATCGCCATTGTATGTATGCTGAACTTCTTTCGCACCGTACGTAGCCAACCGTGATAATCGGAGTTATGGGGGAAAGGAGTTAATGCTTGAAGGCCTGGTACGTTCCCAACAAACTGGGCAGCCCGGTCCATTTGGGATAAGTCTTTGTAACTTGATTCACGAAACACAAAGCAGAGATAAGAGTCTTTATCAGGAAGCTTGAATACGTCAACTGCCCCTCAGTATTCTGACCTTGTCGCTTAATTTCCTTGGGAGCATACACCTTGCAAGCACATTGCCACAAAAATATGAATTCTTCGTCATAAAATAAAACGATTTCATTCACCAGCTAAAGCCCACTGAGCTGTTTTTGTTTAGAGGAAACCTGGCCCCACACGATAGCTCCTCGCAGCGGCTTATGCCATCATATGTGGGAATTTATAGTAGCAGACGAATAATCATGGCAAACTGCATGTAATATATTCACTAAATTAGATTTTTTTTTGCCTGGGAAATGCAGGCTACATGCTGAATAATGAAGATGATACAAATTACTATGCAATGTTTTTCTTCAAACACGTAAAAAAAAAACTATAATTCCTTTCCGCAGAGAATTTCTTATCAGGATGGAGAGGTCAGTCCCAAAGGAACAAAAAAACGTTATTTAGCTTAATCTTTACGGCGTGTCCAGTATGAATTGATTTACTTTGTCTCCACTGAGCATTAATAATTAAGCAGCGACCGGTGAATTTAAATACAGTACGTGTGTTCTATGAAATATTTAAAATTACGGCACACTATATGTAGCAGATAAGCTGTCCTGTCAGAAAGATGGTTGAAAAGAAACGTGATCGCTTTGTAACAAGAATTAAAAAAAATACTTTAAAATAACATATCACCATACAATGGACAAAACACGGTAAATGTGCAGCCCTGGAGTTGCTTTGTCCACTCCACTGTTGGCAGAAAAGTTTGCACTACAGGGATCTCTAAAATGCCCCCCCCCCAACCCCCCTCCAAAGAGGAAATTTGGCCTCATTTTCTATGCCGGACAGATTTTTTGTTAGGAAACAAGTGAAAGTATCCACAATTTCCCCCACCACGCACGACCTGCCAATCGACTGTGATGTACTCATACTGCCCGGGTCGACAGCGGCGGGAGGGCGGGGGGTGGATTTAAGAGATTTTCCAGTTGGTTCAACTGCCGGGAGTTTGAACCGGTGACCTCTGGTGCAAACCATGACGCCACAGAAGCATCACGACATAAGACAGCAAATATATTAAAATACAAAAGCCTTTAACCCCATTTGCCTAATCAATATGCTCATTTGCGTGTACATCCTTCCCCCGATTAATCTGTAAAAACGATCTCTGTTCAACATGGACGAAGAGGCTGAAAAGCAAACGACCGTTTTAAGTTAAATGCAAATGAAGAAGCAACCGTCGATGCGGTAGGCGGAGACACGTTATGAACGGTACTTCTCAGATGCGAGCCACGTCTGGCCGCTCGCCCCAGATTATTATTATCAGAGACTGGGGCTCTAAAATGTATCGCCTGTCCTCTAATGAGCAGACATCCTTTCCAATTCCTCTGTAGATCACTTGGACCCCGCTCCAAAGAGTTGGGAGAGAAAAAAAGAGGCGGTTAAGCCTTTGTGGGCGGGCAAGCATCACCAGATTCATTATAGCAGTACTTCCTGGTAAATGGAGTGAGTAAAATAACCAAAGAAGCAGCCTTCTGAGTGGTGCAAGATTACACATGCTGAGTGACAAAACATAAACGGCATTCTTCAGCTATAGAGAGCAACAGAAAAACACGCAATGGGTTTCAAAGTGGCGTTTGCCATTACGTACGTAAGGAAGCGTGCAAGAGGATTTATCAATCAATAAAACGTTTAATTCGAAGTCAGGTGGGAATTCATGAGGATGAAAACACATTTTTAAGGACACCTGGGCAATTGAAAAAAATCGGTGATCGTTGCGCGCACGAATTTATGTGCACGCTTGCAAAAACGTTAAAATGTAATCAGGTATGTCCTAGCGTAACATGTCCAAGTGTCACCCAATGGAGCATATAAACGAATGTTCTACAAATGGTTCACGAATCCGATCTGTTCACATGTCCCTCTATACCTCAGCCACCAGCAAGCTGGATACGCAACAGAACAATTAAAACTTTTAAACATTTAGCGCAATGGCATTTCACTATTATTACTCTGATGTAGCCGTGACCCTGACCAGGATAAGAGAAACGAACGAAAAGCTCTTATGTGTACATGGGGACGTACTTGTGATCTCACTAAGCATGTGCTATTCTGTGCGCTTTCGCTCATTACCCGTTAAACCAAAAATATAACATTCTTTCAGCAAAAAAAGTAATGTACTGTTAGTGTATCTATCTTCAACAAAATTACATCGTCTGTTCTTTAGATACTTTATGAGACCTCCTTACCCCGAGCTCTCAATACTCTGATAGTGCGCTGTTTTTGAGTTGTACGCCTTTTGGCGTCATCTGGTCCAACACCATGTGAGACTAGGCTCTAAGAAAAGCCGTCTCGGGTGTGGACCAATCAATTTCAAGGACAGTGCATATCATTATCAGAGTTGTCTATTTTTGTTTGCATTTTGACTGCTTGTGTTGTGGTTATTGAAAACATGATCCCTTGTATAAAGGTGTCAGTTTTGGTGCCAGATAAAAGGGTAAAAACCTATTACTATATCTTTGGATACTGTTTACTCGAAAGGAATACTGAATAGAGGACAACTGCTCTGCAGAACAGTTGAGTGGTAATTTGTATGATTAATGTCAATATTTAGGAAATAATACTTAGGTTTCATCGTTCATGTGGATAGACTCTAATAATATTTTAATTGATAATTGTTTAGGCAACAACAATGCAGCTTATGACATTGTTTTGGTTGTGAATACCAAATAAAGATGTCATTGAAATCATGTAACAAAAAATTGGAGGTATTACAAAGCATTGATTAGTCTGTTAAACAAGCATTTTTTTACATAACACATACATTATATTTCATGTAAATAATCAATACATTTAAATGTTCTATATGATCCATCAGCCATTGGAGGCATTACAACATAAAACATATAAAAAAATCGTCTGAAATTGATTTCATTACTTGACTGAACCATGACAATATAACCAATCCACCCCTAATAACCTGTAGAGTTTCAAAAACATAAAATATTATCACGCGATAAAACTCGGCCACCGAGGCACTTACACGTGGACATGCAACGGAGAGTGCATTGCACACCGAGTGATTGATGGATGCAAATAATACCGCAAGTGTACTGTGCATCTCCAGTGGGTCGGTGTTATCCAATACTTTGGGTAAGTGCTCACATTGTATCGTGTGCATTTTCTCTTCGGCTCAGAGTAAAAGATTAAAATATCTGGGCAAAAACAAATCGGGTAGTTCTAAAAGTCACATTCGTATGAGTGCGTTGACATTTTCACACGTATAGCATGCGTCGGTGCAGGCAGAGGCAATGGAATTAGCCGACAGGAAAAATGTAAACAAAGCGTAAGAGAAATTTGTTTAAAAACATCCCTCATACATTATTGATGCATTTGCAATCTAACCATACGTGGCAGCAGTTATGTTTCATAAAGGACATTGCTATTTGAATGACAAAACCTGACAATCCGTAGTTTTTGTTCCACTTTTTTTTGTGTTTAAGCCACGATATAAACACAGACAGAAACTCTGAATACGGCACATAGCCATTTGCAGATTAAGGCACAAAGCACACAGGCAATGCAATAAAATATTTCTAAGCAAATACTTACAAAATGCTAAAATGTTTGAAACGAACGGTCATCACCAATACTGGTTTATGCACGAGATAAATGTTGAGACAATGTTTCACATTGCTTTTACAGTGGTGGCACAAAAGCTGCAGTGGCCTACACGACATTCCACTATACATATGTAGTGGCATCGGTGGAGGCCACTGCATGAGGCCATTGCATGAGGCATAAGCCGGCCTGTGTGAGGCACGATGCGCGCCGCTCACACCAGCCGCATGCAGTGCCAGCCTCTGGCGGTTAGGGGGCCGAGAGCGCCAGGGACGGCGCAGGAGTTCACCGAAGGCCATGGCACTCTAGGTGAACCCGGAGGCTTGGTGACCGGAGGTACCGGACAAGAGGCCCCAAGGAGGGGGCTGGGGGGACCAGGACCAGGTCCCTCTAGAAGGCTCGAGAAGGGAGGCGTGGCAAGGGGAAAAGGAAGCCCCAGGACTGGCAATATAAGCCGGACCCCTCAACGGGTCGAGGGGCTGTTGCAAGACAGAAGCCGTCACCCGGAGAAGACCTGCCCGACTACAGGACCCGGACCCGAGCGAGGGTCCGGTCCGGGATAGCCACCCCGTGTGAGCTAGGGTTAGCGAGCCCGGAGGAAATGCCTCCCTCGGGTAGCTGGTGAAGGGGTAGTTATACCCCTTCGTGTTTTAGGGCTTATT
The DNA here is from genome assembly GCF_964198595.1 of Lampetra fluviatilis. NCBI lineage: Eukaryota > Metazoa > Chordata > Hyperoartia > Petromyzontiformes > Petromyzontidae > Lampetra > Lampetra fluviatilis. The sequence continues at coordinate 4,682,239 of NC_136302.1, forward strand.
GTGAAATAAACGTGTTGCCTTCAAAGAAGTCTTTGCCTTCCTCGTATGAACCACTACACATATACAAAACCCTGATACTTTGCATTGTTGAATCTCTGCAGCCATGCTCAGCCTACCACATGTGTTTAACCGTTTTTGGCACTTCATATTGGTCGACATTGGAACAGTAAACGTTAACATAGTAAATAAGTGAATCCATTATATGTGTAGTGACTGACTCAGAGACACTAAGAGTAGGAGGCCCTCTGTTTATGACCACGGCCTAACAGTTAACACTTTAGTAACTACGGTTCCCAGTCAGGGCAGCTGGTAGACTGCCTGACTGGCGACGCCGAGATGGTGAAGACTCCAGCAGCAGCACAACGGAGATCCCACTCCAAACGACAGCCACGAGGTCCCCTACCGGGGCCTCTTTTATACTGTCAGCGTGGCCTGGCTCCGCCCCCCAGAACAAGAGGAGAACACACAAACTCCACTATGAAAGGCGCCCGAGTCGGGAATCGAACCCAGGCCCTTGTTGCTACGAGTTATCAGTATTACCACTGCACCACCCCACCTCATCATTCAGCAGCATTCGTCAGCATGGCATTGACAAGTTTGGCTGGATCACAGGCGGAAGGTTGCCGAACTTGACTGCGGCAGATGAACCCACGTACGACAAATGCCCCCGCTTAGGAAACACGGCTGTGACCTTCGAAGAGTGCCCACAAGTTTGTGTCTCACAGCAGAGAGATTAATGGTTTCCGATTCGGAAATTCAAATTGGTCCACGTATAAGGAGAAGTTAAATGCAGAAGGGGCGATGGATGGGGGGGCAGGGGCAAGAGATTATTTTTTAAAAGATGAAATGTTGATATTGCCACTGGGGCATGTGTTTTTTGTTTCTCATATTAATCCCATGAAATATTAAATTGTCGCTGTGCGATGCGGTCAGATTGTGTTACTGAGCACAAATAATATCCGAAGGGGTCAGAGGTTCAGCAATCAGAAGGCGCGCATGTGGAAGTTCTAAAATTGCATCCTCTCTTTTCGGTGACATGTGCTCTTTAAACCTTTTCTTCTCTGTTTTTGCTGCAATGGGTTTCGATGTGCGACAAACTTCCAAGCGACTTAATGAAATGTGTGCTCTGTGTATTGCAATAAAGAGTTTTTAAAGTGGAAAAGACCTCAACGCAGCGAGTGACTCTTGATCCAGCCGTGTCAAGCAGCGCGTGGGCAACTGTACCCTTTTAAAAGAAAGCTATTTTAAAATGGAGCAATTGTGCTGCAAATAAAGTTAATCGGAGAGAAATGCCATGAGGATACACGTTCATGTCAGTTTTCCCTGATATATGGCAAGAAATATCTTCACTTCTCATGCAAATAGTTGGAGTAGTGTTGGCTCAAAAAATGCAATCTGTTTAAAAAAATTGTGGCGAAGAGCAAGTTATCCAGAAAGTAAAAAGATGTATTCTTCATCTCCTACCCACTCACCACTAGTCCCCATAATGCTAAACCTTTCAAACAAATCGCTTCAGGATAACATGTTTAAAAAAAAAACGTTTTATCATCGATGTTTGTAACCACTCAAAGTAACGAGAAAAAAAAACTTTGCCAAGACGTCCCAAGCAGGAGGGAATGCTGCCGTGAGCGTGGCGGTTTTAGCGCCCTGGATTTGCAATGCAGAGGCCACTGGTTCGACTCCATCTCCGGCACGACGGTTGAGACAATGAGGGCGAGTTCCTTCTCGATTCGCTGCCCACCGCCTCTGTGCACCCAGGGGCATAAACGCCTGCACCGCAGCAGGTCGATCGTGTGTGGTGGGTTAAAAGTGTGGGTACTCACACCTCTTTAAAGATGCCTGGCAAGCGTGAAAGAGGAGGGCAAATACCCTCCGAAGAGGTTCTCTAGAGCTCCCTCTATGAGAGATGCAGTAATCGCAGGGCTGCTCAAACAACAAAGACAAAGGTCCCTCATGTAGCCTTATCAAACTGCTGGGGCAAGTGCTGTTAGAAGGCCAAAACGGCACACGAGGGGGTGGGTGTCCAGCACCACACTCGGCCGCCTTTGTCTTCCCAGTGGCGATGTTTTGACGCACTGCAACCAAGTACTCCTTTGAGGCTGAGTCGACCTAGGGGAGGCCCAGGACCGGTTCAGATAATCGTTGCTGGTGTTGGCCGTGAGCGGAAATCGAACCCGGGTCGCCGGGTTCGTAGCGCAGCGTGCTAACCGCTGCACTACGGCTCCCGACGGTACTCAACCACCACCACCACCACTCAACAAGCAGGATCTTTACTTTTCACCAGAGGCTTTCCTGAGCAAATGTGAATTATTACTGCGCACAAATGCACCATTAAATACATCCGCATGGAATATTAATTCCAAATTTTCTACATGCCCCATTCCCCCCCCTCCCGCCTCTAAAATCTAAGCACTCGTGTGTAAGCTTACAGTATTCTCTACAATCGCACTCTACTAATAGCGATTTCTACAGAACAACAGCTGGACAAGTTTAGCAAAAGGCCGTCGCTCCGGTCCTACTGTGTTGTCACTCTTTGTAGCTTTAAGCATAACTCTTTCGGATGATTATGGCCGAATGAAACTGTGCCTTGCCATGGCCTTGTCAAAGGGCCAATCAGCAATAATTAACATGTCATTTCGAGGTTAATGGGCCACCACATTGCACATGCTCATTCCATCAGCAAGTTACACTGCAGGCCATTATATCAGAAGAAGTTGTCTCTCATCACTCTGCTGTCGCCCAGTGCATCTTTAGTCTCGCCAAGACGCTTTTGGCGACGATTAGGGGTGAATGATCACTGGATCCACTGGGTGGTAATTGTGATAAGTGTCATTCCACAAAGAAATCACTGCTCTTCAATCAGGCTTCATTCCTGCCAAGGCTATAATTTCGTCGCTCTACACCCAAACATTGAAAGGCACCGGCCGTCATCTCCTTGGATTTTCAGTCGTAATAATCATCTTTCTATGGGCAAAAATTGAAACGGAAGATTCATAAATTAAAACCAATGACTTAGATGCATGCAGTAAGTCGGCTCACCTGGCCTCATCCACGACAGGCAATGAAGCAATGAGTGGCGTCGAGGTGGAGAGATGTCAACCATCTCCCCTGGTATGCAGGAGGTCGTGGGTTCGATCCAGACCCTGATGCCTGCTGTATATTTGGAGTTTGCGTGTTCTCCCCGTGGTCGCGTGGATTTTTCTCCGGGTCGTCCGGTCTTTCCCTCCACATTTATAAACACGCGTTTAGAGTATTTTGCTGCTGTACATTTCTACGTGATAAGCCACTTCATCGCTTCTGAAAAAGAACTGTACAGCTCAGTGGGCCTTACTTGGTAAAATAAAAATCAGTTTGTTGTTGTTAGAATAGCAACATCTGCATGAGCGGCACTGTGCACACGATGACGTTCAAATTCCGCCAGTTATTTTTGTTAAACAGAAGTTCTCGGTGTAGAAAGAGCTACCACACTCCAAGCGCAAACTTCGAGCGGCATGCCACACGAGCGCGAGGGAGTCTCCACATCCACGATTCATTCCACACGCGCTCGTTTGCTCGCTTCCACGCGCGCGTGACGCACTAGGACAGGTGACTGCAACAAGGCCAAATCCCAGTGAATTTCTAGGCTTAGGTCTCACACAAAACCGCCACTCTGCGGAGATAATGAAGGAAACAAATCAGCGCAAGATCCCGCTCTACATTGGCAGCCCGGGCGGTTGCGAGCGCGCGGTCGCGAGCACGCGCTCACGCTGCGGCTGCGCACGCTGCGCTGCGGGAGCTTTTGATCCGTCTGCTTGTGTGCACCAGAATGGGCGCTTAAACCCTCACAGCCAGCAGAGTTTTGGTAATTAGTCAAAAGGCTGCCCACGTCCATAGGTTTAGCTTTCAGCGGCGAGCTCAAATGTGTAATGCGTTAGTTTTCAATGGACCCACACGTGGCTTAATGAAGGATGACTTCACAGTCCCAATGGCCACAGTTTTCACAATGGGAAGAAACTCCACCGTTGTGATGTATGAGAGAAGGGCTATATATGTACTGTTGAGCTGTTCACACGTGGTCAAAATGCTTCAGACACTGAACGTGTTTATGCTGTGCACGTTAACATCGAGTGCAATACTGGCAGCCAATCCATGCGTGATCTACGCAGTACAGTTGAATAATAGATTTCTGCGCTCCTAATTTGCACTTGGTACGAGGGTGCCAAGATCTCTGCACACATGATACATCTACAATATTAGAGCAGCAACATTGCATGCGAGCACAAGGCTCATGCCCAACTCACCACATGTTTGTATACTGAAGTTTTACTAACACAGGTGACATAAATATTTCCAATATTTTTACTTATTGACATTCCATTGTACATTGCACTCCATAACTTACATGTGTACGTGTGTGTGCATTTGAAGACTTGTTTGATGTTTTGATTTAAAGCTTTCGTGACTGCAGGGATTCATATTCTTGGTTGATATGTAAACTCCTTTGTCAAGACTCTCTCCCCCTCCGAACCAGCTTAAAAATACGCTGCCAAGCTTACCAGTGTTCATTAGGACGCTGTCTTTCCGACAGCCCTGTTCTTCACCTGAGGACGGCTGCTTGCGTTGTGGCCGAAACGTCGTGAGAATTTTATCTTATTATGTTTGATTTATATTATTTTATTATTTCCCTTCTACGTGAAAGAACCAATAATTTTCTTTGGTTCTTTGGGTAAAGTCACATAGAAGGGAAACATTTCCCTTCTACGTGACTTCAGAGAGTCGATATTGAGAAAGTATTTGAAGTCGCATGGAATTACAAGCCATGCATTGCATTAAAATCAGCAGGAACGGTGGTTTAATCTACTGTCATGGGAAGTAGAATAGTTCAAACCACCCTTGTCATATTGCAAATTAGCACGCTTCTATTTTTGCTCTATGGCCAATTATATCTTCTTCCACCAAGAGCCTTAAGCGAACATGACATAAAGTAGTTTGGGTGTCACTGAAATATATTTCCAAAACGCCTCGTCAAGCTATGCTCTAATTAATGGGTAACTAATGGCGACTGGAACTGAGTCGAAGGGAACTAATTTTAGATTAAAACAGAAGTATCGGTTCACCTTTTACGAATCACGACTTATCATGAAAACAAATGTTAATCTCGCACGTCACAGCAATTGTGAGAACTCTGCACTGCACATTCCAAATCGATGGTGCCCTAAATCCACGAAAAGAATACGGTGTGATTGCAGGCGCATAATAAACACCAACTTCAGGGCTTGGCGCAAAACGTGTCTGCGGCATTGGTGGAGTTCGGTCTGTAAGAGTTTAAATGCCTACCCCTGCAATGCTGCAGGGCATGAACAAAACACAACGCTGCAAAGAGGACACAAAGGGCCTTGATAAATACTCCTAGCAAGGTGCGTGTCACCATGTACCGGCACAACATCAGCGTTTCGTAGTTGATAATACGTACCGTGAAACAAGCAAGGTATTTAAACACATAGGCTCTCGCGACCAATATTATCCACAAAAGAGGTTTCTGGGTTAGATCGCGTAAATATAGATGTGTCGTTAAACCCGCCTCCACTCGACACAGCCAATCAGTAAAAAATGTGTCACGTTGACAAAAGACAAATAGTTCACTACTTTAGCCCACCGGTGTGTTGAAGAGTGAATCCACAACATTTACAATTTTTGAGTACGACGTTTCGCTGGTAATTACATCCAGCATAATCGGGCAATATGCCAGAATAGTGAAGCCCTCCACCTGCTCCCGGTCTTAAATAGAGCAGCAGGGTGACGTCATCATTTAACCCAATCAGGTGCAGAGATCAGAGGCGGAGAGGGGGGGCGGTTATTGTAATTATATACTAGTTAGTAATCAGTGAATTAGTATGTGTATCCTCCATAAGGAAAATATGTATAATTTAATAATACGCTTCTAGGCCGCACTAGGCCTGTAGCTGTCAGAGCGATTAAAGTTATTTGTATTTCTCTCAATTTCAATGGATTCTCTAATTAGTCTTGGCCAGTAATAATTTGTTTTACACAACACTTCAACGTTATAAAAATAAATTGAGTGGCCTTGTTGGCAAGCATGTTCCGCCACTGCCGACAGTTGTGTTTGAGATCATTTAATATTTATTTGGTGTTCTTTTAGTCTTACGCTGATGTTACGTCCCGTCTGTCCAATATAGCATCTGCCACATAAGCAATTAATCCGATATACACCTTCTGTTGATAATTTAGGTAATTCGTCTTTAGTACAAGACACTAGTTTTTGAATTTTGTGTATTGTACCAAATCTTACTTTAATGTTTTGCTTTTGCAAAACACGGGCTAATTTGTCAGTTACTCTTGAGATATATGGTATTTTAATTGCTTTAATAATCTGATTACTTTCAGCAGTGTTGCTACAATAATGCTCAAATTAACAGAGCACTGAATGCCAAATCACGATCGCAAAGCGACACGCTGGATCAGAAACATGGACATACTTTCGAAGGAAAAGAAGTGAAAAGTGCACTTCGTAGCCTGCTTGTAAATACACTGAAAGAACAGGGAACACATCCAAAAAAGAAAAATCCGATGAGCTATGAAGCTCTTTTTCACAGATGTCCAGTAGGGACAGGGTCATAAAGTTACTGGATTGGGGAACAAACACGCCCATTGGAAACATAGTATGAACTATTCAGCAAAGAAAGTGCGCTTAGGCACGATGCGTTAGATCTCCGCATCCCCTGAACGAACCTCAATTCCATAGGCAGTGATCTCGGGACCTTGGCCATTCTGTGACACCTAGAATCGGGGACTTTCTGCTCAAGGTGGTGTAAGGGAGTCTGGTTCCGTTGGGACCTTCAAGAACCACCTAAAATATTTATCATTCGGAAGGCAATATTTTAACTCAGATCCACTTTTATCAATCGAACAAAGACAGTCACTGCATCACGTGCTTTCACATGCGCTTCTGCGGCCGTCTGCATCGCTCTTCCTTCCAATATTACGAAAGCACAGGAGATATGCACTTTGAAATCTAGACTGAAAACTCAATTCTTCAGAACTGATTTTTGTGTTTAGTTTGCTGTCCTCCCCCCGCACCTACAATTAACATGGTTGGGCTACATATAATGCGAAAGAAGTTGAACATACGTACACACATTACCCAATCTCGGTCTGCTCGCCCCCCATTGTCATTGATGTAAAACGCCTTGAGATTTTATGAAAGGTGCTATGTTATGAGCCGTAATTATTATCATTAGTAAGGATGATGGCAGATGGCCGACGGCAACCATAGGGGAGGGAACACAGCAGAGAGGACGAGTGGTTCCGTGGTGGCGAGATGTTAACTCCCTCGCCTGGTATACAGGAGGTTGTGGGTTCGATCCCAACCCTGACGCCTGTATATTTGGAGTTTGCGTGTTCTCCCCGTGGTCGTGTGGATTTTTCTCCAGGTCCTCCGGTTTTTCCCTCCACATTTAGAAACATGCCTTTAGAGTATTTGGCTGCTATAAATCTCCAGGTCATAAGCCACTTCCTTGAGCTATCATTTGTCGCCAGGTCGTTTCTGAAAGAGAGCTGTGTAGCTCAGTGGGCCTTATCTGGTATTAATTTTTTTTATAGTTTAGTCTTTAGTCTATGGAGACGGAGCAATGAAACAAGGTCAAGGGTCATGGAATGCATAGACTGTTGCGTCACGAGACCACGAGGGGTGGAAATGACTTGGGAAGGCCTTCGTCCAGCAATAAGATCGATCATGGTTGATAAGGATGATGATATCTTAATTTGGAGCTTTCGTGTTGCGATCGAAACGTCGTGATTTGTTTTATTTGATTATATTTCTACCTACGTGACTTTACCGAAAGAACCAAAGAGTAAGGATGATGATAGTTTTTTTATTCTCATTTGCAATAATGTTCCCTGTTTGCTACAGAAATATGGATGGACACGTATACTTGCGACAAAGACAAACTGTCATTAACAAAGCTTCTTTTCAAATGCGAGCAGACAATGTTTCATGGGTTGCCTTGGCAAGCATTCACACGAAGAAGTCCTCGTGATCCAAGAATAACTTCTGGTTACATATAGGGGGCTCGTTGAGGAGTAAGAATCTACATTGAGATGCTTGGGGTTGGGGGGGCATCGCTGTATTGTGGGAGCGATGCCGCAACAGGGCTCAATGTCCCCTGTATGCCAGGGACTCCTCTTGCGAGCCAAGAACGGCGTTCATGAGAAGTGCTGCCCGAAGTCATGGCGGGCTCGACGCCCTGCCAACTGATATTGTCATTTGACATAGAAAGCGGCAGACTGCTTGCTGATTTAATATTTAACTCTCACTCATTTATCATCTGTGTGCCAATTTATTCCTTGCAGAAGTTTCGCCACAATGGGAGGACGCTCTTAAAATCAGCACAGGGTCTTTTTTTTACCCTGGCAGGAACCGAGGCGGAAGACAGCGGTGTAATTATTAATAATTCATAATTTGGTAAATGTTAGGCATTTGGACCAATGCACCAGCACGACTATGGCATATTGGTGTGAATGAGATTGCTGTGTTTTCAACATCACAATTGCAGCAGATGGACAACACTAAAACTGGATGGGGGTGGCATTTGACCAATTGAACACATGCAATCTGCCATCTCAACAGAAAGCGTGTTATCTAATTGAGATAATGTCTCCTTGCAAAAAGTAGCAAATGACTGTGAGTGCAAAATCCATTGTTCAGAATGTTATATTTACACAGCTGCAGACAGTCTGTTCATAAAGCTACCAACTCATTACTTTTCATAATAGGCTAGTCATTTTGAATTCATCCTGGATGGATGATGTGCTGAGTAGACCCCCTGCCCCCACCCAGCGAGATTGAACTTGTAACCATAACTCGTGACCTTAACTTGTGACTTTATGATAGTGAGTTTAGCTTTTCTACACCGGCATTGGCAGAAAGCCCAACAGAGTATTTTAAACTAAACTATAAAAACAAATACAGGGTGTTTCAAAAGCATGGACCCGATTTTAAATCGCCTTATCTCTGCAACCACGAACCGCCCATGGATGAAACTCTTACCACTTGAAAGGGCGGGGCATGGAGAGGGCGGGGCATAGAGAGGGCGGGGCATAAAGAGGGCGGGGCATAGAGTTTCAAATGATTACCGCTCGATGCCTCTCCCAGCGCACAAACAGCCCCTAGCCTCAGTCATTCGCAAGACGCGCTGCCTCAACGTTGGATAGGTCGCACGGGACCCCAAGACTTGGCGCTACACTCTTGGCCCCCAAGATCCCCAGACATCACACCCTGTGACTTTTTCTTGTGGGGATACGTAAAAGACCGTGTTTTTGTGCCACCATTAGCGAATAATCTGGATGACCTCAAAAACAGAATCACGGCAACGGTGACTTCAGTGGAAGAAGACACTTTGAGAGGCGTTTGGGACGAATTCAACTATCGTCTCGATGTTGTCCGCACAGCAGGTGGAGGGCACAAAGAGCATTTATAAAATGGTTAGTAAAACGTGATAACTCATTAAACCGTTTGTAACTTTTCTTGTAATTGTAACATGTTGCCATCATGAAAAATACGGCTTTGAAATTAGGTTCATCTGTTTTAAACACCCTGTATTTTACCGAGCTATATAGCTCTTTTTCAGAAGCGACCTGGTCACAAATAATCGCTCAACAAAGTGGCTTATCATGTGGTCATGTATAGCAGCCAAATACTCTTCAACACATGTTGATTCTAAATGTGGAGAGGAAAACCGAAGAAACTGGAAAAAAATCCACGCGACCACAGGGACAAAATGCAAACTCCAAATACACAGCAGGTGTCAGTGTCGGGATCGAACCCACAACCTCCTGAGTACCAGGCGAGGTAGTTAAGATCTCGCCACCGTGGCGCCCATATAGAGAAATGACAGTGGCCCGAAAGGGAAATTTAAGCTTCGTGATCATTCTCCTCGTTTAATTACACGTGGAAATGACTCTCCGTCTCATATCGCAATATTTTAAAGGGGGTGATTTTGAGCACTGGACAGCACAATCGTAGCAGGCTGTTGGAAACAAAAGCCACTTACTGGCAGTCTGGTACATAAAAGCTTTGACAGGAAACATTAAAGACCATCTGGAAACAAGATCAAGTAACGATTTTGAGACAGAGATAAAAAGAGTAATTTTTTAGTATTTCCATGATACCACTTTGCAGAAAGAAATGCAAGAAAAAAACAGCAGTGCTGAATACAGCCATTAAATGAGGCTGGATAATTTTTGTTTTAATAATTTGTACAACAACATAAAAAGTTAAAGAAAACTCGAATCTATTTTATTTCTGAACAATTGCACAGGCGCACTGAGATGTTTCGTTACATTATGGGCACGTATTCGTGTTATATTTCTTTTAAAAGATAATCGAGTTGTTTTTAGGCATCAAATCACTCACCTGAAAGTATGACAACGTAAAAAAAAATCTTCAAAAAATCAAACTGTTTCTTATCTGAAGCCACCACTTTTCTGATGACGAGCTGAATCCACCATTGCCAGGTTAACTTTTTGTTGTAACAGTTCTACAGCGAATGCAGGCTTGATCCCCAGCGCAATGAAAGTGTTCACAAGCCAAACACTGCAGGAACACTTCTTTACATCAAGATCGAATGCCAATCACGAGAGAGTTGTATTATTGGGAAGTCAAATGTTTTAAATCATTTTGAGAGTGCCCAGGAGAAAACTAAATAATTACGTTTTTACGTGAACAAAAAATGGTTTGTAATAAGTATGGAAGAGATGTTAAAAGATACAGTATTTTCAACTACAGTATAATAAATTGTAAAAGCAATATCACAGTTACATCCGAAGGGCTAACATTTTTCTATATAGTAATCGGTATATCTGCTTGAACTGCAATTTGAAAATACCACTTTTCTGCACTATGAACCCATGAAATACTAGTTTCAATCACGGTCTTTAAAGCATTGTATAAGAAAATGTCAGTTCTAAATGTTACTCGCGAAATTGGCTTAAAGCTGATCGACATTAAACAATGACCTGCATGAACATTTGTTGTCCCTTCTCTAAATTATTTACTGCATTACATAGTTCTTATTCTTTCATCAAAATCACTGCAACATGCCCTGAATATACAATGTCCATCTCATCTGCAGGGTGGATAGAATACAAAGCCACTTGTTTTTTTGAGGATCAGTGGCTTGAAACTCCATTTCAAGCGGCTCGTATTCAGGCCAATCGGCGCACCAAACAGGAATTTGCCTTGGTGTCGTCACCACCTTACCACGTCACCCTGCTGCGAGTGTATCTCTAGACGTGGACAATGAAAACTCCACTTTTGTACATATTTAAAATACTGATCGAAGTGCATTTTATAATTTGTATGACTTTCCTTATTTAAAAAAAATATATAAAGGTACACACCTGAAATTGCTTCCTCACGCCATTGCTGGCAGAAGGGCCTTAACAATAAGCTTTGGAAGAAGAGCCGAGAGTACTGTGCCCACTTTTACCCCACCACGCACGACCTGCTGGCCGGAGAAGCGCGACGGACGTTAAGAAACTCGCACCGCTGCTTCAACTGCCACGCCGGGAGATTGAACCTGGCAGCCGCTTGGGGATTGCAAGTCCAGGGTGCAGACCGTTACACTGAGGCGAGGTCCCGCATGATGCGTCCAACTGGTATATTACACAGTAATTGCTATCCCAGTCCCAAGGCTGGTGTACAATGTTGGGTATGAGCTCTATCTTCACATGCACTTTGTAATGACACGGCGCCACTGTGGATCGCTGTGGGCACTTGCAGTGCACGATTACAATTACCACAGAATATAATTATATCCATGAGTAATTAAGCACTGCTTGTTGCCAAGACAGCGCTTTACAATAATTCAGATTTAGCAATCCAAAGACTCAGCGATTTTGCTTTTCAAAATAGAAATAAAATAAAAAAAACGTATTTTTATAACTAAGTTTCATTTGCAACATTTGCTCCCCAATTATTCTTTGGTTCTTTCGGTAAAGTCACGTATAAAAATAAAATCATAAATTAAATAATAGCATACTACGACGTTTCGATTGCAACACAAGCAATCATCATCAGGTATAAAATAAATAGCAACACAAATCTAATCAGAAAACTATAGACAGACATATAAGCAGACATATCACAAAGATACACAGAGAGAGAACACGTATCGGCACAAAGAGAGAGGGATCGTCTGTAACGAGGCCTTAAATATAGAGAGGGGGCGGGGGCGGAGAGAGGGAGGGGGCAGAGAAAAGATTAGCATGTCAATGAGTGGACGACGACGTGGTACGGTACGCAAGCTTGAAAATTAGGAGAAAGACACACTAAAATTAAATAACCTAGCAAAATATCGAAATGTAATGTAATGCAACACAGAGAGTCGGTCAACACACAATTAACGCATAGCCTGGTTGATTACGTATTTCAAAGATTGCTAAGTTAGAATTTATCTTTATACGTGACTTTACCGAAAGAACCAAATAATAATTCCTGCAGTCACGAAAGCTCCAAAATTAAGATTGCTCCCCAATATTACAGCCAATTTAGCATATGTAAAAGATTATCTGGAGAATTGGCCTATGTCAGTATGTCAGCATTGCGTCACAAGTGATATGCATGATTTAAATCATACAACGATATCGTAAATAGTACATTTTTTGAAAGCTAGACTTACGGATTTGTAATGCGTGCAGATTTGCCCCGATTCAGAGGGTGCAGGCAACTCACGTACGAGCACGGGAGGCAGCCAGAATCGGCACCAACAATTGTCCAAGCTCTGTGGCCCTATACGGTATTGAGATGTTTCACTCACTTCTCGTGGGGGGAAACCACTTAGGGGTTCTCTCTAAGGGTTTTTACTGCACCTGGTACGAATTCAAAATCAAAGAAAATATCCTCAGGGATCTTTCAATGGTCTTTTTCGAATTAATCTCTCATGTATGGTGCGACATTCACCCATTAAAAAAACTTCAGATAAAATGATCAATACAAAACATTATGTACTGCACATTCTTTACAGTTACTGGATGTGTTATTGATTTATTATATACATACGTGTGTGTGTACATATGTAGTATCTTAAAAAATTACTCACACCGACACGTTGTAACAAGTCACCTGCTTACACTTTAGTCACCTGTCTTTACGCCAAGTATAGGCACACCGAAAACTATCTGTACGGTCACATATACTCAACTTCTCCCCGCTCTTATCTATTCTGCACCTCACTTATCCTGCACTCAGCAGCTCTGCTCTCAGCAGCTCTGCTCTCAGCGACTCCGCACACAGCGACTTCGCACAAAGCGACTCCGCACACAGCGTCTCCACACACAGCGTCTTCGCACTCAGCCACTCCGCACACAGCGTCTTCACACTCAGCGATTCCGCACACAGTAACTTCACATCTCCACCGCTGCCCTCACCTACGCTCCCTCAGACCCGCTCACCCGTCTGTCCCGGGCGGGGGGATCAGCCAACACCCTCCCGGCGTCGGCGTGAGGGTTGAGGTCCCGGTGACGGTTGGAGTGGCAACGGCGAGATGTCTGCACGCTAATTGTCCACTCGAGTGCATCTCTTTAAGCTCTCGCCAGGGCGGCGCCTGTTGGCCCATCAATCAACCCTTATCTCCCATCTCCTTGGCAACACCTCCGGTCTCAACGTCCACAACCGTCGACCCCGTTTGCACCTGCTTCACCCCTTAACAACTGGCGGTTTATCCGTACAAACCTCATGTTGCACACGCGCACCTGTTGGCCTCAAGTGCCCTGTGCACACGGAGTATTTCACTCCTCTACACATATACATTTGGGGGCGGTAGTGTAGTGCTTAGCATGCTGCGCTATGAACCCGGCGACCTGAGTTCGATTCCCGCTCACGTCCAACACCAGTGACGATTATTTGAACACGTCCTGGGCCTCCCCTAGGTCGACTCAGCCTCAAATGAGTACCTGGTGTGTAAACATCGCCACTGGGGAGACAAAGGCAGTCAGGTGTGGTGTTGGCCACTCACCCGCTCGTGTACCGTTCCAGCCTTCATAGGTGCTCACTAACAGCACTTGCCCTAACAGTCTGTTAAGGCTATATGGAGGATCTTTGTCTTATATATAACTGAAGTCACATATATGCAGGCATGGGTGCCAAAGGTATTTTTCAGAGAGGGGCCTCGGTTATTGGACTTGTTTACCAGCTTGTTTTTTTTTGGAGAGGGAGGGTGGAGTATTCATTTTGTTTACACTAATTTTCACAAAGTAAGATAACTTTGAAGTGCTCTTTCAACTCTTATCGATATTTATAAACCCCTGCTAAGCAGTGCAACCTTAAAAGACATCATGTTGCTAATTCAACATTGAAAACAGTGGGGCTCACTGAAAGTAAATTACATCTCTAGTTAATTGTTATTTTTTTTAGGCTCTCAGCATGAAACTATTTTAATTAGATTTGGAATTTAATATTAATAACAACAATGACAACAACAGTTCAACAATATGATCTATATAATACCCCCCAAACCTTAATGTTAGTAAAATATACTAAATGTATAAAATAAAAGCATCGGATTAATCCCTGTGCTTACCAGTAAAAGTGCTATTCTTTAATTGCAAACAGTGATACAGGAGTGGTGGGAACAGAGTGGAATTTAGTATGCAATTACAACCGAATGGCAATTGTAGGTTAAAACGAAAAACGTATTCATGAAAATGGAAGCATTCATTGGTTGCGACATGCGTAGAAAAATTTCTCCGAAATCTATCTTAGTGCTCCAAGCTGAAAATGAGCTCTCTGATCACGGTAGCATGCACCATACAGGAGGGTCTGGTCTTGAACCTAATCAGGTCAAAGGCACGACATATGTATGTGTACATATATACGCTGAAACCTGGTAAAGTACAGTGAGGGAAAAAAGTATTTGATCCCCCTGCTGATTTTGTACTTTGCCCACTGACAAAGAAATGATCGTGCTATAATTTTAATGGCAGGTTTATGTGAACAGTGAGAGACAGAATAATAACAAAAAAATCCAGAAAAACACATAAATTGATTTGCATTTTAATGAGGGAAATAAGTATTTGACCCCCTCTCAATCAGAAAGATTTCTGGCTCCCAGGGGTCTTTTATACAGGTAACGAGCTGAGATTAGGAGCACATTCTTAAAGGGAGCGCTCCTAATCTCAGATTGTTACCTGTATAAAATACAACTGTTCACAGAAGCAATCAATCAATCAGATTCCAAACTCTCCACCATGGCCAAGACCAAAGAGCTCTCCAAGGATGTCAGGGACAAGATTGTAGACCTACACAAGGCTGGAATGGGCTACAAGACCATCGCCAAGCAGCTTGGTGAGAAGGTGACAACAGTTGGTGCGATTATTCGCAAATGGAAGAAACACAAAAGAACTGTCAATCTCCCTCGGCCTGGGGCTCCATGCAAGATCTCACCTCGTGGAGTTGCAATGATCATGAGAACGGTGAGCAAGCAACCCAGAACTACACGGGAGGATCTTGTCAATGATCTCAAGGCAGCTGGGACCATAGTCACTAAGAAAACAGTTGGTAACACACTACGCCGTGAAGGACTGAAATCCTGCAGCGCCCGCAAGGTCCCCCTGCTCAAGAAAGCACATATACATGCCCGTCTGAAGTTTGCCAATGAACATCTGAATGATTCAGAGGACAACTGGGTGAAAGTGTTGTGGTCAGATGAGACCAAAATGGAACTCTTTGGCATCAACTCAAGTCGCTGTGTTTGGAGGAGGAGGAATGCTGCCTATGACCCCAAGAACACCATCCCCACCGTCAAACATGGAGGTGGAAACATGCTTTGGGGGTGTTTTTCTGCTAAGGGGACAGGACAACTTCACCGCATCAAAGGGACGATGGACGGGGCTATGTACCGTCAAATCTTGGGTGAGAACCTCCTTCTCTCAGCCAGGGCATTGAAAATGGGTCGTGGATGGGTATTCCAGCATGACAATGATCCAAAACACACGGCCAAGGCAACAAAGGAGTGGCTCAAGAAGAAGCACATTAAGGCCCTGGAGTGGCCTATCCAGTCTCCAGACCTAAATCCCATAGAAAATCTGTGGAGGGAGCTGAAGGTTCGAATTGGCAAACGTCAGCCTCGAAACCTTAATGACTTGGAGAAGATCTGCAAAGAGGAGTGGGACAAAATCCCTCCTGAGATGTGTGCAAACCTGGTGGCCAACTACAAGAAACGTCTGACCTCTGTGATTGCCAACAAGGGTTTTGCCACCAAGTACTAAGTCATGTTTTGCAGAGGGGTCAAATACTTATTTCCCTCATTAAAATGCAAATCAATTCATAACATTTTTGATATGCGTTTTTCTGGATTTTTTGTTGTTGTTATTCTGTCTCTCACTGTTCAAATAAACCTACCATTAAAATTATGGACCGATCATTTCTTTATCAGAGGGCAAACGTACAAAATCAGCAGGGGATCAAATACTTTTTTCCCTCACTGTATATATAAACATATAAGATACTTTCAAAGGGGATGCTGGCATGATGTAATCGTTATCACACTGGACTGCAAATCCAGAGGTCACCAGTTCGATCTCCCTCCGCGACGGTCGAAACGATGGCGCGAGTTTCTTTACAATCCGCCCGACCGTGTTCCCTGCAGCGCCGCGGTTAGTCAAACGGCAGGTGTTGTGTGGTGGGGCAAAGTGTGGGTTTACTCCCTGCCTCTTCCAACTCTCTTTTGAGTCGTGGGTCTAAACAACGATCGCTGCCACGAATGACAGCTCTTGAGAGGGTGGTTTGGAAAAGGCCCAAGAGCGATCGTCTGCCGCAATGTGGGAGCTCGCGCGAGTTGTTTACCGCGGTTTGAGAGCAGCACCTTTGTGTCACCGTTGCATCGAGACTTCCAAGATGTGCCCGCGCTACCGGACGGTGCGGGAAACGCTGTTGGAAGTGGTAATACCGGAGGAGACCAGTGGGTGGCGACACCGACATTCAATTCAGTAGAAGCCCCTCCTCTTAACGACGGTAACTGGTTCCACGAAACCGGTCGTTAAGTGATTTGGTCGTTAAGCGAGTATAGGATGTACACGTTAACGGCTTAATTCGTTCCGATAGCATCAAATGTTACCCCTTTACACCCAAAAAACGTACTATATAATATATAAACAATGGATATTAATACATAAATATACGAACAACATTATAAACACAAAGTATTAAAAGAACCACGGTTAATCAATGCATTAATTAATATTTACTGTATCTACAACAGCCCATTGTTAACTGGGGAATGGTCAGTAAGCAAACACATTTGACTCTATGGAGGCACTGTACAATACACTACTATACACGACACATCTATACACTACACATTGGGCTCTATGGAGGCCCATCGTTAAGCGATCCATCGTTAACAGGGGTGGTCGTTAAGAGGGGTTCTACTTTATCTGCTCTTCCCAGGTTTGTCGGCCCGGCATGGAGGAGTAGGGAAAATACACTCGGAAGGGGTTTTTCGAAGGTTCCCTTGAGCGGAAGCCCTTCTGATAGCAGTGGCGTGAACAAGCAATCGCAGAGCTGCATCTTTACCTTGTTATAACTTAAGGCACGCACATTAAGGCATGCTTCATTGGCTAAGCTTCTATGGGGATTGAATCGTTGTTGGCTCCCTGCAGATTGGCTCAGTGCTGAGCACGAACGGGCAGTTTGCCTGCTTCAATAAATGCTGGTGGAACACACATCAGCAATGGCTGGGCTGCACCCTTACCACCATTACATTTAACTCCGAGACTTTCAAATAGCAAGCCCATTCACCTTCAGTACCACTGCCGCCATGCAAACACGTGAATACTCTCGCGATTATCCACACAGCACAGTCCAGGTAGAAGCAAGGGCTTCATTATCTTCTGGTAGAAACTACAGCACCCACCGGCATGGATGAATGGCAATACAGGCTGAAGCCACCGCTCAGCAACTCTGGCACAAGTGAAGACAACCTGCCAATTGTGGCAGTACCTGACCAAGGTGACTTTGTATCGTGCACGATTAACGCCCGGGTATAATCAGCATAATTAAAGATAAAGCCTTTGCATCCTTAAAATGTCACGCCTACAGGCAGGACCTTTTAAGTAGCCGTTACGATATATATATATAAATATATATAATTAACACCACCCCTGCAGAGATATTAAAGTATTATTCTATTATTATGGCTTAAAATGTGAAGTTGTAAGGCAACTGCATAGAATGCTAATTACACTAAATAACAATAATAAAGCAGACAATCCCCGGCAACATTTTGTCATGGATATTTGAAATATTCCATGAAAAACTATATATGGTAAAAGCATTTGCTACTAACAATTTGGACATACGTTTAAAAGTCTGAAAAATTATGAATATAAATGTGATTGGATTCTTCACACTTGGTTTTCAATTGCATTAAAATAACTCGGGGGGGATATTATTACACGAATGAGGCATTTCATTGTTTTTATATTCTTGGGTCTTTCGGTAAAGTCACGTAGATGGGTTCAAAGAAAATAATAAAAAATAACAGAAAATTACGACGTTTCGATCGCAACACAAGCGGTCGTTTTCCTGAAGACGACTGAAAGACCCAAGAATATGAATTCCTGCAGTCATGAAAGCTTTAAGTCAAAATGTATTTTAACCAATATAATAATACGTTATTTCCGTGCTAAATACAGATTTACAGTTTTATTTATTTTCGGAAAATACTTTTTTTTCCGCGCTGAAAGTGCGTGGCCAGGTTAAGGAAATATACGCCTCTCCGCATAAAAACCCCCCAGTATTTCTTAAACAACCCATCAGGCACACGGTCTTCTGGGAGTGCATAATTTCAGCAGCATTGGCTCAAGATAAGCAACGTCAAAATGGGACTATTTAAAGTCTGTGTTGTGCCTCACGGTAAATGTATGCTATATTCATTTTTTGAGGCATTCATTCATTTTCTCCAAAATGCATCTTTTAAATGCGTCTGAATTTGCTTGACATTTTGAGGAACTGCACACTCATGCATTTAAGAGTTATTTTCCATTTCCACAGGCAGATCCTTCAGGCTACACTGAACACAACTGAGCGAAAACTACCAATGAGCCTTGTTATAACGGAACATGCACAGTGACGTCTCCCGAACCATAATTGGCTTCATGGGAATACAAGAGAATCTGCAACTCTGCAAAATCAACTTAATTGTCGTACAACACAAGAGGTTCGAAATCCAAATCTGTCCGGCGGTTTGCAATGGGAATTTTTCAGGTCGTCAAATTGTGAGCATTTGCTGTCGCACGCATGACAATTCAAACGGACTGCAACAAAGCAAAAGCAATGGGTGTCGCAAACGAAACAACACTGCACAGGTGCACCTGCCTCAGAGGGTGCATGCTCACAAACAGTGAGGGGCCAATCGCATGCACTCTCTGAAGCCCTACGTGTAATAACGACCAAACAAGAGGCACGGGTATGAAACAGATCATAAATATGCACTTACAGCCTTTTGTCAATCCACTGCTGGATGAAGGCTACATAGGCCAATCGATTAGCACACTTAGCTATGTACGGTGCGGAAGAAGTGCAACCTACATACATACAAGGCTTTCCCACACCATGTTGGCCATGGGGGTTGTTTGCCCATACTTCACCACACTAGTTAGTGTCAGTTGGTGAAGGTGGGGGTGGCGGTGGGGGGGAATGTCTGGTTCTGATATCACTTAGTACTGAAATTAACCGTGTTTGTGATTCTGGGATTCATAGTTCAATGCTCAAACAACCCCAACACAACAAATACTGTACACATTAATTACACGTGACACGTAACATCATGCTGTAATGCATGAAGAACAATTCATACTACAAATGCTTCAGCATAAAATCTCTCCTTGCAGAGATTTCACAGACTGGCATGCATGGCCTTGGAGAAAAAAATGACACATAGGTGTGAAAAATTGGCAACTTGATTTACAACAAGCAGACTAAAAATGGTGGGGACAACTCTGGAGTTGTTGTTAGGGCCCATTTGGTCACGGGGTTACCGTGCGAAGGCATAGCGCAATTGGCCGCTGCCGAGTGCTCCCCCTTTGTTGCTGCTCACACAGCACAGGGGCAGCACTTGAAGCTACACCGGGGAGTCACGCCACGTCTCCATGAGCTCATCTCAGCGACGACAGTTCAGGAGGTCCTCATTTGTATCACTGCCTCTAGTCTGAGTACACCTGCCACAGGGGGCCTCTGCAGGATACACAGAGGGGGAAATGGATCTGGATAAGGAGGACCCGGAGCTCAACAAACTCTCTACTCAATGGCCTGAAAAGCAGACCAGCTTAGACTCACTTTTAATTGGATACCCTTGGGCTATTTTCAACGCAGGCACGAGTTAATGCGAACAAACACTCCGACACGTGGGAATGCGAGAAACCCTTTAGCTGGACTGTTGCATAATTCATTAGATTTTGTTTATTTCAACCATATAAAGGCACATTGAGATTAACATCTTTGTACGGGCAATGCAATGAATATTGCAATAATTATAATAATAGGGTTCTTCACTCGTCTCAATTGAGGAAATGATGCGGCCCCTTTTCTTTAACAAGCCACATGGTAACCTTGCATTTAAAACATACGTTGATTGCCAAATATATTATTATTTAGCATAATGGTATACACTACGTGCATTCCCCCAGTATTCAATTTGACTTTAGCTAGTTTGTAAAACATTACACGCACAAATCCCACGTGAAATTAATATTCAATGTTCCATTACAGTAGCATATTAGGCAATGTTTTGCATGCAACGGGAGATGTTATCTCCCTTGCCTGGTATGCAGGAGGTCGTGGGTTCGATTCCGACCCTGACGATTGTATATTTGGAGTTTGCATGTTCTCCCCGTGGTCACGTGGTTTTTTCTCCGGGTCCTTCAGTTTGTCCCTCCACATAAATTGACATGCGATTCTAGTATTTGGCTGTGATACATTTCCACGTGATAAGCCACTTCGTTGAGCTATAATTTGTTGTCAAGTCGCTTCTGAAAAAAGAGTTAAATAGCTTAGTGGACAATACCTGGTAAAATAAAATAAAAAAATTGTTTACAGGTCATAAACAGACATTTCAAATGAATGAATCTGCTGCAAAGTACTGCACTACACGAAAACGCAACACCGCTCGCCACATTCAGCTTTTCCAAATTATACGCACATGCACACAGCGTACGTGTAATCAGAGCGGCGACCATTAATATACTTCCCTCCAGCTCAAGCATATGATGCGAGTGATTAATGGTTTTATACGCCCACTACTCATTCGGTGATGGATTAAGAAAAAAAACATCATCTGAAACTAATGATAAACAAAACACAACTCATTTGTAAAAACAAATTTCAAGATCTGTCCAACGCAGCAGCTCTTACGCCCCCCCCCCCACTCGAGTGTGCCGCCACACAGGAGACACTTTGTGTGAAACGTAAATAAAAACTGGCGGCGTGAGATGCGCGTGGCGCGAGGGGCGATCGTGGCTTAGGCGACGTATGAATTCCAACACTGAACCACGCGCGTCCCACTGTGATGAACAATGAGTGCAGCACACTCTTGCCAGCAAGACGTTTCAGTTTACGAACACGTGGGGGGGGGGGGGGGTGGTGGGGGTTTGATCACTCGGAAGGACAATAATAATCATAATACTGGTAAAAACGTAAACATTACAGAAGCAGTACGTGTGAACTAATAATTGTGTGGAGATTTTATGCAGCATCATTATCCCAAGAAGAGAGCACATTATTGCTGATGTTAATTGTAATGAATATTGTAGTAATTTTAGTTTGAGTAACTATATTATTATAAAACAAAAACCTCTCATTGCAGCCTGAACCAATGTAACTTTCTTTTCAGACAATTTTTAAGCAAATTGCTTGCTCTCCAAGTATTAAAATGAGACGTAATTGCCCAATGTATTGTCAGGTTTACTCTTCTCAATGGCCACTTTCCATTTGCACTGCGGGTAAAAGAAAAAAAACATCTCATTCCTGCATCCTTTTTAATTATCACATTGTCCCATTACGAGCATTCACATGGACTCTCAAAGCCTCTGGCATTTGCAATTTAGAGGCTCACCCAGTACAACCGGTGGATAATTCACCAGTACAACTGGCCCCGAGGATCAACATTACCCATAGCTCTACAATAAACTCTTTAAGGCCACATGCTGGCCACCACTGGCCAGGCAGTGCGCATTACTTGGACATGGTCCAGGTATCCTATTAAGGGAGTCAAAAGGCAACCATCACCAATAATCGTGGTGGCGACAACCATATCCTTAATCTAAACAAATGATCTGGTGGGCAATGGGCCTTCTTCATTGTATGTGCTATGCAGAAGAGACATTGCCTGTAAAGCCACCTACTATAGCAATATTTTTACATTTTTAGGCCATATTGGTATTGAAAAATTAGTTTGAGTTTCGTGATAATCTCCCTAAAGTCTGCTGTGTTTTAAAATGCTCGCGTGCTCTGAGCACACGAAGACGACATTGTCGAGAACTCTATGGCACGGCACAGTGCATTGAGCTACGCCAGACGCTCCGACCGCGTGAATATCAACTCGACTAGATTGTTTGAGTGAGCGGTGCCACCACGATAGTATTGGATAGACATATGGCCCACACCGAACCGAATCTAAATCTGTGCTACCCATCTCAGATGCGGTGGCATGCGACTTCGGACATCCTGACCAGACCGTGGTCCACATTATGAGCTATGGTGAACCTCAGTTAATGTCAGCGGAGCCACCGAAAACGTCTATCCGCCTCTCCCCAAGGTTGTCCCTGTAGTTATCAGACCTGGAATGGGAGCTGCTAATACAAAGCCATATACAATAAGCAGACGTATGCACGTAAACAGAGTGTGGATGCAGTGCTCTCCAAAAGCTACCAAATTGAGTGCTGTAAAATGTTGTCTTGTGGCACACAATGTTCCACAGTTGTTAACAATTTGGAGACGTCAAGAAGTGTTGGTCAGGGATGTTCACAGGTTACAGCGGGCACTCAGAAATGTGTCCTTTTATGAACCCTGTGTATTTTTACTTGGGCACATCTGTTCCCCATGGGTTAGAGCATGTCAAACGCAATTATCTACAATTATCCGCAAAGATTTCTTGCAGAATCACAATACAAACGAACGTGTAACATTTCATTGCGATTCTGACAGTTATGTTAACAGCGCGGTGTAGTTTGCATGTACGGATGCGGCCAGCAGTGTTGAGAGTGTTGCGTGCACAACGCTATGTATCCTCAAGTCACCCGAGTTCCATTCCCGGTCAAGGTTAACACTGGTGGCAAGCGATTTGTGAACAAGTTCTGGGTCATCACCATCACCAACCCACACTCAGCAGTGTGGTGAAGTACGGTCAAACAACCTCCCGGACCAACACGGCATGGAGGAAGCCTTCATCCAGCAGTGGATGGCCGAATGGCTGCAAATTATGAATAATTATTTAGCATTAATAGCAGCTGGTGCACTATGCTTAAATCTGTTACGACGGCCCTTCAACTGTCATCCCTGGCTTCTCCTCGGATGACTCGGCCTAAACTGTGATGTGGAAACATCGGAGCTCGTGAGATAATGTCAGCCTGGCATGGTGCTTGCCGCACAACCGCCTCATGCACCTCGCCAAGCTTAATCAAGAGCGTTTCGGCAGGACTTACCCTAACACTCGCCACTGGAGGAGTTCTCTTTACTGTGCGTGTTATCTCATGTCTTTAGAACTGCTTTTGTGTTCAGTTTGTTGTCCTTCCCACGCACCTCCGATTAGCACGGTCGGCCACGTATGGTGCGAAAGAAGTTCAACACACATCCTTTTCTACGTCCGTAGGCAACACTAGCACGGCTGCCAGTGCAAGGGTAGGTGTACGGGGATAACTCTACCACCTACCTGGCATGGTACACACTAGCTGCTGCTAGTGTGTACCAGAGGTGGGACAAAGTCATTGTTATGCAAGTCCAAGTCGAGTCGCAAGTCATCAAATTCATGACTCGAGTCTGACTCGAGTCCAAGTCACATGACTCGAGTCCACATCTCATAGGTGGGACAAAGTCATTGTTATGCAAGTCCAAGTCGAGTCGCAAGTCATCAAATTCATGACTCGAGTCTGACTCGAGTCCAAGTCACATGACTCGAGTCCACACCTCTGGTGTGTACCATGACAGAGGCTCGTTGATCACGGAGTTTGAATCAACACGATGGCAATGGGGGGAGGGGGGGTAAGTAATAACGAACAGAACTTGTGGCTGGCTGCCGCATGACGAATTCGTGTTTGAATGATCCAGATTTGAATGAATCAGATTTCAAAACAGAACTTCCGTAGAGGGTGGCACGGGTCCTGGCAGAGTCTCCTTCACGCGCAGGCTCCCCCCAGAATATGTATTCATGGCGTGCACTGAAAATGCATGTTTGCTGGTTGATCAATCATAATTTTAAAAGTGCTCATGCAGAATGAAAACATGCATCAGTGCAGCCAAGCAACCCAGTTAATCCATTGATGTCCACTCCATTTATTAACCTCCTTCACCTCCATTAGCAGAATGTGTTGAAGCAGGTTATACAAAGTGCATGTCATACTCACGGTGCATGCGACCGCTTTAGTTATGCGAATGATTTATAGATTCGCAAACGGTTCGGTTATGAATCTTTTAGGCACACCTGGGCCAGCCAAAACAGAAGCCTGCCCTCCTCCATCAGGCCATGTCCTCCGTGCCCCGTGGGTTTAGATGTATCGCTTGGGATGTATCATGTTGTGGTGTTTTTGTTGTTGTTATTTTGGATCGAGATTCGTCCTTTTGCGTATGCTTGTACCCTCGCAGCACACATTTCCCATTACTCTTTCTCTCATTAGATGTAAACTTCTCTTCACGCTACTTGCCTCGCACCGCTCGACTTCATGAATTCCCCTGCCCATCGTCTCTCTCTCTCCCCACATTGTTGGAACCTTGGCGGGATTCAAGAAAGACGAATTACCGCGCGTATGTTACGATTTCGACGGTGCCGTTTGTTGCTGGCTACTTGGTGGCAGGGTTGGGGCCTTATAGGCCCTGTGCTCAGACACTGATCAACAACAACAACAAAAATCCCCTTTAAGGACAATATTGAGCTGCGACGTCAAAGCGAAAGATTAATTTGCTTCTCGGAATTCATCAGTCTCCATTTGTATGCAGTACGTACATGGGGAAGATACAACTCCATATATACATATATGTTATGCGACGAAAACGTTTTACAACAAGTTTTGGCAGAGGAAAATAGGGGAACACATTTGTTCATCTTCTTTGATGTCATGTGAATTCCCATGACATTGAATGCACAGAGAAATACATTATTTAGAAAAAAATATGAATTGAATGCTATTTGGAAAATCAAAAGCACTAAGTATTACAAGCGGGAGAGTAGTATTTTAAGGGCCACCCTCACAGAGGCCTATGGCTTGCCATCGAACATAGATGGTCACTGCATTGCGCACTTTCAGATGCGCTTCTGCTGTCGCCTGGAATGCTCTCCCTTTCGATATTAGGAAGCCACTGGAGCTATGCACTTTTAAATCTAGACTGAAATCTCATTTCTTGAGAACTGCCTTTTGTGTTTCGTTTGCTGTCCATCCCTCGCACTTCCAATTATCACGGTTTGCTATGTATGGGCTCGCATAATGCACATGCATAATGTACGTTGACTCAGCAATCCCCCCCCCCTACTTTGCGCAAGAGCGCAGAAGCATGGTCACCACATCTACGCCTGTATATAAGGAACGAAACAGTAAAACTTCTCCACAAATCTGGCTGTCGCCTGATGAAGCTGGTTGTAATTACTCCCATCGTACTCGGTTTGTAAATGTTGTGGCTTGGCTCTCCAACACACCGGTGTGCTGTATTAGTGACGAATTCGCATGTTCTGTTTACGTGACAACCCTTACTAGTTGGCTGTGTCGGGTGGTGACGGGTTTTAACGACACATTTATATATTTACGCGATCTAACCCAAAAAAAAACTCTATTATGGATGATATTGGTCGCGAAAGCCTATGTGTTAAACTGGTGTGAAAGAAGTCCAACATACATACAACAGCTCTATTCCTTTAAGCTACGCAAACAATTTTCTAACCATTTTCATGCCACTAATGCAGCTGAAATACAGAATGTTGAAATATGCATGCCCATAACTTATCATCCGCACCAAACACATTTCGAGCATGCGTGCGCATGTCCGTGAGTGTGTGTGCGAGAATTTCTGGCGTCGGGGTTACCGCACAGCGCCGCTATTAATTACTGGCCACACACACACACACATCATTAGTGGCCATTAATGTTGAAAGTTGTCTTGGGCGTCTCCTAAAATAATCATCTCATTCAGTGCAGACAACAACGGCAGCGCTGGGGAGACAAAGGCAAGCGGGAACGGTGTAGTCGAGAAACAAGATTGCGAGTCGTGCGAGCCGCCTTCATGGGTGTTCGCTAACTGCACTCACCCCGAGCGGTCTTCGAGTCTAAACTCCGGATCTTCATGTTTGTATCTCTCCCTCTGTGTTTCCGGGTTGTACCGCGTGTTGTTCGGCTCGACGTTCGACGTTTCGCTCCGCGTGGCGGGAGCTCCTTCTTTGAACCGAAGCCTTTCATCTCCTTCAAGGGACTATCCAGTTCCCGGCACGTGGAGCGAAACGTCGGAAATGGTGCCGAACAACACGCGCTTACGACGCAGGGAGCTACGCGGCACGGAAGCGGAAAACCTCACGTGGTTGTGTTCACACCCTGACCTGCCATATGTTAGTGGCAGATGCTTGTCCTTGTGCGTGTTTGTGCGACCGGCTACGGCCTATGTCCTGGATCGTCGTTGCAGATGTAGTTTTCCAGGGTTAAAAAAATCGAGACTTCGTTTAAATCCGCACTGACCTGTAATAACCAGTAGCACCTTCTGTGGAACGTCGGAATGATTGAAGAATGCACGTAGCAGCCGTAGAGACACTGCGAAGGAGAGAAGGAATCCACAGGGGGAGGGTGGGGCGACAAAAAAAAGACAAATGAGCCCATTGAGTCAGAACATCGCAAACGACGAAGGGAAAAAAAAACATCACGCGCATACACATAAATAAACTTCACGTACAAGTGGCAAATTGCGCTTCTTTAATAAATTATCTCGACAGCAAGATTGCATTTCCAGATGCATTTACAACGATGCCTTTGAACGTTGTATTTTTTTGTGACTTGGAAATTTGTTTTGATCAGGGTCTGGATAAAAGAATGCCAGAATTGCGAGGCACACAGGTGCTTGATGACGCAGCGGTCTCTGTCTGCATTATCAGAGCGTTTAACCCCTCTAGAGCAGTGGTTCTCAGTGGAATGCGGTGCCCGGTACCACTGGTGGTCCGGGCTGTGATTCAAACGCAGGTTGATCCAGAAATAATGGCAATTTGTTTTGGACATTAGATTAACATTTTACTTACGATATTTAATTTTAAAAGTTAGGTAAACTACCCTATTTAAACGACCCTAACTATAAGATCCACCCTCAAAATAAACTTATGGCTGCAAAAAAAAAGAATTGATGTTCCGGTAATATGAATAATTTTGTATGACTGATATTTATAGAGATAAGTGAATGCGTTTTGTCACCAGGGGTGGAGCGGGGTGGTAGGGGGGAGCTGTGTGGAGTCCGTGGAAATGTTTGCATCGGCTGAGCGGTTCACGGGCCAAAAAAAGTCTGAGAAACACCGCCGCAAAGGGCTCGGTTTGACATTAAACGTTAAATTGCAACTGACCGTGGCATGCGGTTATATAAAGGCAACGGTAGAACAGGTGTTCCGTACACCGCATGAG
The DNA here is from genome assembly GCF_964198595.1 of Lampetra fluviatilis. Lineage (NCBI taxonomy): Eukaryota > Metazoa > Chordata > Hyperoartia > Petromyzontiformes > Petromyzontidae > Lampetra > Lampetra fluviatilis. The sequence continues at coordinate 4,710,085 of NC_136302.1, forward strand.
CACAACACAGCTGGCCAAAGGTCTCGATTCTCTCACGTGGGCACCTGCAGTCATATTTATCACATCGACTGGAGCAGTTGAAAAGATTGGGCTACTCACACTTTTCCCCCCACAAACAAAAAAAAGCTTTACAATGGCACATCAAAGGCAGCGACGGACGAGTTAAACTTTTCCTGAAGGTTTCATCCACTTTTTGTTCTAATCTTAAATTATATCTGAAATTATAACCGTAATCTTTTAGAAACCACGTTTGCACATGTCAAACGGGGGGCGCGGGGGGAGCACATAATGGGAAGGGGACCCTTGAGGTCGGGTAGAGGTTACGAGCATCAACTGATTCAAACTGTCGTACATAACTTGACGTGACAAGACATTTAAAATTGCGAGCGGTACAAACACAGCATCTAATTTTTTACAAGATGATTTTTTTTAGATGATTCAGCACTGTTTGACACATTTGCTGACATGTGCAACACTACGATAACCATCATCATCATCGTCGCATTAGTGCCTATTCAACACCTCATACCAATGCAGAGTTTTAATCAGCTGCATATTATTATTGTTGGAGGTCACTGCAAGAGAAAGCGGAATATTATTTTGGAAGTCCCCCCCCCCCACCTCCACATCTATTGTGTAGCTTTTCACGGTGAACTTATTTTTCACATAGTCTTTCAGGCCGAGACTTATGTAACCTTGGGGATTGCCCTGTGCGGTTTTATTGAGACACTACACACGAGCCTTCGGGAAGTCACCCCCAACTGAATTATTACACTAAGTGGTATCCTCCCTGATCCATTATACGGTCCCATCATATGATGCATGGCCGTGCCATTCGACTTTAAATAATCCCACAAAACGAACACCCCATTTTTTGAAAGACGCCCGATAAATCTCTTGAAAGACGGCACCGAATCTCGCGCCGCAGCACAGAGGCACGAATAAGCGAGACGGAAAACACCTCGCATCCTCGGTACACCACGTGTGCAGCGATACTCCCCCCCCCCCCCAATTTACATCGTTTCACAAACACGTCGTCACTTTATCGACACCGCTTCCCGATTTGCATCGCCTCAACCCCCACACACGCGCTCACGTCGCTGACAGCGTCGTCGTCCATCCTCTCTCGTATCCGTCACCTCTCAGCCTTCGCCTCCACCACCCACTGTCCTGTGAATGGCTTTGATTGACGTCGTTTCGATATTCGTCGGCGCACCTTTCAAGAACGAATCCCAACGTATACCGGGGTATTAGTGTCCTGCAAGGTCGTGTACACATCGCAGCCAAACCACCCCCCCCCCGTAATACAGAGCTGTATATCAATGAGGCTCCACAGTGAATAACACATCGAGGCTCAAAATAAATCCGGTCACGGGCACGGAGAACATTTGATGTATTGCGAGGTATCGAAGGTCTCTGGGTTCACCTTGAATCGAACTGCGTTTGTGTAAATCGATTCAAATTTACTTGGCGATACGGCGTTGGCAGTGGTGCACAAGCACAACTAACAAACAACTCAACACATTCATCAATAACACTGCGATGAAAGGACGTGTGGGGGGGGGACATAATAGGTGACGTTTTGGGGCAATGATCCTTCTGCACAGCAGACAGATTTGATTAGGGTCAATCCTCATGCCCTCGGTACATATGCATCGAAGTGTGCCCCTAAGGATCAGCTTTTGATGATACGTGCAAACAATCGGCCAGTGGCACCGTGAGGTTAACACCGTGGTCCTTAAGCTGGGGTTCACACACCCCTTGAGGGTGCGAGATGCCCTTTCTGTAGGTGCGAGGCGTGGCCAGATTATTTTAGAAGGTAAACCATCGAAACACAAACTAAGCACGGGCACGTGAGTACAACTGCTTTGTGTCATCAAACCCTCTATGTATTTATGAACATTATGAAAAAAACATTGAACGATTGAGAACCAAAGGGGCGCAAGGCTGCAGTAAAGGTTCAGAACCACCGTGTGAACAGAACGAGTTCGGCGAAACGCAACGCGGTAACACGTGAGGCAGGCAAGTGGACAAGGAGAGGACCCGCCGTCCACGTTGGTTCTCGCGGTTGCGCTCCGCGGGTCACGCCGCCACGTCGATCGGCAAGCTGTCCGACGTTTCGTTTCCACGCCCTGCCGGTGAGGATTATCGGTTCCCCCCCCCACGAGCGGCGAAGAGTCGGGCCACAATGCCGAGCGGCACGCGGAACAATCCGCATTCGAGTAGAAACTAAAACTATAAACTAAGCAATTTTTATTTTACCAGGTAAGGCCCACTAAGCTGTGTAGCTTTTTTTGAGAAGCGACCTGGCCACAAATGATAGCTCAACCAAGTGGCTTATCAAGTGGAAATGTATAGCAGCCAAATACTCTAAACGCATGATGTTGATTCTAAATTTGGAGGGGAAAACTGAAGGACCCAAAGAAAAATCCATGCGACCACAGGCAGAGAGACAGGCAAACTCCCAATATACAGCAGGCGTCAGGGTCGGAATCGACCCACGACCTCCTGTATACCAGGCGAGGGAGTTAACATCTCGCCGCCACTGTGGCTCCCGAATAGCTGGGGTGGGGGTAATCGGGGACTGCATCACGCATCATTTGCAGTTTGAGGGCTATGATTGCTGCTGTGCAGAGAGAGCTGTCGATGATGATGATGCGAAGAGCTGAATTATATCGATTAGCCAACATGTCAGAGAGAAGAGATGTACGCACGACGGCTATTGTGTTGACAAGCCTATTCGTACAAAACAAGCCTTTCAGCGCGCTAACAGTTGAAGCTTCCCCTTGCCGAGGCTGTCACGAAGACATATTCAAATATGCACCCGCGCTGCACCTCTTTGTAATGCTTGGCGCAACTTTGCCGAAGGTTACGTTTAAAAAATATAGATATATCAGGATAAAAACTTTCACGTAACAGCCTTGAGCACAAACAGTGGGCTGGCAATCTGCACCTGAATACCAATTGACAAAAGCTGGGGTGCAACCGCGCCGATCAACTGAGCAATGAAGTTAACAATTGGTACGTCGCTGTAATCATCCCGACATGCATTGCTGTGCGTGGTAACGGTTATAGAGGCGCAGCCCTGAAGTCTCCTGCTCAAGACCACTGCAGCACAAGGGCCTCCTCCAGGAAGCCCCCTTCAAGATGGTATTTTTTGGCCTACTCTTCCACACTGGCCAGACGTCTTCGGAGTACCCACACTTAACCCCACCACACACGTGACACCGCTGCGCTGACAAGGCGCGGCGTGGGACGGGCGGGCGGGAGATTCGTTGTCATTCAAAGCACGTGACTCCCCACGCTTCTTTGCGCACTTTTCACGGGATTATCCAGCATCCGATAATAACAAACAATGCCAACAACTACAAGAATAATTAAAGCAAAGTCTATTGTGTATAAAAAAACAAGTGCAAAACTAGTCTCTTGTATGGTCTTTATCGAGAGCTCACAATGTGGTTTTCCTGTTAATGTTACTATCGCATTTGAGGGTGTACTTGGCTCCATGCTGGGTGGTGGATGGGGCCGGCCTTCTTCATTCCAACGCTGCGTTGCCGCTTCCCTGCGGTTATTTGTTATTCTTTTGCAACTGGTCTGCAAAAGCACGCACTTCTGGAAGTGAGCAAAAACCTGCAAATTTAACTCACAACACTGGGGAGACAACCCCCTCTATCGCCAGGGGTTTATGTTTGGAAGGGTTAAGTGCTGTCAAAAGCTGTTTAGCAGAAATGGAAAGTGAACCTGTCACTCCCGTGCAGCAGTTGAAGTGTATCAGGGTAATGTTTCTTTTCACTGGCACCGAAAACGTTTCTTAGAGCAAAATACTACCGTGGCAGCATTTTAAATTACGAGAATAAATATTGCAGCATATCGCATATCCAGCCATCACATGTCTGCCCTGACTAATTAATCTGTCCGTCCCCATTGCTGGGCGTGTGTATGTATGTGCATGGTGTGTGACTGTTCTACAGACGCGGACCGCAAGTGCAGCAGTTAGTGCGTTTGTGCTGCACTTTCGTGCCGTCATTCTCTATAAACGTTCACATATCTGACCTTCACACGTATCCGCCTATGCCTCTGTTCCCACGCGAACCGGATACGTGACACTGCACCTGCATTTCATTATATCAATGGCCATGAAAATGTTGGAAATTGAATTGTTTTTGTTGCTGTATCTGTGCCTGTATTGCTCCTGGGTTACGCTCACCTCCGGTACCCTCCGGGTTTAAGTCAACGGAATGTTTTCATCTCCAACCGTCTCCACGTTAACGCAGCAAAAGTCCCCTGCACTGCAGTATTGAAGCCTGCGCGTAACGCGGGTGAAGAGACGCGATGGGAACAGTGGTTCGTGAGAATTTTGCGTGACAAACCCGGCGACCTGGGTGTTATTCCTGGCAACGGCAAAGATCAGTGGAGGGCGATTATATTATCTGACCCTTGTCTTCCCTGAAACCAAACTAGCACTGACCGGCAAACAATCAACCACGATTGACATGGGATGAGGGAGGGAGGGGGGTGGCGGGGGGAGTCGTCGTTTACCAATAGATTTGACTACAGGAATCCCACAAATACAAATTAATCCATTTCTACGCCACACTTCCTCTTGTCGACACAATGACCGATGCACATATTAATGTGAACTGCATGAGCCGCTTCTCGTGTACGCACGTACGCGCGCGCACGTGTGCATCAATTCATCTATTCTTTCCATAAAATCAATCACTCAAAGGAATGAATTGCTCATCATTCATCCATCACGGAAAAAAAATCCATTCATTCATCGACAAATCAATCTCTCCCTCCCTATTCTTGTGCCGAACGGGGTTGTTATTTTATATTCTCCACCACGTTGAAAAATTGTCACGGATATTCTGCTGTGACCGGTGCTTGGCGTTACATCACAACGTATCAGGGCAGTTTATTATTTATTTTGGCCGAGTTGTTTCACAGCGCGTTTGACTTTCTCGTATTGCTGATGCCACAGTGGAATATCACGCCAGTTGGCAAATTAATTCGCCGAATGTGAAATGTGATGCCGTTGCTGAGACGGTGGTTTTCAACGAACTTTTAAAAGACAAAATAATATTCGTAATTAAAAGCCACCTCAAACTAAGTTTTTCCTCCTCCTCCCGATGCAAATTCGCAATAAAAAAAACCACACAGTCTATATATTTGTTAAATATAAACACAATGGCAAGATACAAGGTCACAGATGTGAACACAATTAAAAAATGGAATAAATTTCGCCTACGAGGTCCCCCATTACAGTACTTGCATATGAACATTCATTATTGAACTGTCTTTTACTTTTTTTGTTTTGCCGGGGAAGGCCCAGCTGAGCTATAGAGCCCTTTTCCAGAAGCGACCTGGCCACAAATGGTCACTCAACCAAGCGGTGTGAAAATTTAAGACAGCCAAATACGAATGTTGTTTCTAAATGTGAAGGGAAAAACAGGGGGAATCCGGAAAAAAATCCAAGCGACCATGGGGAGAGAGACGTGCGCACCCCAAATATACAGACGTCCGGGTCGGGATCGAACCCGCAACTTCCTGCATACCAGGCGAGGGAGTTAACATCTCGCCACCGCGTTGAGACGACTGCGACACCTGGACCGATAATAACTGTGCGGTGATCGAGCATATCAAGGGGAAATCGCAAGGGATGATGGCCGATGGACGAGACTGGCGATGGAACAGCAGCCGAAGGAGGAAACGCGTCCAAGAGGGTGCCCACCGTGGAAACGGAGCGATGAGACCGCTTCCGGTGCAGCGGTGAGATGGACGACGATAGAGGCCTTCATCGCGTAATGGAATCACCGGCGTCAGCCGACGAAGCACTTCCCACAGCGAACTCTGTAGCAGCTAAGCTTGAGCCGCCGCGACACGGGAACTCGAAAACGCGCAGACGCTCACGGGGCACGGATCCCATCATGCTCGGCTTCGCGTGTCACGTGATCACCACGGTCGCACCTCCGTACGGTGCGAAAGAAGCTCAACGCACGTACACACGTACATTGCACGCACAATACCTCTCAGCCTTATCTAGGGCACACCCTTTGCCGTTTTGCGCGCCGCACATCTTTGCGTGTTTGTCCAATCTACCGTAAACCAGCCCCGCGCGCAATCCCCTGCTGTGGCGGAGGGGTTCTTCCCATCGTTCACGGAACCCAAGCGCTGCATTTGAATGACAAGAGCGGGACACTGAGAAACAGCAGCGCAACGCAGACGGCGGGCACGGGCACATTCACGCTCTTTTTATTTAACTAAGCGGGGCGACCTAAAGTAAGCGCTGCAAGCTTTTACACGGAGATTATTAATATGCTGACAACAGAGTGGGCTGCAAGTTGCGAAATGCACGTTTTTGGTAGCCGTGACATCTGTGGCAGCACTCCAATTCCAAGGCACGATAGGCTGAGCACCGTTTTGAGCGCGATGAAAGCTTTGATATTAAGACTTAGCCACTTGGGGGATAATGTATTTGCCCTTGAAATGTTCTACATTACTAATTTGGCATATATCTACTGAACACTAAACCCTGTCTATTAAGTATATCAGAGCACTGGCATTAATAAAATAATTACTGCTGTGATCGTAACTTTAACAGTCTAAGTGGCTTACAGTGATGGCATTGCCATAAATTTAATGAACTGCAACATTTAATGTTTTTAATACCAAGCTATGAAAATGTATTTGACCAGAGACAAACACGCATTGATTTTCAGCATTTAAAATATCGAATTGAAATTCACAGTGCTCAATACATACAAAAGCAGGTAACTGATGCCTCAAGTTTTCTTAAAATGATGAAAACCCTACATATATACGATGCAGGAGAACTACATATCGTTGGTGATTTATGATGATGAAAGTTGATTCGTATACTTGAGTTTTTAATATTTTTGACTTTTAAAGAACTGCATTCTGAAGAAACTTCCAGTACGTGGAGAGAAACCTCGGGGACATCACGCGGTACAACCCCACAAACACATTTCACGATGAACCTGGAAACCCGAGTTCAATTCCCACTCACGGCCAAGAATAATGGTGAGTATTAGAACCTGCCATGACACCAGTGCCAATTGTCTGAACCGCTCCTGGGCCTCCCCTAGGTCGACTCAGCCTGACATGAGTACCTGGTGCATTGCGTGCAAGCATCACTACTGGGGAGATGAAGGCGGCCGGGCGTGGTGTTGGCCACCCATCCCCTCGTGTGCCGTGCTGGCCTTCATAGGCGCTCGCTAACAGCACTTGCCCCAACGATGTGTTAAAGGCTATATGGGGGATCTTTGATCTCTCATTGCAACGCGTGGAAGTAGGCAGAAGAGCGTGTCTAGCAGACCCAAGCATGTCGAACCGTGTGTGTGCGTCCATGTGCGTCCGCTTGTCCACGCGTCCACGGTATTTGCGAGTGCACATTCATTATCACCGTCGGAAACCCGTATGAAAGTTGAACGGCTTGCAATGTTGCTGCTGCTACTGCATCTTCATTTGAAATGTATTAAAGCATTGCACAGCTATGCTGCTGTTAAGTAATCCACCACACCAGCATAACCTTTAAAACCTTGCTTAACATTTATGTTTCGAGGTATGATTATTATTGTAAGCAACATAAGATAAACGTCTGTGCCCAAAAAGAACGTGATTCCATGCAGACACCTTCCCTAAATGTCCATTCCTAACGTGCATAAAATGTGTCATAATATCATTACATAATTATATAGTTTTTGAGTGGCTTAAATTCATTTTAAAATATTGGCAAAGTGTATGTAAATTATTGCTTTTTCTTATTTAATTAACGTGTGACCTTTATGAACATTTAATTTTATGCATAAGTTTGAGCTCAGTAAGCTTGCCAGGAATGGTAGCTCATTAAGTGAAATTGAAATAACACAACTTGTACAAAATAATTGTAACTTGCATTTAAAACATTTTCTCACATCTTTACAAATGAGTTGTGAATTTGTTATCCCCGTGCATTACTTATAAACACAACTTAGTATGCAGTGTATACGCTCACTATTATGTGCCATGCAATATAAATACACGGTGACCCATTTACAGATATCCTATTCAAATAATTGGGAGAATTTACGTGTAGGAGATGCAACACTAAATTTAGTTTATCTCTCAAAAGTCTCCCAACCAATCTCAAGAGACATTCGATCTTGTTTTGGAACACCCTCTTCTCTCCAAGATGCGGAGCCATCGCGTTCACAAGAGCTTAAAAACTCAATTTTAGTTCTTACGTTACATCCTGGGGTTTTCATTGGCGGTCACCGACACACTCCAGGAGAGGTAAATTGTTCATGCGGAGCATGTTGGTGAACGCGATGTGAAGAACAGACGTTTATGCCAATGTGCAGTGTACCACTCCTACTATTCTTACTTGTTGGTTCTCCGCAAAAATGTTAACGACAAAACGCCCCAGCAATAAATTCATAAGAGTTTACTAATAAGCAAGAAGATCTCAGTTTAGAGAGCACCTAATTAAGGTAGGCATTAGAAATATGGGATAGGTATTAGACACATGGGATAGGCATAGACAAATGGGATGGGCACTCGACACAATGGATGTGCATTAGACACATGGGATGGTGTGTCTCTCACCATTTAGACTTCGTAGCCTTTTCTCTATGGTGCTTATGTTGAAGCTAGTTGTAATTACTGGCGAAACGTCGTACTCAGATTGTAAATGTTGTGGCTTGGCTCTCCAACACTCCGGTGTGCTGTACTAGTGACGAATTTGCATGTTCTGTTTACGTGACAAACCTTACTAATGAGCTGTCGGGTGGTGGCGGGGTTAACAACACATTTATATATTTACGCGATCTAACCCAAAAACCTCTATATGGATGACTATGGGTATCCATTGCTCCCTCAGCTGGTCAGCGGTGGCTGTGATTCAGAACACAGGTTGATCCGGACAATAACGACCTTTTGTATCAGACGTTAATTAATACTTTACTTTTGATATTTAAATAAAAAATGAAGTTAGGTAAACTACCCTGATTAAACGACCCGTAAACCTAAAATCTAAATGCCTCCCCTAAAAAATAAAAAAACCTAATAGTTACATTTAAAATAAGAAATATTTTATGCTGCGATAATATTAATGATTTTGTACGAGTGGTATTTAGAGAGATGAGCGATTGCGTTTTGCCACCACGAGTGGGGGGCTGGGCCGTCCGCAGAAATGTTGACATCGGCCGAGTGGTTCACGGGGCTAAAAATTTCGAGAAATACCGCTCTAGCCTGACCAATTTGTATGATGCATTCCTTCGTTCTTCCCTATTAAATGTAACGAAGTGCGACCCGTATTCAGTGTTGTAGTTCGTTTTGCCATTTAAGCTTAATAATTCAAATGAAAGTTTGCTTTTTGTTGTTGTCCTCAAAGGTCTCTCGCTTTGTTTGACGGACAAAATGGTTTCGATTTAAAGCTTTCCTGACTGCAGGGATTCATCTTCTTGGTTCTTTCGGTAAAGTCACGTAGAAGGGAAGTAATAAAATAATAAAAATAAAACATAAGAAAATAATTCTCACGACGTTTCGGCCACAACGCAAGCAGCCGTCCTCAGGTGAAGAACAGGTCTGTCGGAAAGACAGCGTCTGAATGAGACAGCGTCTGAATGAGACAGCGTTGTGGCCGAAACGTCGTGAGAATTTTATTATATTATGTTTTATTTTTATTATTTTATTATTTCCCTTCTACGTGACTTTACCGAAAAAACCAAGAAGAAGGACAACATGGTTGTTGTTGCTTTACGACAGTGCGATGGCAGTGGGTGCATGAGCACGGAGAGCAAAATCCGCCACGGATTCCTCAATAACACGACCTTAAAAGGGGGAGAACAAAAAAATATTAACAAATATAAACGGATATATGATAGATATGCTTATCTGACGCAACTAAGATGCAATATTTAATTATCGGGCGGTCAGTATTCCAAACAGAGCAATTAAATAAATCAAATGATCCAGAATTTGTGTGATTAATAAAAGAAATAACCACGGCTATTCAAATATATTTTACCCACAACACACTCACTACTCGAGGCAAACGAAAATAAATGCTCTCATTTTTTTTCATGGATTTTTTTGCAAACATCAATTGACCTACAAGCCAGTCTGGTCGCAAAAATAATCAATTGTCAAGACACAGCGAGAAGGCCCCTCTCTTTTCCGCCCCTACTCCTTGTCAATGGAATGCACAGACCACAATCTACCGGGTACTGCCACTACCTGGGACAGATTTATAATTCAGTATCTCGGCCATCACACCCACAAACCCTTGAAGCAAATGTTTCCTTGGTAGAAACGGAAGCGGTCGAGGCCAAAAAAGAATAAACTCATTTCATAAAATAATAATAAAAAACAAACCTGTTTCGACCCAAGGGTATTTTGGTAAGCTTGCTTTTGTTTTTTCACTCGAACGATTACCCCAACTGCCCCGAGGGACACAGACGCTGTGTACCGGTTAGCGCACTGGACTTGCAATCCAGAGCGCACGCTCTCTCCCGGTGTGGTAATTGAGGCACAATGGTGCATACCCCAAACCGCTGTCCTCCCGGCAGAATGAATGTATGGATGGGTGCACCGCAGCAAGTCGATCTGCACGTCGCAGATGGCGTGGTAAAGTATGGCAACTGCCACCTCCTCCCAAGAGACGCGTGGCCAGCATGGAAGAACGGGATACAGGACCCTCGAGAAGAGTTCTCCAGAGTTCGCTCCAGTGGAGTCCCTTCAACCAGCAGTGGAGTGAGCGAGCAATTGCAGGGCTGCACCTTAACTACTGCCACCAATTATGCAGGGCTTCACGGTGGGTGTTAATTTTTGGATGAGAGTATGTTCAATTTATGCGGACGTGTGTGTCTTCAGAGAGCGACAGCTGTGACCGCAGCAAATACAAACACACCGACATGGCTACTGCACAATGGTACTGGAAAGGTAAAGCTATGGGGGTGGACACTGAACACAAATGCGCATGCATGCCGTCGCAATGCTTGCTTTTTGCCACAACCCCCGTTAATTATTATCGCACGCTCCGAGAGTGGTGTATAACAACAACATTACACGTGTTTCCACGCTCAAATGAATGTGTGATAGGATGAACATTTGTATTCGCCATCATGCCAGTGATGGAAATTCCAAATTTCCCTGACAGGGGTTAGTCGCTGCGTATGGCAATTCCTTTTGATGTCCCGGATAGTGGGGTTCCTTGTATCGAACGCAAAGGCACGATAGGCCGAGTCGACCCCCCACATGGAAATTATACTCACAATTGGGCTCTTGTGAATAAAGAACCATGTGCTGCCCTTGCAGGAGCGGTACACACATCTAAGTGGGAGTAGAGGTCACTGAAATAAATACATCTGTTTAAGACTTGATACTTAAGCCAGTGAAGAGCTTTGTAAAAGGACAAAATGTACGTACACGGAGCTATTAGCACCTTTAAAGTCAATACAAGGAACTGCATTTTGCCAAGAGACCAGCTGGTGATGAGTGCAAATGCCAGTACATGTATGTGCAAATTGTTAATGTGATATAAATATTTCTATATTATCACACACTGACTTTATGGCTGGACACGAATCATTAAGAGATTGCTACACCCACTTACAAAGTGTTTGTGGGATAACGAGGGAGTTTTTTTATTCTCTCTCCACCGTGGATTTTTATACCGAGAATAGCCCAAGTGTTGACTAGACAAGACCCAAACATTGAGTCATCTACACACCCTGAAAAAGGTGTTTCTCACACATTAGCGTCCGTACATGCTACTCAAATGCGCACGGAGTGAATACATTTTCTGCTAAGGTCTCTGTCACAACATATATTTTTTACTAGAATGTTTTTTACTTTTTAATCAAAGCCACGTTTAAGCATGTTCCTGTTGATGGTGATGGCAAAAAAAAACACAGAAGGAAAGAAATTAAGTCGGTAAAAAACCCAAAAGACAAAACTTATCGATGAAATGTCCCGGTAATTTCATTTAAAGCTTACGCCAATTTAAATCCTTGCGAATTTGGCCCTGGTACTCAAGCAAGGCCAGCTGATCATCGGACCTTCCCTGCAATGACATCTGGTGACAGTTTCTCTGTGGTAGCGGCGCATGTTTTAGGGCGACGAGTGTGAGAACAAATGTGGTTCGCGGATGGCCACATTCCAACAACGACCCCACGTGTCCGTATGGCGACTGTCACAACCGAGTCCATAGGCCCAAACGAGTGCCCGTGGAATCGACGCGCCGCTTTGTTCAACTGCGTAAACAGCCGCTCCCCTCGGTAACACTGAAAGCTGCTTTTTGTCACGAACAGTTCTGTTCAAAAGTTTAGAGCCTGAACGATTTTGTTTCCGTTCACCACCGCTTGCCCTTGCATGCGTATACAGTACTGTACTGCATGACTACTATCGGATTGTGTATCACTGTTATGTACGACATGCTTACGTTACTGCCACTGTGTATGTACAAGCCACGAGTGTACATTTTATGTGCACAATAGTGCGGCAAATTCCTAATTGGATGCAAACCAGACACTCACAGCGTAACTATTTACAAAATAATGTAATTGTACTTGTGACCTACATATTATTATATGTTGCTGGCTTTATGCCCACACCATTACAGGCTAATTAAAGCACTGAAGAGAGAGTCCAATTATGAATCACAATGATCAATGTGGCAGAGAAAACGACACGGGCAGGCTTGTAAATTTCACATCTTCAAACAAAGATCCTTTGCCATTTGTTGTTAGGGTCTACAAATTCAAAGATATGAAACAAGTTCGATATCAATATTACATAACTGATAGATGGTGTAAAGGAAGAAGAAGCCATGGGTGGATTCCTGCAAAGCCACGGTGGACCCCAATTCGAATGTGCAGGTTAATTGGTATTCAAACTCAAGCCAAAGCCATGATTTTAAAAGTGTTTATCAGCAGCCAAATAAAGGGCATGTTTCTTGCTGAATGATAACTCAGGCAATGCCTCAACATTTGAGGGCATGCGTCGTGCTGTCGTGCAGTTGGAGCTTCCACATTTTAATTTATTAATTGTTGTACTGCAGACACTAAAGAACATTGTGTCGTACTAAGGTTCTGGCCACCCATAACATATTTATGAAGAAATGTTCTTGCGGTACTCTTGATTATACACGTAGGGTGGAAGCTCAACACCATGGCTAAACTCACGACAAATAGAACACAGTCTAAAACACCTGGGAAATTTGATATAAATTAATTAATTGTACATGTAGGCTTTCACAACTGATATTATGATTCATAATTCGTTTATTTTGTTTGAGGTTGTGAAGGTATAATATCGTTTTTTTTAACTACACACCTCCAACCACCCGACAAGAGCCAATCAAACCAAATTTTCGTGTCATGGACAATTGATTTGGTTTGTTAGAAAGGCCCAGCACGGCCCGGGTGCGATTTCTAATGGCCATGGAACTGCAGCATGCGACGCGTTAGTATCCAGCCAATGGCCGGTAGAAGGCAACACATTGAATCGCCACGTGATCTAAACCATTGCAAAGAAGGTTTCAGAATGATGACACCCCAAAGTGTAGCGGCTATACCTGCTCTAAATATAGGACGGCGGTTGTTTCAGTGCTCGTAGTTTTACCGAGAAATAACTTTGAAGATTCGACCTAGTGGAGCGTGACACAAACATCACTACTGGGAGTCATTAATGAGGATGCAGCGATAGGAAGCTGTGTCATTATAATCTAATACATCCGCAAGATTGCAACTGCTAGTGTCCCACATCCACATTATGCCAGACACTTTCACCACCAATGTTCAACAGTGATTTGTTTTACAAGCAACAAGTGCAAGGTTAGTGCCTCCGATCATAAAAACAGTGTCCATAAATGTATCATCCATTATTATAGAATCATACAATTATACGGCAGTCTGAATTGCATTACCGAAATGTTGGCAGCATCTAAACACTAAAAGTGTGTGTTATAATTTATGTTTATATATGTACAGGGTGCTTCAACATTGTTTTAACACTTACATGGGACTATCGTTCTTAATAAAAAAATAACGGTTAATAAATTGTTATATGATGACAAATGTATGTTAATAGCTTCAAAAAGTCAAAGAATCTCCACTTGTTCGCCATCATTGTCAACGCGTGCCTGGAATCTACTCCAGGTGGTCTCCAGAGCCCGGAGGCACTTTTCTTGTGGTGTTGTTGCACATTCTCAGAAGTGTTAACATTATTTTGAAGCACCCTGTGTATATATATAAAAAACTCGAGTGATCTCCAACAGAACGCAAACACAATCAGAGCCGAGATTTTGGTCAACAAATGGGAGCCCTCTCAATTGTTGCTGCAAATGTAAATGTTACATGCGCAGCATTCGCTCACTCTCGAAGAGGCAACGATTCAGAGGCGCGAGGAACCACGGACAACAAGCGGGAAGGCAGCAGCCACGCGGCACCAGCAATTGCCCAAGCTCTGCGGTCGTCTATATATTAAGGTGTCATCCGTGAATAATTGAGTGTTTATGCAGGTGGGAAGAAGACGAAGCACCCGGGGGAAAAAACACACGTACGTGCGAGGGAGCAATGCTGTATCCCACAGAGATGGAACAGATGGGGAGTCCACATTTGCTGTATGGCCTTCTGCTTGCAAGCCGAGGTATTTTACCTTGACGCCAATGGGAAGGAAGTTTCACAACACTTGTGTGATCCACCAACGCTCACTGCCTCCACTGTGCTGGATTACAAGTGTGTGTGTGTTGTCGGGAGCGGTAGTGCAGCGGTAGTGCAGCGGTTAGCACGCTCCGCTATGAATCTGGTGACCCGAATTCGATTCCCGCTCACGGTAAATTCCAGTGACGATTATCTGAACCAGTCCTGGGCCTCCCCTAGGTCGACTCAGTCTCAAATGAGTACCTGGTGCGATGCGTAAACATCGCCACTGGGGAGATTAAGGCGGCTGGGCGTGGTGTTGGCCACCCACCCCCTTGTGTGCTGTGCTGGCCTTGATAGGTGCTCACTAACAGCACTTGCCCCAACAGTCTGTTCAGACTATACGGGGATCTTTGGCTTTTGTCTTTGTTGCTAATGCCATGGCAGGTATGTGAAGGTTTACAGGGATGAACTCGTCATGCTGTCAAATGAGTGTGTATCTTTATTGACAGAGCCCAAAACTGCTGTTTAATTATAATTATTTAATCACTTAAGACACCTTTAAATGCACGATTTGGCTATTAGAGGGATGAACTGGAAAAACCCCAGAGGAAAGCAGGCTTTCAGAACCAATATACCTACTATAATCACCCAGGAATATATGTCCTTAACGCTCGTGACGTCACTCCACATCGACCAGCCCCCCTCATTAATATTCATGAGCAGGTGACGTCCTCCAAATGGACACCCCCCCCCCCCCCCATTATTATTAGCTACTATAATGAGCCAAGAATGTCTGTGTGCAACGCGCGTGACGTCACTCCACGTCGACCAGCCCCCCTCATTAATAATATTGAACAGGTGATGTCCTCCAAATAGACACCCCCCCATTCATAATAATTAGCAGCTGACGTCACTCCACATGGGGGGGGCAAGGCACCTCCTCCCCCCTCCTCGGCGTCAACTTACAACCCTCACTACAAAGGCAGAACCCTCACGTCACGCGATCTACATAACGCTATTGAGACATCGAAGTAAAAAGGACGTCATGATGAACAAGGGATTATAACCTTAAAATGAAATAAGTCTGTGTCACCGCGCCCTTACAAATTGCACACGCATTAATGCGATGAATATCACGTCGCGGTCTGCTTTTCGCTTGCAAGTTTCAGATTTACTGCAATACACCCATACTTGGACGGACAAAAGGCTAGTTATTCATAATAAAGGCTTTTTTTGGTTTAGATCACGTAAATATTTTAATAACAACGACACATTTATATTTATGCGATCTAACCCAAGAACAAGTTTGCTATGGATAACAGGAAATAACTCGGCACAGAAAAGTCTCACTTGCCATACAACCATCTCTTGAGGTCACCTCACAGCTCAGTGGGTTTCAGAGTTTTACTGCCTGCATTGAAGGAATTGTGCATGATCCACCAACTCTGGATTACAGGTGCGCCCCAAAAAATACTCAATCCACATTTGGCTGCAATTGCAAATCGCCGCCATGCCACTGGACTCCACCTCACACACAGCAACTGCACCATGGAGAGGACCAGCCCATCCCACGGCCCCAAGATTTCTACTGGCTGACGTGGATATACAGACGACCTTTGTTTTTAACTAGGTGAAGGGCCCGTCGAGTCCACGTGTCTCTTTATCAAGGGCGCCCCGGGGTTTAAACGAAACACACGGCAAAGCGGCCAACGCATTCCGGTGTGTAATTGGAACTTAATTTGGCAAGCTGAGCCGCGATGTCTCGACTGAAATCTGAGGTTACAAAAAGCAACGAGACTTCAACAAAGCGTGCAGAGAACGATAAAACAAATCCTGACGTAAAACCATCACCACCATCAGCCACGGTAAATCCACTGCTGGATACAGGCTTCCCCAAGCCACTTGCCATCTCTCACAATCCAAAATGATAGCAGCAGCATCTGCACCATCTGCTGCTGAATCTACGTTCACGCAGATTAAAAGTGTCACAGGTCGGAAATACGTTGAGGCCAATAGCGTGGATGGGCTTGCGAGGTTTGCATTGGGTTACGGTGCAGCGAATGCCCCGTTAAAGGATGAGTAGGGTGGGTCTCTTGCAATATGCTGGAGCGTAGTTTATTTCGCCCGCACATATGTCAGTGGGATCAGGAGGAAAGTGTTGCCGGAGCTGTCAAACAGATACGGTGATGGATGGCGGTGAATTCAGCAGTGGCTCCCATGTGGCCCATCACTGCCTGCACATCATGCTCCATTAAAGTTTACAACACACCTCTGGGAAATACCACATTTTGTCACATACATCCTCACTAAAGAAAGGCTGAATCTCGGAAAATTATTCTAACGATATGTCACTCGGTGAGGGCGATTCAAATAAAAATCATCCCGTTTTTCTTTTTCTTCACCATTGGCCGGCTAAGAGCAAATTAAAACATCTAATTTATCGGACAATCCTTTTATCCCACGGCAGAGAAAACAATGTGCAGGTTATAAATCAGAGAGGAGCCAATCAATCACATCCACTTGCTTAAATAGTCAGGCTGCGAAGACAGTCAAAAAGAATGTTTAATTTAATAAAAGCTCCACGTCCCCACTCACGAATTATGTTACCGGGGGAAAAAACGAGCAGATTTTGAGATGTGAAAGCCGACAGAACAATATTTTCAAGTTACGTTTATTATCTGGGAGGTCGGGTGTTGAATTGAGAATTTGTGATGGAGCACAAGCGAGTTGTAGTAGGAGAGATGTGGGTGGCATCTGTGGCACTGGTCAATGGCTATGGACAGCACCCTGATGTTGGAACTTCATAAACAAAAACAAAACTCAACACATTCGTTTGTAACACCTTGGCCTTGGAAGTAAAATATATAGAAATAGGTGACGCTTAGGGCAATGGCTCATCTGCATGGCACCACTGCCATTGCATCGTCACCAAAATACTTAGCAATATTAACAAAAAGTAATGGCAGATAGCTTATTTTTTCCCCCCCAAGAGTAGCTAAGCATTGATGGTAATATTCACGGGGCACAGATATGCATAGCGAGTTATATTGTTTGAAGTAATAAAAGATCACATGTACATGAACAACGATAAAGACAAAAATCCCTCGTATAGCCTGTAGGAGACAATTGGGGCAAGTTCTGTTAACGAGCACCTATGATGGCCGGCACAGCACACGAGGGGGTGGGTGGCCAACACCACGCCCGGCCGCCTTTGTCTCCCCAGTGGTGATGTTTACACACCTCACCAGGTACTCATTTCAGGCTGATTCGAAAAAGAAGAGGACCAGGACCGATTAAGATAATCTTTACTGGTATTGCCCGTGAGTGGGAATCGAATTCGGGTCACCGGGTTCTGAGCGCAGCGCGCCAACCGCTACACTAACACTGGATATGAACACACACACACACAAGTGCACATTTGGAAGGGAAGTACAAGGCAACAGAGATTATCATGGGAATGCGAAGCAACGGAGACGGTTAAAATGTGCAAGGCTCCTGTGAGACTTCTTCAGTCGTCAGTACTGCTGCTAGCTGCTACTGCGAATTAGAACCCATTGTGAAGTACGTTCCGCTGAGGATATGTCAAAAGCAAACTTTTAGCACAGAGCCATCAATAAGTATGCCGGCCGCATGCTTTCCACTCCCGACAAGCAGACATGATGAACGGCAAACCCACACACCTCCACCTCGTTCTCAGATAAAAACCCGAATGCGAAACCGGCGTCAAAGTCTCTCTTCTCAAGGGGACATTTTCCGAGCTCAACAAAGCGTGCTTAGCTGATAACTTAACATGAGGCCTCCACAGTGGGCATCAGTAGGCTTTGGGAGTTAATTTTTTTGCCGTGATACCATCAATTCACTACAGTTGTGCACCAGGTTTAGCACCCCTGTAATGGCTTGCCATGTTATTGGGCTATAGAAGTTGCCCTTTTTATTATTATTATCATTAACCATAGGCGGCTGCACAGCTACAATGGACAGTATCTCAGGGATGTCACCTCCATGCTCTAACAGGGGCATTACAAGCCTGCCCTGAGCCACCCAATATGAAGTATCCTATTGCCCACCATCCCTTCGCGGTCAACACAATGCATACCAATTTCCTTGAAGTCCAAAGTCAAAAAGTCCTGTTGTTTATATATATATTATGACCTGCCATGGCAATGTGGAATTTCCACGGCTGCACTAAGGAAGATAGGGATACCACTCCATCCTCATATGACTAAAAAGAAAACCTAACCGTGGCTGTATTGTATATCTGCTTATGCCTTTTTAAACACTCTCAATGGCGTTGCGGATTTCTCGAGTGTGGACAGCACGTGCCACTGAGAAGGCAGACATCACGTGTTTTGCAATTCAAAGACAAGCCCCATCGGGTAATGCTGTGAGTTATTATCAAAGCACGTCACCGGCTTTAAAGTGGACATTAAACAACACATGCATCATCTACCAAAGCGGGCCAGCAACCGCCAGCGGCAATGCCCTGATTTACCACTGGGTAGATTAGACGACTCCTCAAATGATTAATAATAATAATTTACAGGCCTTTTGTCAATCCACTGCTGAACGAAGGCCTCCCTATGCTGCGTCGATCATGGGGGTCAATTTACCCCGAATTCGCCCTGGCTTGCCACAACTGGTTCAGATATCACCCGCCGCTGAAGTTAGCCATCGCGACGACCGTGTCCATCCAGTGCTCGCCAAGCTGTATTGGCTTCCGGTTGCCGAATGAATACATTATCACGAGCATTTTGCCCGTCCAAGGACGGGTGTATTGCAGTAAATCTGAAACTTGCAAGCAAAAAGCAGACCGGGACGTGATATTCATTGCATTAATGCGTGTGCAATTTGTAAGGGCGCGGTGACGCAGACCTATTTTATTTAAAAGTTATAATCCCTTGTTCATCACGACGTCCTTTTTACTTTGATGTCTCAACAGCGTTGTGGAGATCGCGTGACGTGAGGGTTCTGCCTTTGTAGTGAGGGTTGTGAGTTGACGCCGATGAGGGGGGAGGCGCTTCGGCCCCCCTCCCCCGTGTGGAGTGACGTCAGCCGCAAATTATTATGAATGGGGGGGGGGTGTCCATGTGGAGGACGTCACCTGTTCATGATTATTAATGAGAGGGGGGGTCCATGTGTAGTGACGTCACATGCTCATGATTATTAATGAGGGGGGAGGGTGCTTCATGTGGAATGACGTCACATACTGATGATTATTAATGAGGGGGGGGGGTCCATTTGGAGGACGTCACTTGCTCATGAATATTAATGAGGGGGGCTGGTCGATGTGGAGTGACGTCACGAGCGTTAAGGACAGACATTCCTGGGTGATTATAGTCGGTATAAGGTCGCACTCATTGCTTGTCGCGGTTGCACCCGAGTCAAGAGCCGCATGGCTCACAGGGTTATACCTAATAAATGAAACTGGAAACTGAAACACACAAAGTGATTTCCACAGATGAACCACAATACCTTGCTGATCTCGTCAAAGAGCACAAACCATCACGCTAACTCTGGTCATCTTTGCAGCGGCTTTTGGCGAGCCATCGAACAAAGACGGCCACCGCATCGCGCGTTTTCAGATGTGCTTCTGCGGCCGTCTGGAACGCTCTTCCTTCCGATATGAGGAAGCCACTGGAGCTATGCACTTTTAAATCATCTAGATTAAGAAGTCATTTCTTTAGAACTGCTTTTTTTGTTTAGTTTGTTGTCCTTCCTCCGCAACTCCAATTACCACGTTTGGCTACGTACGGTGAAAGAAGTTCAACATACATACGTACATATGATGGGAATGGTCACAGTCCAGTGCGCTAACCACCGCACCATTGCTCCTCCCCCCTATGTAGTATTAACACAACAACAACAAAAACAACAAAATAGTTACCGGATGTATATTGGCCTCACACGGTGCATGCCCGTAAGTGTGGCAAGTCACCATGCTGAGCTCGCAAGCGTCTTCCTTGACCACAATTGAATAATTGACATATACAAGGCAGCAAGATGAAACATGCATATATTCATGAATCCGTGTAACATTCTGTTTTTTTTTGTTAT
This sequence comes from Lampetra fluviatilis, assembly GCF_964198595.1. NCBI lineage: Eukaryota > Metazoa > Chordata > Hyperoartia > Petromyzontiformes > Petromyzontidae > Lampetra > Lampetra fluviatilis. The sequence continues at coordinate 4,730,787 of NC_136302.1, forward strand.
TCAGTGTATAAAACTCAATCTCGGTAAAGCTGTACATTTTAATGCAGGCCATGGGCAAGGGCAGCGGTTTGTGATTACATGGGTTGGACCAGGTGTCACTCCCGGAATGGCAAATGCAGTCTCGGGGTCCCGGAATCATCCCACCCACCGCTGCTCACATTAATAAGTCAGTAAGCGAATTCACAAGTAAGTAAGTAAGTAAATAAATAAGCGCCCAAATAAATAAAGAATTACATGATCAATTTTTTATTCGTCTCATTCCCCCCCACCGCCCCCTCCCCCCCCCCAGCACTGACTTGGATACAATTATCCTGAGACCTTGCTGATTTAGTCGCAACAGTTGCATTATGAGCATCGGCTTTTTTCCACTTTCTTTCACACACGCCGCCACTATTGCTGCGTAACCCAAACTGCTCCCCGATCCTTTTCCCTGGGCCCCCGCCGCACGAGCCGGCTCACTCCGTCCGCACCCGCCACTGCATCCACTTAGCATCACCTCCCGCCGCCGTCTGTCGCACACTCGCCGGATGGATAATGCGGCGCGGCAGTTAGAGGAGTTGGCTGCTCGCAAGTTGCGAGGTTGCGCACTCAAATCCCCTGGACACAAGGGGAGGGGTGGGGGCGAGGCTTCACCACCCCCCAAGGGTCAATAAAGTCAGGAACAACTTTGTAGGCAGTTAACAGTGGTGGTTGTTGCTTCTCCTTTATGTGTGTGTGGAAGTAACTCTCTTCTCTGCCGAGAGAACACGGGAAGAGATCCCAACGCTCGCCCCGGGGCTGTACTTAGGCGATGAGTGCCACCCCCGCACCTCATTAAAGGATGTTGTTGAACGCTGCACTTTCTTTCTTTCTTGTTTGTACTCTGCCAGGAATTGTACGTGAGAAAAAGGAACAATTGGTTTCACATTGGCTAAATGAACAGCATAATCACGTATCTTTTGCTCGGTTACATTCTCCTCACCTCAATGAGAGTGCACGCAACTATGGAGCGGCTTCATCTGATGAAGCACTTGCCAGCTCATTCAGCGAGACTCAATAATGCCTTCTTTACTTTATAGCATACACCTGTAAACCCGTTGTACAGGGAAATTGAGTTTTCAGGTCCATACGGCGCACAGCCGTTTCACTGCGGGCAGAAAAAAAAGTGTCTATTTGTTTGTGTGTCTCCCTTGTGATGGGACTTTGTAAGATGAACGTTGCTATTTATAAGAGGCACGGGGTGACCAATAAGGTCTGAATTTGTCTGTAATAAGGTAGGGCACTGATAAGGGGTTGACAGGTGTGTTATAGGGTTGTCCTGTACCACAGCTGTACGTAAGGAAGACAGGGTGGGAAGTGTTGTAACAGGGATGTACTAAAATTGATTATCCATGAGTGACTCCCTCACCCACTCCCAACCAGTGATTAAAGCAATTGTCGTAATTCTATTCGAGGATTATGATCTATATTGCAGTTAATGGAAGCGCCTCTGGTGGCTACATGGGTAACATGAAGCAATTACATACAGCGTACAAAAAAATTAAAAATAAACCGACATTACCAGTTCGTGTTTAATTTTCATATGGCTATTGTAAGGAAATCCTTCATGTTAATAATTCAAAGTGCTACAGGGGGCCAGCCGAAATGCATTATGCAAATATTTAATTAAAAGTAACATTGACCGGTGAAATTGTAGCAAAGCAAAACACGTGATGGTCATTTCCACTCGGATCAAATAAGAGGATCCGTGACCGATAATGCCCATTTCGCCTTCGGTCACTGGTTTTTAATTACTCGTTACGAAAAAAAACCCCGGCTAAATTGATGTTCAATGAGGTAAATGAGATTGTATTATAGCAAAGCTAAATGTTTAACAAAATATTTCCCGCACGGCCTCTGCACAAATTGCTGGGGCAAGTGGCGTTCGCGACCGGCGCATACTCACGGCGTGAACGGCACGCGGGGTCGCGGTGTGCTCAAGTGTGAACACCGTGCCGGGTCTCGTACGTACGCATGATGATACTGCTTTAAGTCAATGTTGAACTTATTTCGCACCGTACGTAACCAACCGTGCTAATCGGAGGTGCGGGGGAAGGACAACGAGGGTACGAGTCGGTCTAAATACCACACTGATGTTAACAATGACCGGGAAAATAAAATAAAACACAGGTCCACCAGATTTGCAGCAATACGTTAACCACCGTGCCACCACCCTCCTTGTAACATACAAGATAAGAGATGTCCGTTTAGCCTCTCGCAGACTGTTGGGGACAAGTCCTGTTGGCGAGCACCTAATGAAGGCCGACACGGCACACGAGTGGGCTGGGTGGCCAACACCACGCCTGGCAACCTTTGTCTCCCCAGTGCTGGTGTTTACACACCACGCCAGGCACTCACTTAAGGCTGCGTCAACCTAGGGGAGGCCCAGGGCCAGCTCAAATATTCGTCACTGTTATTGATCGTGAGCGGAAGTCGAACTCGATTGCCGGATTCGTACAGCAGCACACTGAGCCACCGTGCCACAGCCCCCCGCACGACATGTAAAAACACACGCGCTCACAAGGACGGATTCCCCCATGTATCCTGGAGAAAGTGCTGTGAGCGAGCAGAACCGACGAAGGCCGGCATGGAACACTAGCGGGGCTTGTGGACAGCACAAGAAAAAAGATCCCCCCCCCCCGTATAGCCTTAATATACTATCAGGGCAAGTGCTGTTAGTGAGCACCTATGAAGGCCGGCACAGCAGCATACATGACCGCCTTTGCCTCCCTAGTGGTGATGTTTACTACACCCCGCTCTTGGTACTCATTTGAGGCTGAGTCGATCTAGGGGAGGCACAGGACCGGTTCAGATAATCGTCACTGGTGTTGGCCGTGAGCGGGAATCGAACTCAAGTCACCAGGTTCTTAGCACAACATGCTAACTACTTTCCTACCGCTCCCCACGCACACACGCACAAAGACACGCGCACGCACACACACGCACGACGCGCATACACACGCACGCACACTTGCAGGAAAGCATGCAGAGCAACATGCACGCATATGCAAAAGCGAGTAAAAGCTTGAATTGCAAGCTGCTTTGAAGACGCAACCTTTTACACTGGAGAGGCACTCAAAATGATGATGCTGCAGACTTCGATTTGCAGAATCAGGGGAAAATCCTCAGTGGAGAAATTTTGAAATGATAAGATTGAATATTGAATGACACATTTAAGTTTGTTGTGGGGGCTTTCTTTTTAATAGCTACCATATACAGCCTAAAGGAATGAAATGTGAGATTGTCACATATTTGCATCAAAAGCAATGCGAAGTTTAATTTCCAACTGTCAGCTGCAGTATTTATACGCTTCTTTGCTGTTCCTTGAATTTTAATTGAATTATTTTCTCTCCGTATTTGGCATTTGTGATGGCTGGGCCGCCGAGACGTTTGTGTGTTTGCTTTTGGATCAAGTAAAACAAACTAAACTATTAAAGTAAACTATTTTTTTTATTTTAGCAGGTAAGGCCCACTGAGCTATATCGCTCTTTTCAGAAGCAACCTGGCCACAAATGATAGCCCAACGAAGGGGCTCATCATGTGGAAATGTACTGCAGCCAAATACTCTAAACGCACGTTTTCTAAATGTGGAACGAAAAACCGGAGAACCCGGAGAAAAATCCACACGACCACGGGGAGAGAGAATGCAAACTCCAAATTTACAGGCGTTATGGTTAGTAATTAACCCACAACCGCCTACATAACAGGTGAGGAAGTGAACATCTCGCCACCGTGGCACCAAGATATAATTACCTTCTCGCCTCAGCCATGAGAATGTGAAATAAATTACAAAAAATTGCCAAATTTTATCTAGCTACACCGCCAATGGCAAATAAAGGACATTTATCTCGCTGGCCAGGTACTCTAATGTGAATGCTGCACATGTTTGTGCTTTGATAGCAATGCAACATTCTTAAAATAATTCATTCACGTGGCAGAGTAAAGGGTTCAAAAAGATATTTATATATGCTACTAATAACGTCCATAACTGGACCGCTTATGAATTTATTGTAAAGGGATTGCGATAGCTCGCGAGATAAGCCAATTGAATCGAATGATTTAATCCACAACGGAAGAAGATACTTGATGAGCTGAAGGGCCGTTTTTTGTTTAGTAATTCTGCATGTCTCAATCTCTCCGAGCGCCTTTGATAGACGGCGGCACCCTTGCAGCTTAACAAGCCACGCTCGGTTGATTCTTCTCGAGTTCTGCATTAAATATTCAGGGATGATATGATCTAAATTGCAAGCGTGCAGCCCGAGCTTAAGATGTATGGATGGAGAGGGGCCGTGGGCGAGCGTGACACAGATACGAGGCCGACCCATTTGCGTGTCGCGATATCCACTCTCTTTGAAACGACCCGGTGTACGATGACCAACGGGAATGATGCTGGATGTAATTACCAGCGAGACGTCACGGCGCTCAAATTGTAAATGTTGTGGATTTACTCTCCAACACACCGATGGGGGCTGAAGTAGTAACTAATTGGCGTTTTGTTCACGTGACAAATCTTACCAATTGGCTGTGTCGGGTGGCGGCGGGTTAACGACACATTTATATTTCAATTTAAAGCTTTCGTGACTGCAGGGATTCATTTTCTTGGTTCTTTCGGTAAAGTTACGTAGAAGTGGTGCTAACGTTAAGAAAAAAACGCCACTTTTTTAAAATTTTCTTGCTGTGGTTTTCACACCTCATGATGATTGCTTGTGTTGCAATCAAAACGTCGTGATAATTTAATTGTTTTACTTTTATTATTTTATTATTTCCCTTCTACGTGACTTTGCCGAGAGAACCACATTTATACTTACGCGAACTGATTTTCGAAAAGCGCAATATTTACTCAACACCGGCCATCAAGGACGAGACGTGTGTTAACACGCCGCTGCCAATGGACAGAGAGAGGGGGGGGACGCGTATCGTTTTTTCAGGGGAAGACAGTTACGTGCTTGGACCGCTGACACAAGCCCTTTGGCCGCACAATGCTAGGCGGTGACACGGAATCTGAACTAAAACGCACTTGACCCCAATACCTCACTCGACCAAGCGGGGACTAAACTCACTTTTGTTCAATGGCGACACTTAAAATGTTCACTTCTGTTGCGCTCAAGTACTCAAAAGTTAAATCGAGCGCTGGGCTTCCTGCCCCCCTCTTCACCAACCCACAATGACCAGCATGGTGAAGTATGGTCAAACGACCCCCCACCCCCCCACCCAGGGCTGAATGATGCCTTCATCTAGAAGTGAATGGAGAACGTGCCGTATGCGATTGCTACATTTGTATGTTTGGGTGTGCATTCGTTTGCTGCTACTTACAACGGTGCCACGCTCTCAGCGCCGATTAAGCAGGGGGGGGTGTGGGGGGCGATTCGTTCTTGAAAATTGTTTCACGGGATTAGTGTATTATATTGGTGCTTTAAAAACACATAAACGTTTGTAACGTAGCAACAACAATACGTTCAACGAAATGAACACGACCATTAAGCTAACGCTCTGCTATCTTCGCTGGTGAAATATCTACGTACGGTCAGCCATTGCAGCATTTAGTGACGCGTTGAATGAAGCGCACCTACTTAAACAAAACTTCGATTAAAATTAAACTCTTGCCCCCCACGCATTCTTTTGTTCTGAAGATTCGCTCAAAACATATTCTTGGTTCTTTCGTTAAAGTCACGTCGATAGAAAACAAAAATCTAAATTAAAAGCAAAAAACCCACGACATTTCGATCGCTTGTGTTGCGATCGAAACGTCAAGAAGACCGCTTGTGCTGCGATCAAAACGTCGTGGGGGTTTTTTGCTTTTAATTTTTATTTTTGTTTTCTATCGACGTGACTTTACCGAAAGAACCAAGTATATGAATTCCTGCAGTCACGAGAGTTTTGAGTCTAAATTTCGCTCGAAAGAGATGAGTCTGTTTCAAGCATGGGCGTTGAGTGGCTAGAAATACCAGTGTACGTACAAAAAAGGTACCGCTTCGACGGGCTCACACTTGCTCGCAATTTTATATATTTTTTCTCTCTCTCTCTCTCTCAACAAGCGTGCGAAGGTTGACTGGCAGCCGGTGTTAATTTCAGCTGTGACATTGGTACACGCGACTCTAAGGTCACGGAGAGTGCTGTGGGATGTCAGCTCTGGCGGGCTGACACGATGGTAAGCTCCGCACACCTCTCTGTGTCCGTGCCTCTCACAGTGGCAGGGCCATGGAATATATTACAAACCAATGGACCTTAAATTCAAGGCGATGGCACAATTCCTCTACGGTTTATAAAAAAAAAAGCCCTGCTGTGTGTGTGTGTGTTTTTTTAAAGCAAACAGCGCAGCCAGCTTACTGTTCCTATGAAGGGCAGCGCAACACACCGCGATTACCTGCCAAGTATGTGCCAGCAAACGTTGGGATTACGGTTTGCACTGGTGAAGCCCTGGGGGCATGGAGTTGGGGCATTGCCACCCATGGGGCTGAGGCAGCTGGCAAATGAGTTTCACCGCAATAGCTACATCCGCGTGTCAAGAAGCAGTCGCGTCAGGCTGTCGGCTGCGTCCAGCTAACGGTGTTGCGAAAGTGAGTCGTGTAACCTTCGCTCGAACCCATACCTGCGTAACTTTCTAATGACCTCCAAGATGGGTTTGATTGATGAAAATATTTTGAACGAGAGCTGAGGCCTATTGATTTATCGCAGCCAGGACCCCCACGCTGCAGGCAAGGAAGACCTTGTTCTGATAAGTTCAGCCAGCACAACAACTAACCACTCAGGTTTTGTTTACTGTAGATATGCCCAACCTATTTAAAAATGGAATGACTTAAGAGCAAATTAAAAAAAGCATTTGACAAAATATCAGGCGCGCATCCCTCCAAAGATGTATTTTCTGCAAAGTTTGCAATACAAACGAAATAACTGCAAGGAATAAAAAAAAATTCTGTATATTGTCCAAATAACGGAATATTTCACGAGTAAATGTCTATCCAGCATGACAAAATAACCCATATACCCCTCTAGAATGTACGTAGCCTTATATCATTGTAGTCAGGTGAGTCAATTTACACAACTCAACCAGATTAGTGGCTCTCAATGACCTGAACACAATTAGGTAATTCCAAGGCATCTGATTGAATCAGTTAAACCACTTTATACAGCTGTGGGGAGTGCCAACTTTCGCTCTTAGCAAGAGGCACTGTCTGAATGTGCACTGCATACCGTTTTTGTCGTCTCTTCCAGGCTTGTTATCTGCTCAACATGACGACGATACCACTGCTGCGGTACATTTTCTTCTGCGTTCGCATGCCCCAGCCCTCCGATTTGTGTGTTTTTAGGCCGTTCCGCTCGCCGCTCTGCGCAACGTCCGACGTTTTACTTGGCACGCTGGCAGCTTCTTTTGGAGCGTCGGACACCATGGCGGACAACACGAGGCACTACCCCCGAAAACACGTCCAAGAGAAACTTCACGTGGCGCCATGCCCTCCACCGAGATTTCAACAACTGCTCGCCACTCTGCACCGTCACGCGGAACGACGTGCGGTATGTGAAATTCGTGAAAACCGTTGCACAAATAATCAAAGCGGCAGCGACGGCGTACAACGGTGACTTTTTTTCTCGTTCCTGTTGTGCAATTCATCAGCGAATTTACACTTATTTACGGCACCACAGGCGCAATGAACGTCGTGGACCGTTCCGGCAGAAGAGCACACACGGCCAAAGGGTGGTGGCGGTTACATACGTTCCGTATGTACCCGAGCAAACGGCGGTATGAATAAATGTATAAAATGTATAGCGTCAAACGAGTTCTCCAATTTAAATGCCCGATTTAAACATTTACACACGATGATATAACCCGCTACATGGGCGGCACATTAGAAGTCATTTACTCAAACGTCAATCACAACGGTCGCAAAAGTAAAGTGATTACCACCCATTTTATCATCCCTTCAGGAAGGGCTCCATAAGGAAGGGCTATACAATACTCCATAATCGTCGCTAACACTGCATTGCAATGCTCATAGAGTAATGGACCTTTCACAGACCAAAGAGTGGAAGGTTGAGCGATTGTGACTTGCGGTATTTGTATATAACCGAAAGCAGAAATCCTGATCTCACCAAATAACTTCCTGGATTCCATCTCCAGTGGAAAACCAAAACTAAAATTTTTATTTTTATTTTACCAGGTAAGGCCCACTGAGCTATATGGCTGTATGTATATATGTTGAACTTCTTTCACACCATACATAGCCAACTATGGTAATCAGAGGCCAGCAGCAACCTGGCCACAAATTATCGCTCAAGTAGTGGCTCATCTCATGGAAATTTATAGCAGCCAAATACTCTAAAAGTACGTTTCTAAATGTGGAGGAAAAAACCGGACGACCTGCAGAAAGATCCATGCGACCAGGGGGAGAACATGCAAACTCCAAATATACAGCAGGCGTCAGGGTCGGGATCGAACACACGACCTCCTCAAAGACTCGCTGAGCTGCTAATGTGGCGAGCCGCAGCGTCGGAATGAGTGCCCAACATCTGAGCCACATCCCAGGGAATCAACAGCAGCGATCCACCTTGCTACCATAAAAGCCATCGACTATCTCACCTCGCCCTGGAAATGCGATCAACCATTGCTGTTGAATCGCCACGTGCCAAGAAGAAGACAACACAATCAACATGTGCTCCACCTCTCTTTGCTCCAAAGCGTGACGATTTGCCCGAAATGTCATCTTAAGCGTAGTATAGTCACGGGGACATTTACATTGCCAAGCATGCTCAAGCCAGTTGAACGCACGCCGTATTATTTCAAGGCACGCTCTTCAATACAATCACAGTTAAGGTTCCCTTGGACACAGTTCAAACTCGATGCTGACGAGAGCCCACGATCCAAGAGGCGTCGTCTTTGCCGTGGTCCGACCAGGGTTCTGAGGCACGAGGCACGGGACGGGGCTCATGGTAGCAGGAGGGGAACCGTGGCTGTGGCTGCCATGAGGTAACTTCAGCAGGCCGTTCCACAATGCAACTTGCTGACCCGCCCATACTGGGCATGTGTGAAAAAGATCTTCATAGCTCGTTGGATTCCTACTCCAGTCGAAATAAAGATTCCGATAAAGATTCTGAATCTGAACTTTCAGGGGTGTTTTTGTTGTTGTTGGAATTTAAGCCCTGACATTATCAAATATAAGCCAACTGCTGAAGCTGATCACTCGGCGTGGTTACTCCTGCGTAGGTGTTCGTGGTTTGCGCCGTGCAGCCAACCGATGTGTCGTCGTTATATTTGTACCACGCGTTGTTCGGCACGACGTCCGACGAATCGGCTCGGTCTCTGAAGAAGCTTCCGAGCACGTGGAGCGACGCGTCGGGACAATCGTCGCCGAACGCAAAACACTGGCGCGGTCACAAAAAAAAACCCAAAAACGCGTCAAGAGGCTCCCTCGCACGGCACGGTGTGCCATCTTCACAGGGAGACGGGCACGTCACAATAACGTCCTTCGGCACGAGCGAACAGAAGCGGCCTCTGACCTGATAGCTCTGCAGTCACAGAGCGGCAAGCGGTGAACGCGACGCGACATCCCTTCAGCACGTTTGAGAGGCGCTGCGAAAGCCAGAACAAGGTGCAGCCGCACCGGGGGGGCATTTAATCACGTGATGCGTAACCCCCCCCCCCCCGCCCCCCGAACGAGGCCACCTCATTTATTCACAACAGCGTCGCTGTGGGTTATTTTTTTTTAAAGCTGGCTCATCCGGAGCCGGGCTGCCAATAGTAGATACGAGGTAAATGGGTACATGCCCTGCCTAGGGCCCCCCACCCCCGAATGCGGACGCGTGTGTGTGTGTGTAATAGAATAACCAAGGTTTTAATCTGCCACCTCCAATTGGTCACGAGATTTCAAACGGTGACAGGTCATCCGCCTCCGGTATCAGGTAATTGCTGAATGACAAATGTTCTCATTGTAAGCATGGGGGGAAAAAACATACACGCATGCACGCGCGCACGGACACATGCGCACACGTATACTATATATAGGTGGTACAGGCAGAGCTCTGCAATTGCTTGCTTACGTTACCACAGGTGGTAAGGGCCTCCACCAGAGTGAGCTGTTGAGAACCACCTCTAAAGAGGGTATTTTGGCCTAATCTTCCTTGCCGAGGCAAATGCCTTGGAAGAAGCGGGAGGAACCACGCTTTACCCCACCAAAGGCGAGTCGCCAATCGACTAACTTGTGGTAGTGTGCTCACGCATACTGCTTGGGTGGACAGAGGCGGGGGGATTTATGAAACCTGCACCATCGTTTCAACTGCAGTGGTGGGAGATCGAACCGGTGACCTTTGGATAGCAAGTCCGGTGTGTTAACCTTTATACCACGATATCCTGCACAGAGTACTATATTCTGTATATGTGTTAGTATGTATGTACATAACCCCTGCGAGAATTTTCAGACTTTCCATGGAGGTGGCAGATTGCAAATGTTCCTCTGGTCAAATCACAGCAAAGCTCAATAACACTGCAGGTCATTATCGAAGCGTTGCATTAGCTTTGCAGTGGTCGCCAATGGTATCTTATGGAAATGTTATCAAAGGCAAGGCCAATACTATGGTCCATCCCCTGTTAATCACATCGCAAACAAAAAAAATGGAGGGAGATGCCTTAATTGCCAAGGCAAGAAGCAAAATCACAGGCCTGTAGAATTCCCCATAGGCTAAACCATCTTGTGACACACAGATCAATGCATGTGTTATACGCTTGCACAGCAGGATTTCCACACTGATGGGGTATTTTTTTGCTATGCAGGTGATCCATAGTTTACTTAAGCCTCAGAACATGGAAATGCGCTGTGGTGTCAATTGAAATAAGTTGCATTCGTGGATTCTTGCAAAATGTTGCAAACTCGATGAGCACACTACAGTACAAGTACTCCAGCCATAGACCTTAGAAGCTACGCAGTGAAGGGCTTCCAAAATAAATAAGTGGCGCTGCTTTGAGAAATGATCCTCTCTGCTAAAAATAATAAACTTTCATCTGTTAACCAGGACTCATCCAATTCCCTAGCCTAGCGCTATTACAGTATTTCATTCCAAAGACGAGATGGTAAGACAAAGGTCCTACATAGTTTGCAGACAGATAGATTCCATTACTCACTTTACTATACAACCCTGCTTCTGTTACCCCTGTGTCCTGGAAACTTTTGAGATGATTGACA